>NC_091245.1:181269242-181572272 GCF_042477335.2 Ovis canadensis
GCACAGATGCTGCTCTGCTCTCTGGGGAGCTCCCACTCCTTACGTCTTGCTGCCAAGCCCAGGCCCCATCTCAGCATCACCTCACTTCCTCCCTGCTGCCTTTCTGCCAGTTCAGACCTCTCTAGATTAGAGCTCTCTGGAGACCCAGTCCTTTTAAAAAGGAGAAAGAAAGAAAGAAGGAAAAAGGGAGAAAAAACAGAAAGAATGAAACTAGGCTGAAGAGGCAGTGGTGCCTTGAGCTATCTCACTGCATTACAATGAATATGGACTCTATTAAGCTCCGTTCTGCCTGTTAGTGTTTCCCTGGGCAACACAGCCCCCATATGGCAAGCATGCAGCAGATTAGGGGAGGCCCCTGGGCCTCATTGAAGGCCGGGGGCTTGACTGGCAGTTGAACCCCCTCCACACCTCCCTCTGCTCCTCACACTTGACACTGCCTGTGTTTATCTAAAGCAAGGAGGGGGGGCCATTTGGAAGGTTTTTGTCCTGCTCTGAGAGAAGGGAGAGGAGGCTGGAGGTGTGGGGTGGAGGAGGGGGGCGTTGTAGAAGGCTGCAGAGGTGGGGTGGAAGGGATAGGCCAGGAGGAAAGGCCTCATAAATATTCAAGAGGAGCCGTGAATGGAGAGAGAGAAATAAAGCAGATGGAATTCGTGTTAAAGAACAGCACAATCACCCTGTTTTGAGCCCTCCAAAAACAAAAAAAAAGAAAAGGGAATGGCCTTCTAGGAGTGTAGGAGCTGCGTTTATCCAATTAGCAGGGTTGTCAAATTGAATTTATATGGAATAGGGGTGGGGGGAGTGAGAAGCGAGTGTGGAAGAAAGGAAGTGGTTTTCCTTTTCTCTCTCTTTTCCACTTTGGCAATAACATTTGTAGAGTTTTTTTCCCGGTCTTTCTCTCTTTAAAGGTAGATTAAAAAAAAACAAAAACAAAAAAAACAACTCTTTGAGGAAATGAGGCCATTTCAGGAAAAGATATATGTGACAAAGAAAGGAGATCCATTAGTAACTTTTTCCTCATACAGTGGAGGTGGGAGAGGATTAAATTGTCCAGTGGACAAATCAAGAGACCAGACCTTCTCTTTACTTGAAGGCAGAAGTAGCTTCTCTGTGAGGGGGATTCCTCCCAGATACTGTGTCCAGACTCTTCCTTTCCCCTTGCCTGGATGGGAAAGGAATCTACCTCCCAGAGAAGAAAGAAGCTCTGTCCATGTTGGTTAGCAGCTTGTTTAAAATTTTGGGTTCAGTGTGAATTCGGATTAGCTAATCTCAAAGTGCCTCTGATTATTTACTTCCCTTCTCAGAACCATCATAGTTGCCTTCTGCCTATAATGTTAATTTCCATCTCTTCTTCCTAGTCGTCTGTGGCATGCTGCTGCTGCTGCTGCTAAGTCACTTCAGTCATGTCCGACTCTGTGCGACCCCATAGAGGGCAGCCCACCAGGCTCCCCCGTCCCTGGGATTCTCCAGGCAAGAACACTGGAGTGGGTTGCCATTTCCTTCTCCAATGCATGAAAGTGAAAAGTGAAAGGGAAGTCGCTCAGTCATGTCATGACCCAATCTCAATTTCTTCCTTGCCCCTTTTCATTCCTTTAGAATGGTCCCCAAAGTAGGGTGCAAACTCCAAAGGGAAATACAAGATATTCCATTAGGGCACTGGAAGAAAATAGTAGAGGTTCTTTTAAAGGTTTATTTCTGTCCGTAGAAGGAATAGGAAAGGCATTCCATTTTTCTGATATTTAGTATCAGGATTGACGATCATGCTTTTAGTCTGTACACTGGGCAGTGATGTGGCGCAGCAGAGATCCTCATTGCTTGGAAGCCGTGACAACAGGGACCTCAGTCCATTAATCATTCACTCCCCAGCTCTCCTGTTCCTCTGTTAAGTGGATTTACAGATTATATTATTTAGTTTTAACTAAATTAACCCTCACAGTCTCTTCAAGTGGCTTAAAGAGATTGCTGCAAAGAAACTAGGTTGAAGAGTATGCTGATAATCCAGGCACTTGCAAACAGGATGAAAACAGCAGAGCTGACCCTTCTCAAGTCACATTAGGAGTAACAGTGGAATCACATCTGATGAGAACTCAACAAATTAACATTCAAGCAGTCCCTTTGAAAGAGATTACATCCATATCATTAATGATGAATCTAATCCTAAATAGGCTTTCTGCCTTAAGGTACTAGCTTAATGATATTATAAGATAGTCGTGATTAACATGTCATTAAAATGTAGTTTCACTTTTCAGTTCAGTCCCTCAGTCGTGTCCGACTCCTTGCGACCCCATGAATCGCAGCACGCCAGGCCTCCCTGTCCATCACCATCTCCCCGAGTTCACTCAGACTCACGTCCATTGAGTCCGTGATGCCATCCAGCCATCTCATCCTCTGTTATCCCCTTCTCCTCCTGCCCCCAATCCCTCCCAGCATCAGGGTCTTTTCCATGAGTCAACTCTTTACTCTTAAATTTCAGTTTGGTAGTATGTGCATTTTATTTGTAAATAAATATGTGTGTATTAGGGATATTTGCCCAGAATATTTTTCTCATGAGGGAGCAAAATCAGAAAGGTTCGGAGACCACTGTTGAAGGGAGGTGTCTACTTGAGGCACAGACCTCCAAACAGACCCCTCCCACCAGGTTAGCATCACCCTCTGCAGTGCCCTCCAGCTCTTTACATATGCATATCTTAGAAAGCCCAGTTTCAAACCCCCCGTATCCAGAAAAACTTTTCCTGAAGGCCTAAAATTGAAGATGCTTTCCTCCCTCTGATCTCATTTGCCACTTCCCATTTGTGACTAAATTGGTGACCCATTAAGGTTTTGAAGTAAATAATGCTGAAATTGTTAGATGAGAGTAATCTCAAAACTTCAGTGGTTCTGTGCAACAATGGTTTATTCTCCTGTCGTAGACTGTGCTGTCTTCTTCCCTCTTGTAGCTATGCTTTCTGAAACATGGGATGTGGTCCATTGGCAATGGAAGGAGGGAGAAGCAGCCCTAACTGTCTTGGCCTGGAAGTAACACAGAACATGCTCACTTGCATACACATCAATGGCCGGCACGTGTCTCATGGTCACGCGGCCCTAAGCCAACTGCAGAGCAGGCTGCGAAATGAGCAGTTAATGGATATTTGCACTGATTGACCCATGTTCCAAGCTTTATTTGAAGCTTCTCAGGACAGAATCCATCTTCTAGTACTGCTGCTGCTGCTGCTAAGTCGCTTCAGTCGTGTCCGGCTCTGTGCGACCCCGGAGATGGCAGCCCACCAGGCTCCCCGTCCCTGGGATTCTCCAGGCAAGAACACTGGAGTGGGTTGCCATTTCCTTCTCCGATGCGTGAAAGTGAAGACACTTAGCCGTGTCCGACTCTTAGCCACCCCACAGACTGCAGCCCACCAGGCTCCTCTGTCCAAGGGGCTCGCCAGGCAAGAGTGCTGGAGTGGGCGCCATCGCCTTCTCCCTCTTCTTCTCGTACAGTACCTTGCATTTGCTGTTCTGTCGCTAAGTCACGTCTGACAGTGACCTCATGGACTGTGGCCTGCCAGACTCCTCCTCTGGGCTCTGCTGTCTCCCGGAGTTCGCTCAAATTGATTATAGATGGTCTTCTATAGGATAGCTCATGGTGATATTTTTTTCTTCTCAGGAGTTATAATAATATTGCATTACACATAGTTGTTTTTTTTTTTTTAATAGAAAATACATGCACAAACTTTGGATAAGGAATAAGCTAGAAATACATCAGAAGCTGGCTAGAACATGACTCATACTTAGGACCATCTGACCACTGTTGTTCTTCTCTGTGTGATCTCAGAGTGGTCTGGGTAGATGTTCTGGTTTTGAACTGTATTGCCTAATGTGGTAACCACTAGACCTATTGGTTAATATAAAATTAAAAATTCATTTCTTTAGTCTTCCATTGGCAGGTAAAGTACCCACCTGCCAATGCAGGAGATTTAAGAGACGAGTTTTGATCCCTGGGTGGGGAAGATCCCCTGGAGGAGGGCATAGCAACCCACTCCAGTATTCTTGCCTGGAGAATCCCATGGACAGAGGAGCCTGGCAGACTATAGTCTATGGGGTCGCAAAGAGTCAAATATGACTAAAGTGACTTATTACAGCAAACATTAGCCACACTTTAAGTACTTAATTGCCACAAGTGCCAGTGGCTACTTGTTTGGACAGTACAAATATAGAACATTTTCATCACTGCAGAAAATTCTATTGAAGGCATTCTTGTGAAGAACAATAAGAGGTTGTTCTAGATTGGAATCTAAATGGTAAAAGAATGAAAATGACCACACAAAAAGTTACTGTTGTAGATAATGAGCCAGGTAACATTTTTATGCATAAGGAAGTAAATTAAAAAACATTCTAAATTTGGTTCTAAAAGCAGTTTAAAGCAGTTGGTTAATGTAACCCAGAAAGTCTTTGGGAGGCAAGTGTCAGTATAGTAAGAGCGTTGGACTAGGCATCAGGAGACCTGACTTGCAGTCCTGGATCCCTATTCTTAGTTGGGAGATTGTCCATCAGCTTCTCTGCCCCTGGCTTTCCTCATTTAGAACACCGGATACCTGTAGGTGTTCTCCTGAGGTATTATCTTTTCCTCGTGCTTGCGTGTGTGCTAAGTTGCTTCAGTCATGTCTGACTCTTTGCAACCCTAAGGACTGTAGCCCACCAGGTTCCTCTGTCCACGAGATTCTCCAGCCAAGAATACTGGAGTGGGTTGCCGTGCCCTTCTCCAGGGGATCTTCCCTACCCAGGGATCGAACCACAAATGTCTCCTGCATTGGCAGGCAGGTTCTTTACCACTAGCGCCACCCGGGAAGTCCTATCGTTTCTTCAGGTCCCTCCTAATTTAAAATATTTCCCTTTAGTTACATCTGTGGATAAAAGCTTTTTATGTTAAAAAAAAAAAATGCCCTTTCTTAAATGCTCTTCCTAGATCTGCCTATAGTCACATATGCAGCTGTCTGAGAATTCAGTTCACTTGTTTGCCCAAGATTTCCCCAGTGTCACTCCTCTGTGCACCAGGACCACCCTCCTTCTTGAGACCGAGGGCTGCCAGCCCACACCCTCCAGGCACTCAGCATCACCTTCTCAGGGCAAAACTCTCTGCCTTGGGAAAGACCTGTCATAACTCCACAGAGTTGCGAACATACGGAAAAAATGTAACTTGGGGTCAAGAATACTTCTTTTTTCATCTAGCCAGCCCCCATCAGCCAATGGAATAAGAACATTGTCAGATCTCATTCTTGCCCCTGAAAGGGTGATTTTAAGTAAGACTCGTGCGGCATGGGTGGTAGAGAGCAGTGAGCACAGCTGCCTTCCAAAGAAGGAAGCTCTGTGCTGTCCCTTGCTCTCCTGTGCAGCTCCTTCTCTTGTTGGTCATGGGACATCCATAGGGGGTGTTTGGCATTTTAGACGCTGGAGGCTTCTCTCTGCGAGAGCTACAGTGCATGGCTGACCGGGGGTGACATATGGCCTCGGGTGCCCCTGCCTCACTCTCGCTTCCGCCGGCCCTCTTGGGAGAAGGTGGAGCTGGCCTCCTCCAGCTGATGATCGACTTGGTTGTTTGTAATTTTCTCTCACAAAATAAATACTCCAAGGCTGTAATTTCTCGTGCTTGGTCTCAACCTTAGACATGTATTCTGCTGCTGTTGTTTTTGGAAAGTTTCAGAAACGTCTGCTTGGAGATTATTTCAGTGGGAACACGTATGTCAGCAGTTCAGCTTCTCGGATGCATTTTCTTTTATTTTTCGTGTTCAAATAACCCTTAAAAATAGAAAGTACCTAGGCCTCAGCGAGGAAGTCATGTCAAGAATTCGTTTTCCCTTCACTCTTCTTCTGGTTTTTTTTTCCTTGCTCTCTTTTCCTGAGAATATGCAGAGAAAATAAGACGGATCTACACAGACTGCATTGCCAAGAAAAATAACAGGCCTTACTGTTGCCTTCACCCAACTTTGAAATTCTACCTTGTTCATTTCACAGTGGGACAAAGTTACACTGCAATTAGGTACTCCAGTTAAGCCTCACTTGCCTTTTTTATCATTTAAAAAAAAAAAAAAAGTTCTCAGAAATCTATATTTTTGCAACTATTTTTCTAGACCAAGCCCTCTAGGTCCCTTGGTCCAGGAAGTAGCTCAGTCTCCCCAGCTGCTGAATACGATGCATCACAGGCTGCGGGGATCCCTCCACCTCCATACTGTTGTCAGTTTCTCTTTGACACGAAGGAGATCCCACATGTCCTCTTTGGGCTCATTGAGGGGTTACCTGCTTACAACCCTGTCATGGGGATTCATGAGTTAACTCCTTTCTCCCTCTGGACACCTGCTTCCTCACTCTCCTTCCTCCCCAGCTACATTCTTTCCTCCTTGTTGCTTTTAAAAGCAGGATGGTGTGGCTGGCACCAGTAGTGAGGTCTGTTTCCATTTTGAACCTTATAAATCATGCAGGGTGCAGAAGTAACAGGAATTGTTTGGCTGGTCCTCGTTAAGCAGGAGGGGGTCTAGGCCGAATTTCCTCAGTAAAACCTCTGTCAACTTTACAACCCAAACACCTCCGTGGCTGCCATGCGCTAGGATGAGAAACAGCCGTCCTCTCCTCTGTCGGCTTGTCGTCTTCCTGCTCTTTATTACTTTGTCTTCATTCGGCCTCCCTGCCGCCTCCTTCCTTCCCTTCCTCCTTTCTTTCCTGGGGCATGGAAAGAGCAGGTCATGAGCAAGCAAGTTCCCTAAAATCCTGTAACTGGTCACTCTTGCCATATTCTAGATAAAAATGTTATTTCATTGAGGGAAAGTAGAAAATTAAAACTAGGATCTGGGTGATTAAAACTAGTATCTGGACACCAAAGGCTTGCTGTATTAATGAACTTTTCCTTAACAAACAGGGATTCAGAAATCTGAAAATTAAAATTTTACATTGTTAAAATTCCTCATTGCTCTACCTCATCCTGTTCCGAGGTCAGTTCATTAAGCACCCACTGGGTGCAGAGAGCTGGTAGGAGAAAACATGAAAAGGCTACTATTGTGGTTAAAAGCACAGAACTTTGGAATGAGCCCAACCTGGTTTCATTCCAGGCCTACAGTTATACGACCCTGGGCTAGTTACTTACCCTCTGGAACTCAATTTCCTTGCCTATAAAATGGGGATAACGGTCCCCATCTTATAGAGTGATTCTGAAGATTAAAAGAATACCTCATGAAAAGAGCTTAGCCAGGTACCTATAGTGGTAACAGGCATGTCTTCCCCAGTCATGCGCATCCTTAGCAGCTTTCCTTCATTTCACTGTTCTAATAGCGTGGATCTATTGGATTGTCTGAAAAAGAGCAGAAACTCTATCTACACCTAGAAGAAAAATACTTGTCAGGAAAAGTTTAACGTTTTTCTTTCAAACCTCTTTTAGAAAATGTTCCTGTCCTTTTCCACAATAGTAGAGGAGACTTGGGGGATCCTCTGATGTCAAGGATACGAGGCAAAGGGAAGGACTAAAACCCAAGGGGAAAGGACTCTTTCCTAGAAAACATTGCAAACCCCAGTGCAGAGCTGGGTTCAAGATCTGGTTTGGAGGGGTGCTTGTTGGGCAGAGCTATGTAGCCCTGTTCACTCAGCAGCCAGGTGACAAGCTGAAGAGCCAGAGGAACGTGGAGAAGGGAAAGGTTTAGGCAGATCTTAAGTACTTCCTAGCACAGATCAGGAGCCTCAAGCCCACCCTTCAGCCCCCGTTTGAGGAGAAATGGGGGCTAAGAGGCCCAAGACGGGCTCTGACACCAGCCCATGCAGGTAGCCAGAGCTCCAGAGCTAACACAACTCTCAGTTGGGCAGCTTAACCCCCCTCTGAGTTTTCACGGTTGACTGTAAGTTTTGGAAAGAGTTGCTGGTTAGATAACTGGTCCAAAAGAGTTAGCACTTTGAATCTAAGTCACCTTCCTGGGAATAATTATGAAAACTGCCACGTGTGCATGATTCAGGAAGATGCATCCACTGCCCGGGGCATTGTGATGCTGCCTTTGGGGACCTGAAACTCTGAAGTCTTCCTGCCTGGTAGGAGGTTGGCACACCTTCCCCGTTGGTCTCATGTTCTTTCTAGAGCAGTGAAAAGCACAGACGCAAGATCGTGGTTTAGGCTGACAGAAGTGTGCATACATTGGCCTCTCGATGATTTTGATGAATCCTTTAAACAGCGTAGCCTAAACGAGGCATGAAAAATAATATTGTAGAAGAGGAGGAATTAAAATTTTCAGCAGTCAAGAAGAGAGTGGCTGATAGCTGAGATCTGTCGTCCAGTGGCTGGAAGAGCAGTGCAGTCTGGACCCCAGAGACATGTTCTGGGTGGAGATGCAGCAGAGTGTCAGGAGTACAGACTTTGTAGAGATGGAGAACACTAGAATTGCAGCACCAGGGGCAGAGAGAGGAACAGGGGCCTTGGCTGATACGTGATTTGTGTGTGTGTGTGTGTGTCTGTGTGTGTGGGGGTGCAGAGGTTACAGACAAGCTGAGGAGGGTTGGTTGGTTCCAGGAATCAAAGAATGTTAACAGAGATGTTGGTGATGAGCTGGTGTGAGTTGAAATAGATCTTTCATGAGCCTTGGAGACTTTAGGGATGTTACTTAGTCCTAGTAGTCATATCAGTTGCTCAGTCATGTCTGACTCTGTAGTCCCATGGACTGTAGCCACCAGTTTCTTCTGTCCATGGGATTGTCCAGGCAAGAATATTGGAATGGGTTGTCACTTCCTTCTCCAGGGGATCTTCCCAGATCAGGGAAGGCATTGGCAGGCGGATTCTTTACCACTGCACCACCTGGGGGTGATAGTAATAGCGCCTAAATGAGGGATGCGGGGTTCATTCATTATACCTGTGACAGTGCTATGCACAGTGGTCCATATTAGTGGCATGGCGTGCCACATGGCCGTGGGCAGCTGGGCTCCTGCAAGAACATGGTGAAAATATCTGCCTCCTTTCCAGCATCGTTGCTAAACATTCACTGTCCCGAGCCTGGGACATGGCTGCAGGTCTCAGCCTCTCCATCTGCTGGGCTCTCCTGTCCTTGTGGCTGTGGGTACCCTGGGCACGGCTCTGGCATTCTTACCATGACATCACCTTCCAGCTCAGAGGAGCAACTTAGAAGCAGCTTATTTTAGATAAGAAATGGCATGTTGTGTTCCTTGATCTTCCAGCAGTCCAGCCAGGTCCACACTTTGGATGTCACCACCATGGGGGTGTCCCAGGCATTCTCACCGAGGCCCTTTCTCTCTCTATTTCTCATAGCAGAGCGTGGCAGGGGATTGTGGCACCTCTTTGAGTGACTCTGGTGGCTTCTGGAACGTTGGCTTTGGACCCTTTGTGACTCAACATGCCTCGTGGGATGATAACGATGCAGAGAAGGAAGCAGCCGGAGGTCACACTCGCCTGCCTCCTCTTGGCCGCGGCGGGCTGCTTTGCGGACCTGAGTGAGTGTTTTCCTTGATTTCTCTGAGGCCCCCTGGGAGGAGCACTTTGCCCCCAGTGTCAGAGAGAATCATTTGACAAGGACCCTCTAAAAAGGCCTTCTTCCTCCTGGATTTCTTCCCACTGACCTTCAGGGACATGTTCAATACTATGAGATGAGAAATGAGCTCAATTACATCATATTGATTGTGACTTTGCTGTTTTAATCATTTCAAGCATATGCTAGGGAGGAATAACAGTAATCACTGAACTGCCTTTATTGAGCACTTATTATATGAGGTTACAGCAGGCAGTGTATATGCATTGTGTGTAAGCTTCCCAGCAATATTATTAGTCCCATTTTACAGATGAGAAACTGAGACTCCAAAAGGCTAAAGTCACCTGGCTCAGAAGCGGTGGCACTGGGATCCAGATGCAGGTCTTATTCAAGTCCAAAGCTTGAGCTCTTGGCGTCCCACCATCCTGCCACTCCAGTCTACCTTCTGGGAACCAGGCCAGGTTGGGGACTGGACCTAAGGCCAGCAGAGTTTCTTCAGAGAAGGGTCAAGCCCTCTCTGGATGGCTCAGCTCTGAAAGGCTGCCTGGGAGCTGTGCTTCTGAGCACACCGTGCTGTCGGTTTCTTGGGGGGGTGTCAGTTCATCGCTGCATCCCTGTTCTTCCTCCAGATGAGGTTCCTCAGGTCACTGTGCAGCCTTCTTCCACTGTCCAGAAGCTTGGAGGAACCGTGATCCTGGGCTGCGTGGTGGAGCCCCCCTGGATGAACACCACCTGGCGCCTGAATGGGAGGGAGCTGAACGGCTCGGACGACACCCTGGGCATCCTCATCACCCGCGGGACCCTCGTCGTCACGGCCCTCAACAACCACACCGTGGGCCGGTACCAGTGTGTGGCCCGGATGCCTGCAGGGGCCGTGGCCAGCGTGCCAGCCACCGTGACACTAGCCAGTGAGTCGTGCTCCTCCACCCACCGCCTGCTCTTTCTCTGTTCCCCGTCCCAGTCAACACCCCCCTATTACCTTATCATAAAAGGGGCCTTACCAGCTGACCTCTCTCATCAGACAGTGGTGGCCGCCCAGTAATCTCCAGTGTCTGGGGGACCTTTGTGCTCTCTGGGTAGGGGCCTTACCAGGAGTGAGTGTCTATCCCAAAGGGGGCTTGACATGGTTGCCCTGTTTCTGTGGGCCCCAGAGCTGGGCCATGCCATGCCTTTCTACCTGGTCACTCTGTGGTCCTAGAGGGGGTGGTGCCAGCTCTTTGCTGCCTGCCCCACCCCCGCCCACTCCATCCTCACAGCAGTTGCAGTCAGAGCATGTACAGGGCTACGCATGGTCTGAACAGATACTGCGCATTTCCTCTCGGCCTCCTGTGTCTCTGAGGGGCAGGCCTATTCCAAATGCCTGGAATAGAAACTAGAACACAATGAAAAGGCAACTGCGTGATAAAGAGGGAGAGAGGAAGAGATGAGGAGATTGGTCTTCCAAAGAGGATGCCAGGAGAAGTCTGCTTACTACTCTTACATTTAATTACCACTTGGATATACTGTTGTGCCCAAGCTTAGTGCACACATTACCTGATTTGCCATGGGAAATGAGACTTGGCTGATTAGAACTCCCGAAGGCTACAGAGCAGCCCCAGCACCTGTTCTTATATGCTGAGTCTATGGCCAGGAAACATTTAGCCCTTGAACAATGCAGGGTTAGGGTTGCTGACCCTTTAGACAGTTGAGACTACATATAACTCATAAGGGGTCCTCTGCATCTGAGGTCCAACCAACCTCTGGTCATGTGGTACTATAGTTTTTATTATGGCAAGAGACCCATGGCCAAGTGGACCCAAGCAGTTCAAACCCTTGCTGTTGAAGGGCCAACAGTATTAAGAATTACTTCCCCTTCCCTGTTGGCCCAGTCAGTAAAGAGTCTGCCTGAATGCTGGAGACCCTGGTTAGATCCCTGGGTCAGGAAGATCCTCTGGAGAAGGAAATGGCAACCCACTCCAGTATTATCCCATGGACAGAGGAGCCTGGGGGGCTACAATCCATGGGGTCACAAAGAGTCGGAAACGACTGAATGATTAACACTTTCACTTTCTCTGCTGGCTGAAGTGTAGGGAACAGGGAACCTTGTTGAGAGTTTAATGGTGTTTGGACTTACTCTTCGAGGTCTCCTGTCCCCTCATGTCCCCTCAGCAGTGCCCCTTGTCCCAGACACCCTGCCTTCATATCACCATCATCGTCTCCCTCGTTGACGTTGTAGTTCTTGGAGGCTGGGGTCCTTATGTTACGGGTCATACCAGAGGCAGGAAACTTATAAAATGCTCCTGAAAGTCAGCTGGGCTCCCTGAAGTGTGAGGCGTGAGTCCTGGGAGGAGAGTGGTGAGAGCTGGCAAAGTAGAAAAGCAGGGGGAAGAAAGACCCTTCGTTGCCTCTGGCTTCCAGATGCCTCTGGCCTTCAGTCTGTGGGAGAACAGATAAGACAGTGGCTGCCCTAGTGTGCCTGTTACCTTGGGAAGCAGTCTAGCAGCCCTGCCCTCTGCTCAGAGGCGGTGGGGAGGAAGGCAGGGGGTCCCCAGCTACCCTCCTGCGGGCAAGGCCGGGGAAGGGGCTGCATCTTAGAGCCCCCCACACAGTGGGAGCCACTTTTCCTTAGTGGCTGCAGCAGTACTCACTGACCCTCAGTGCCACACCTCTAGAGAGCAGGCTTAGAGTTCGGGTTACAGTCAGGGTTCAGTGAGGGAGGCAGGCCCTGGGCCCCCAGCTGTGCTGGTGGACTAGGGGAGGGTGCTTCACTCAGGTGACAAGGTGGGGAGGGATCATCTTGTCATAGCAAGAGGGGCTGAGGTCAGAGCTGTGCTTCTTACCGTCATACTTCTCTTGTATATTTTTTTTAATGATAATTAAAGTGACACAGAGAAAGTTTATAATATACAGAAAATGTCTCCTCACCATCCTCGCAGAGCCACCGTCGTCATTTTAAAGTATACCCTTCTAGCTTTCATCTGTTCCCATATTTTTACAGCACTGAAGATAGTTACTATCTTTAGTCTCTCCCCTTTGACATTGTAGAACAAGCATTTTCCATTGGCCGTATGACCATATTTGCATTTTTTGTTCAGTATAAAGTGCATCCAGTGAAGTATACAAAGTGCACTAATCTCAAGTGAACGCTTTGTGCTTTTTGCATGTACGTTCTGTGTAACCACCTCGCCAGCAGGCTTCTAGTTCATCTGTCTTCTGTCACCCACCAGAGCAGAAGCACAGTTGTGCACGGCCCTGGGACATCCCAGAGTGACTCCACTCTAAGGTACTGCACCCTTCTAGTGCTGAGCAAGCAAGTCCCTGCCAGTTGTTCATCTTTACAAAGAAGAGGTGCTTTTTAGCAACATTTGTGCCTTTGAAGGGGCCCACTGCTCCTCTAGGAGGTTTGCTGCCCTGCAGATAGTCAGCCCTTCTCTGTGAAGATCCAGGAGACTCTGTAACTTAGCCCACTCAGGAGCTAGGCTGCACCTTTCACTGTTTGGAGGAAGGGAGAGCTGGAGAGAAGATTTATTTTGGAGCACTCTTTCTACTTCAGGGTGAATCTGTGTGAGGAGAGACAATTTATAGCCTTTATTTTTAAAAAATTCCTGGCCCCTCTTTCTCTGGTGCTTGAAGGGATCTGCAGTTGGCAGTGAGGACAAAGAGAAGGGTTTGGTTGCAACCCAAGGAGGCACAGTGAGAGAAGAGGGGGCTTGTGCAGAAGCCGAGGCGAGTCTTGTTTGAAAGCCAAGAGCTATTGGCGTGTCACTTAGACATGAATCAGAGGGAAATGTTTGGGCCTGACCAGAAGATGGATGGAGAAGTGCTGGAAATGGAGAGCAGGCCTGCAGGGTCTGTGTCCTGGGACAGAGGGAGTTGGTGGACTGGAACTACAGCCTCCCAGACTTGGAGGAGGCAGTGACGGGGTGACGGGAAGGTGGGAGAAAGGGGTGCTGTCTTTGGGTTAATGCCATGGGGGATTTGGCCCAGACTCAGCCGCTAGATTAAGTTTCCGAAAGCACATTCCTGAGCAGAATGGGGGCTGTGTTTTGCCAGTTGGCTGGTGTGCGAGGGAGGCTGAGCTGGAGAAGGGATTACAGGAGGCACGGTCTGCATTCAGAGGCGAGGCTGGGCAGCACTTGCTGGCGTGCACACACGCATGCATGCACACCCACAGTTGGTGTTTCAAGCTTCCTTCTCCTCCTCTCCTCCGGCCTCTCCTGTGTGCATTCAAACGCTTGTCCTCAGACAGAGCACGTGCTGTTTGACCTCCCTGGCAGGACGCTGCCTCCTGTGTCTTAGTGAACTCCTAGAGATCACTGGGGGCTTCCTGTGATGGGGGCCAGGGATGGGGATCCAGGGATGTGGAGGAGGCTGCCAACAGAGCTTTCCTGGTCCAGACCACTTTCTCTCTGATGCCAGGGGGTTCACTTGAACTCCACCCCTGCCTGGTGGCATCAGGTAAAATGGAACCACATGAAGCCTCGGTGGTGCGCACCCACCCTCTCCTCTGAGTGGTCCTGCCCACGCGGAGACCTGCTGTCCTTCCTGCTCTCCTCTCTGGAGAAGTTTTTTTTCTTGTTTCACTTAAGCTTTCCTTGTGGTGAATCTCTCTTGTTGCTAATGCTTCACTTCAGACCATCTTGTCTGATTCCTTTGAAATGTTTTTACTTTGATCTCCTTTCTTCTTCTTGCCTGTCTTTTCACAAGCTTGACACCCAGAGGCCAACCATTCCACATGGCTCTGAGGCTCCCACTCTGTGCACTTGAACCAAAAGCAGACGTCGCCCACGGACACCTCATTCCTTGTTCTGGCCCCTGCCTGAGACGGCCTTAGCATCATTCTCCACACAGCATAGCAAGTAATCATGACCAGTTCAGAGCCTCATGCTATCTTCTGTCCCTTACTGCAGTTATCTACCATTCAGATAAGCTCCTACTTTCATTTTTTATCTTTTTCCCTATCTTTTAAATTAATTCTTCCAGCTATCCTATCATCCCCAGATCCTACTGGTACTTGGAAACAGGCAGTAACTGAGTGGATGTTCTCTATCTGGGAAGATACATAATTGGCTCTATGACTTTACACTGGCTAATGTGAAGTCTTAAGCTGGTGCTGGTTTAGTTGTGAGGGGATCCATAACCCCTCCTTAAGGTCTTTAAGCCCTAGGGCCAGTCAGAGAGTGATCTTTCTTATCAGAGATCAGAGGCAAGACAGAAGAGGTAGGAGTTCCCCTTCGGCAGCTGTCTCCGTGACTCTGTGCCTTTGAGGAAAGGTCAGAAGGAGACAGGGGCCCTTTGTTACCATAATTTAACCCAGGAGTGAAATGAAGAGCCAGACTGGTGTAATGGAAAAAACATGAAACTTAAACCGAGGATCTTTTAAGTTTTAACTCTGCCACTGAAGAGTTCATGTAGCTTTGGACAAATCCCTTCATCTCTCAGATGGTCACAACTGTGAAATGAGCTCAGTACTGATTACATCATCTGCCTTATGGTTTTGTTTTTTAGAGACTCAAACGAGAGAATATATGATAGTACTATCTTGAAGCAGGCTTTATTCACTCACCCATGTGGTCAACACATATTTGTGGAGCATCCTCTTGGAGGAGGCTCTGGGGCACGTTCTCTGTGCTGCTCAGCTCCGTTCTGGGAGCAGTGCTTAGAATGACACAGTCCAGGGGGCCAAAGCTTCCATCTCAGCCAGAGCCGAGAGAGAGGACTGGCTAATCAGGGGCAGAGGACAAACCCGTTTCCTGTGAATTTTGTAGCTCCCTCTCCTCACATGTTCTCCAGTGTGGATTGCCACCTCCCTGCCACTTTGAGAGCAGCCTACAGGGTTGCTGCGTGGATATTGTCACTGTAGCCCAAAGAGGTGTCCATTTATGCCTTTGTTGGTTCACTGATGCGAGTTATTGCAACCAGACAGCACTGGCAGGCTGGGCCAACCCTGGCCCTTGGTGTGGTTAAGTTCCACGAACAGAAGCCATGTCTCTTCTTTCTCAGCTCCCTAAACTCTGAGTCCCATCAAACACTTCCTTAAGGTCTTCTATGCTGTGACCGTGAATTAGAACAGGCCACTAAGGCCAGTTGTCGACATTTTCTTAAAACATTTCTAGCTTCCTTTATCCTTGTTTTTAGTCAGGGTTCTCTAGAGAAGCAGAATCAATCAGTATACACACACACATATAGACACACTTATGTAATTTTAAGGCTTTCCTTGTGGCTCAGACGGTAAAGAATCTGCCTGCAATGTAGGAGACCTGGGTTCCATCCCCAGGTTGGGAAGATCCACTGAAGAAGGGAATGGCAACCCACTCCAGTTTTCTTGCCTGGAGAATCCCCATGGACAGAGGAACCCGGCAGGCTACAGTCCATGACGTCACAAAGAGTCGGACACGACTGAGTGACTAAGCATACATGTAATTTTATGGAGAACATATATATAATTATATGCACACTCACATGTATGGGGAGAGAGAGAAATCGAGAAAGGAAAAAAAGAAAAAGATTTATTTCAAAGGATTGGCTCACATGATTATGGAGGCTGGAAAGTCCAAAATCATCGGGCGAGCCAGCAGGCTGGAGATTCATGCACTCCACTAGGGAACCAGGAAACCAAACATTCTCTAGCCCTGAGTTCAATAGCTTGATGTTTTGCAGGTTGGTGTCCTGAGAACTGGGGAGTGTTTAGAATTTACAACAGTGCAGTAAGACCTGCTCTGGGCTGTTGAGGATCTCTCAGTCTGATGGAGAAGATGGACTGCAGTTTCTGTTAGCCATAAAACAAGTCAGTCAGAGCCATGAGTTGCCTGAGAGACATAAACAGATTTTAATGGGAATTCAGGGGAAGAGTGATTCATTTCCATTTCAGGGAATTGAGGAAGACTCAAGGTTGAGCCTCGAAGAATGTGTGTGGGACAACCTTTATCTCCAGGGTTTTGAGTCCTCTCATCTTTCTCAGGCCTTCAACTAAGTTCAGCTCTCTACACTGTACACTTAGACTTAAGCCCAGTGCTGTTTCTGGGACGGTGCAGATACTGCAGTCAGTGCGGTCAGATTCTGAAATCAGGATGGGGTAACAAGAGATAGTCACCTGGTGGCTCTATTTCCCTAGGAGAGGAAGGGGTCTGCAGCTGAAAGCTCGGTCTGAAGCTACCTGCCAGCCTGAGCTTGAGTCTGCCTCCTTTGCTGGGGGAGCTCTAGACAGCTCCACACGGGAGTGTAGTTGGAAAAGGAAAACTAACTCGAGCTTGAAACACAGCTGTTTTATGCCCATACGTGCTGTGTGCTTTACTTTGCCAGTTGGACAAGAATGAAAGATACTGACTGCTAAGTCGCTTCAGTCATGTCCAACTCTTGTGACCCACTGAAAGATAGCTTAAAATGCCAAAGGTATTGAGCAACTTGAGTGCCTGAAAAGGTACTGAGCAACTTGAGTACCCTTTTTAGGAATAGCTTACAGCTTTAGGCCAAAGTCACGGTAACTCTTCTCTGCTTTCTACTAGTACAGGCAGAAATTCACACCTCACAGGAATCTCCTCTGGTATTCATCTTCAAAGGGCATGGGCAATACTAGTCCCATTGGTCTGGGACAAGTGCTCAGGCAAATGTGTAGTGTAAGCTCAGGGCATCATGGCAGCGACTTTCTGCCCCACACAGCCAGGGTTCTAGTTCTCTGTTTAGCAACAGTCAATATTTACCACACACACACACACAGACTCAAAAATTCCATGGTGCATCTTCTACCAAGGACATGCTTAGAATTCCCCATTCCTCTCCTCAACCTATCCTTGGCACACTCAGCCACAGGCTTTAATAAAATCCTAGGTCCATTTTCTCAGCTAAGAGAAAAGGGAAGGACCACACAGTGAGTTAAGCAGGTACAACTATAGGTTCAATGAGCCAGAACAGACTTGGAGAAGCCTTTTGCACAGGAAGATGAGGGAAGCATTGATTAGTTTGCTTGAAATCCCTGGAACTCTTTAAAGAACATGATGTATGATGGTTCCTTTAAAATGAAAACAAATCAAGAGAGAAAATGAGTTCCTTTGCTCCCCTTTTTTTGTGTGTATGTGTGTAAGAGTTTAGGGATTTCCACTCTGATCTTGTTTATAGATTTTCAACCATTTTTTGGAATCTGCTAATAGTCCCAGGAACTATAGAACGGTGAGTCTGTCTTGCAAATGGGACAAAATGTTTAAATAAAGCACTGTCACTTAAGACTGAGGAAGAAAATGGTAAGCAAAAGGGGGAAAAACTTACTGAGCTAGAAATAGCATGTTGTTTTTCTGTAGGGAAAACTGTACTTAATTTTTAGTGATGGTGCTCCTTTTCTACTTAAAAACATTTGAAGGAATCATAGAGTAAGACTCAGGCTACAGCATGACACTTCAGCACCCCTCTCAGCCCTGCCTCCTCCTCCAGACCCAGCAAAGCTGCCATCTCCTTGGCTTGTCTCTCACTTGCCCTGGGTGCTCTAGCTGCCTGTAACCTCCTCCTTTCCGTTCCTTTTCCCAGAAAATTCCCACTTCCCTTGGGTTAATAAGTGCAAGTCGCTCAGTTGTGTCTGACTCTTTGTGACCCCATGGACTATATGGTCCACGGAATTCTCCAGGCCAGAATACTGGAGTGGGTAGCCTTGCCCTTCTCCAGGGGATCTTCCCAACCCACGTCTCCCGCATTGCAGGGGGATCCTTTACCCGCTGAGCCACAAGGGGAGCCCTGGTGGCTCAGACAGTAAAGCGTCTGCCTAAATGCAGGAGACCCGGGTTCAGTCCCTGGGTCGGGACGATCTCCTGGAGAAGGCAATAGCACCCCACTCCAGTACTCTTGCCTGGAAAATCCCATGGATGGAGGAGCCTGGTAGGCTACAGTCCATGGGGTCACAAAGAGACACAACTGAGCGACTTCACTTCACCTTGGGTTAATTAATTCCTTCTTGGTGATCAACCTTCAACCATCTTCTCCTCTAGGAATCTTTTCTTGACCCCCCTTTGACTCCCCAGGTCTAGAGTGGGGTCTCCTCTTCTGAGCCCCCTGCCATCCTGTGTTCACTTCTCTAGACCTCTCCAGCCACCGTCTCTTTGCCCTTCACCTCTGTGATCACCACACCGCGGCACACGCTTGGCCTTCAGTGAATGTCTAGGGAGAGGCAGGCTCCCAGATAAGATATGTTGAAGTCTAGAAGATCAAAAAGAGCATGCAGAAGGCAGACAAAGATTTCTTCACCCAGACTGTGGTATAGTAGAAGTTGCGAGGAAGTAAATAAGAAAGGACGAAGCAACACTTGGGATGTAAACAAGCTGAAGATACAAATAGATTTAGGAAGGGTTTAGAAAAATTGATGGATGTCAGAAGCATAAAGCATAAAAGAAGTTAAGGTGTTGGTGGAAATTCTGCAACCTTTGAAGGCAGACGCCAGTGGCTGTGGCTGCAGTCCTACCAGGAACCTCCCAGGACCCTGTCAGAGAGGGTGGGCAGATGGCACGGGTCGTCACCACTGCTTTTAGGACTACACAGTTCCCAAGTGTGTGTGGAGGGTAGGGGCAGCGGGAACTCCCCTGCCCTTAAGACACTGCCCCTACCTCTTCCACCTGGAATTCTGTTTTTTCAGGGACACACTGAAGGGCTCACGTCCATTGTTCCTCTGAACGCCTTGGCTTCGGTCTTCTCTCCTCTTTCTTCCTGTACAGGCCGCCAGCCTGCCAAACACTGTGCCAGGAACCAGTTCTGGCTCTGATGAGTCCAGACCACCGGGGTTCGCATTAATTTTCCCATTGCTAAGTTTCTAGTTTATATTTGGTTGATCAGAGAAATATGTGTGATGTGGGTTGCTGGCAAGTAAATCTTTTTTTTCCTTCTTCTCTCTCTCCCCAGTGTATTTTTTCAAACCATTTTATTCCTTCATGCAATCCAAAAGAAACTCCCTAGTTCTGCTAGCCAGCCCTACCTCACAGCAGCTCTGGAGTCAGATAAACGGGATGGTCTACAGACGTCTCTGGTCATCTGGTTGCCAGACTCAGTGGAGAAACGGCTCCCATCCTTACTTTCAAGGATTAATAGCATTTCTCGTTCTTGTGTGTCTTTTTTTTTTTTTTAATATTTTTTAATTGGTTCAATGAGCCAAGAAATTCCTGAAGCATTAGGCCAGTTTACTGCAAATCATTTAATGACACTGCAAACTAGGTTCTTTCTATTTTCCTTCTCCTTCCTCTCACACTCCTCTTTTTATGCCCTGTCTCCTGTTGTGCCCACCTCCACTCTTGACTTTGATCTTCTGCCCTCTTCCCTGTGGCTCTTTCATCTCTTCTCCACCCAGAGCTTTTTCCTGCTACTCAAATCTAGGTGCACACCCCACCTTAATTCAAAAGAAAGAAACACACGATTTAACAACTAATGTGCTTGGCATCTGCAAAGGTGTTTTTTTTTGTTTGTTTGTTTTTGTTTGTTTGTTACCCTCATAGGAACTGTTTTTATTTAAGTAAAAGAGAGCATGCTTTACTTTCATCAGAAAGTGTGTTTGCGAAATTTCATGTCATGTTTCCATGGCTGTCAGGAGAGTGCTTTGGAGCTGAAATTATTCATGCAATTGAACAGGCAGAAAAAAAAAAATCCTAAAGAGAGTAAATGTATTTGCCCATTCTTCCAGCCTGCAAAAGGAGACGTGCTCACTCCACCAGCCCCCCTTCTAAATTGCCTGGAGATCGAGGTAACCTAATTTAGGCTCGCGCACTGGTGAAGGTGGCAGGGATTACGCTTAGGGACACTACTCTGGCAAATTGTTAGAGCCAGCCTATGTGTTGCTTTAACTGTCTTTTCGATTAAAGCCCCCCCATGTTTAGGAACTATGTCTTGATCTTCTTGGTATCTTCTACAACTTCAGCCTGGCAGAGTGAATAGTGATGTCTGGAGGGATGGTATTGTGCCAGATGCCGACTACAGAATATGCTGAGTTTGCTCAGCTTTGTGGGCCCCCGTTGGGTCTGACTTCAGTGGCCTGTGTGCCAGGGCTTCAGACTGGTGATAGGCTTACTCACTCCACAGAATGCGTGCCTCAGAGGCCTGCCCATCCCGCAGTCAACCCTATTCACTCATCAAGAGCAGGCAGTTCCATCTCTACAGGCAGCACCGTCAGGCTCCAGCCTCCACTCCACGTCTGCAGTCCATCACCATGACTTTCCAGTTGTAGAGAATTTTCTTTCAGAGGCTTGATCTGGGGGTCATGCCAAGCCATGGCTCCTCAGGTGACTTGGAGACCAAGAGTTATGTTGTGATTCTCTTCCCATCCGTGAAGTAGTTCAGGGCAAAGAGCCCACCCAGGGAGGCAGGTGTGGGACCCTTCCCCTGCTCAGACACCACCTCCAAGTCCATCCGTAGAGCAGTGAGTCGTGCACTCTTAATTTTACTCACCTTGTACCTTTGCCACCTTTCAAAAGGTTCAGGGCCAGGCCACAGGGTCAGTGTGTCACTGGGGTGCTCCATTAGGTGAAATCTTTCTACACTTTGTAATACTGCCTGTAGACGCAGGAAGCCAGTACAGGGACAAGTTGAGCCCTGGAAGCAGGACAGCTGGGAGATGGAACGATCAGTCAGCCCAAGTTGCTGATGGCCACGAGGCTGCCCAGCCGCCCTGGAAGCACTGCCAAGTGAGCTCAATGTAGTGCCCCCGCAATCAGTGGATCGCATCCAAGCCTCAGCAGATGAGCGCAGGCTTGTCCTGTGAGCCCTGAGAACAGGCAGGAGGGAAGGGCAAGACTGACCAGACACAAGAAATACCTGGATGGATTAAAAGCCAGAATGTTTGTGATCGTTCAGCTGAGCTGGAGATGGGGGTGTTGGTAACTCTAGGAAGCCTCTATCTGAAGGTGCTGTCTTACCTGACTTCTTTCTTTGCACTTTAAATTTGCACCCTAAGGGAGGATGCCTCCCCGGTAGCTCAGCTGGTAAAGAATCTGCCTGCAATTCAGGAGACCCTGGTTTGATTCCTGGGTCAGATAGATCGCCTGGAGAAGGGAACGGCTGCCCACTCCAGTATTCTAGTATTCTGGCCTGGAGAATTCCATGGACTGTGTAGCCCATGGGGTCACAAAGAGTCAGACACGACTGAATGACTTTCACTTTCAAGGGAGGACTTAGGGAGAAGAGAATCAAATGAGGAAACTCCTTGAATGTAAAGGTTAGGTTTATTGATTACATGGGGGCATTTTGTGGAGGCACAAGGCACCATGTAATGGGGCATGGAAAGTATGTAAGAACTGAAGGATGAGCCTATAATGAAGATCTAACAATTCTGTATTAAGAGAATGTGAAAACAAACACTAAATCTTGTGATATAATTCACAGATCTACTCAACCTTTTATTCACAAAGGAAAGATCAAAGCTAGAGGTGGAGAGAAAGAGAAAAAGTAAGTCAAAAGGGGCTCAAGATAAAACTTGTCGATTTGTAGTTTCATGAATGATCCTGATGGTGACAGCCACACTCACATGCCTCTAAAAGTTTTTATTTTCCTTCTTTTTTCCCCACGGGCAAGAAGGTAGGAGCCTGATGTACCCTGGGAATGTGAAGAGAAATGTCAGAGCACATTCCATGATTGTATCCGAACAGATCCCTGTCACCTGTGTATCAAAGCTCCTATGGAGGTGACTTATCAGAAGATAAATGTTCCGTTAAGAAATTGAGTGCTTAGAAGGCAGGGAGCTGGGCAGGGTTCTTTATGGAGCCTAAGATACTAGGACTTTCTCAGAAAGCAAAAAGTTCTGGGACTAATAAAGAAGGTCTGTAAACTCAAGAGATGGCCCCAAAGACCAGGGCTTCTGACCTGTTGAGAGCTGAGGGACAAGAGTGGGCCTCACGGCATTTGATTAGCGCAGACAAGTTAATAAAATAGCTGGAAGAATACACAGAGAGGATGCAAAAGAAGGGTCTGAGGGAAGGTAAGAGGATTAAAGCTGCAAAAACATTCCTCTAATGGATTTCTCAAACACACCAGCCAACAGGCAAGGGCAGGTGTCCTGTCAAACCATTTCCCCCATGAAACCTGATCCATCATTCTGCAATGAGGCTGGAGGCCTGCTAACCCTATTTGTAACTGAAGGGCCTGCCCCTTATTCCCAGGGAAGTGCTCTGAGCAGCGCAGGGACTCACCAGGAAACCAGCTTTGCAGACAAAGGGGCCTGGGAACAGGCTGGTTTCCTTCATATGCAGCCAACTAGATCTCTGCATCTGCCTCTCATCTGGTGGCTGATTAAGCTGTTATTGATCATGAAGCCTCTGCCCCTCCCTGGCCTCCTTCCTGCCCAAAAAGTACTAGAAAAGGGGGTGCTCTGAGTTTCAGATCGCTCATCACTTCATTACTCTGCCTTTGATCCCTTAGTGAAATTCAACTTTTGCTCCACCAGCCAAATTGGGAGCATTTGTCTAGTGAAGCAACAGCTAAAGCTTAAGCTCAGGGTGTGGGGTGGGGGGAGGACAGGGCCGGGGACCCAACTGCTGCTTGCTTGTTTTGAAGCCAGTAGGCTCGCCTGCCAGTCGGCCCTTGTGGGGAGCTAGAAACCCAGCTGGGGTGTCCTGGGTCCTGCCTGCCTGGGCTGTTGTGCATATGTTGGCATCAGAACAGAAGGGCTGCCCGGCTGACCAGTGCCCAGCTTGTGCCTCCCTCACTGCACAGCCCACTGTTTCCAACCCAGCAGTGAATCCTCAGAGTGTGCAGAAGGCCCCCAGAGGGGCTTAGGGGTGTGTAGCATTTTCCAGTCTTGAGTCAGTGAGGTGTGTACATGGAGGAGAGTGTGCTCTGTGCACAGATAAGTTCTCAGTTACAGAGGGCAGGAGCCCGGGGCTAAGCTGGAAATGGCATTCTGATGCCAGACGCCTTTCAGTTACTCACATCTTTCTTGCAAAATGCTTTGTTAGGCTTAAGTATATTCTTGCTTGAGGCAGATTTTCTTGGAATGAAGTAAAGGAGAGGGTGAAACAAAAACTCAAAACCTCTTGGTGGAGTAGTTTTAGATTTATTAGACCATGCAAGAGACATGCTTCTCAGTGACTGAGGAATTTTCCAGATGCCCCTGGGCTCACAATGCTCACAGCTCTCTCTGTGGGGAGTCTCCTGACTTGGCAGGTACCTGTCCTGAAGATTAAGGCTTTTGCATTGCTGAGGTACTTTGCTTATGAAAAGCAGGTAGTAACATCCAGCTAGAACTCCCTGAGCACAGGCTGTCCACCCTTTCCCACAGTCCACCATCCTCCTCGCTGAGAGAAAATGCCTCCGCTCTCTTGGCTGAGAGGTTCAGCCAGGACTGGGCTATGGATTTTGGGGGGCCCAGTGCAATGTGAAAACATGAGGTCCCTTGGTCAAATGTTATTTAAAATTTCAAGGCAGTGACAGAAGAGCATTAAACCAAGCGTTGGCCTCTTCCAAGTGAGGGGCCTGGCACAGCTGCACAGGCTGCATGCTGACAAAGCTGGCCTTGAGCACCGTCTTCCAAACTCTTCATTCAACAAGGACTCAATGAACGTGGTGCCTCCTGAAGACTGTGCAGTGGGGCTTGGGGTTGGGGCACGGAGTGAAAATTGATAGTTTGCCCACTAGGAATTTGCAATTTAGTTAGGGTTGGATATCACCAACTTAGCTTCCCTCAGCTTCCCTCATAGCTCAGTTGGTAAAGAATCTGCCTGCAATGCAGGGGACCCAAGTTCGATTCCTGGGTTGGGAAGATCCCCTGGAGAAGGAAATGGCAACCCACTCCAATATTCTGTCCATGGAGAATCCCACAGACAGACGAGCCTAGCAGGCTACAGTCCATAGGGTCGCAAGAGTCGGACACAAATTAAGAGACTAAACCACCATCACCAACACAAAATTAAATAATGATGAGATGATTCCTTAAAAACCCAGAAGGCTCCACACCCACCCAAAGGAAGGAATCCATGAGAAATCTCACTTTGACCCACAAGAACCACTTGTGTTCAGCCTGGAAAGTGAAATGGGGCTACAGAGATGAACCACGCATTCTGTCATCATTTTTACCACACTACTTGGCGAACCGCATGTATTTCTTCTAGGGTTATTTTCATTTCAGTTATTGTATTCTTCAACTCTGGTTGTGCTTTATACTATCTTTGTTAAAAAGCATCTTGTAGCTTCTCATCCATTCTTTTCTCAAGTTCTTGGATCATCTTTAGAGTCATTGCTCTGAACTCTTTCTTGGTAGACCCAGTCTGTGGGTCGCCCACCTTGGGGATATGGGATTCAATTATATCTTAAGTGTGCCCCTCCTACCATCTTGTAGTGGTTTCTTTGTGTTCGGATGTAGAATATCTTTTTTGGTAGGTTCCAGACTTTTTTTTATTAATGGTTGTTCAGCAGTTAGGTGTGGTTTTGGTATTTTCGTGGGAGGAGGTGACCTCAAGGTCTTCTATGCTGCCATTTATCCTAACAACATGTATTTCTTATCTCCCATATATTAGACCTGTTTTACCTCTTTCCTGTGACCCTGGAAGTAAACACTCAAGAAACAGTCCATTTTCAAAATATCCACATTTAGATAAAGATTGGCCACACTTGGATAAAAAGCTGATGGAAAATTTGTTGTGCTAACCCTTTGAGCTCACAATGTCAACCCAGCTCAATTACAAAATCTGAGTTCACAAATAACATGCATGGGCATCTTGTACCTAACTGCAGGGGCCCAGCTCCAAGATAATCATTGATTTGGTCATCTAGCGTTCACTGAGCATCTACTTAGGCCAGAGGACAAGATAACAACACTTGGTCCCTGACCCTAAAAAGTTCACAGTTGAATACTGGAATCAAAGGGACAATGATCCTTTCATAGAAGTAAAAGGGCTTTCCTGTGCTGCTCTGGCTTGACTTGACTGAGAGCTTCTAGAAAGTTGCGTTAAGTGGGAAACCTCCTGACCTCACTGAGTGCCGTGATCACAGGGCTCTCCTTGGTGACAGTAGTTTGTTTTTGGTAATTATTTCATGTCTTCTGTGAGAAACGTGACTCCCAATTGCTGCTGTTGCCTTGTCTGGGAACAAACCGCACAGGCAGGTGGAGTCTTGCTGTAAACTGCAGTTACACTGTGATGGTATCAGTTCTCAGGAGCTGAGTAGAATGTGGTGTGGTCAGCACTCAGAAGAGGTGCCTCCAGGGCTTTCTAAGCACCTTTGTGGAGAGAGTGTCTGGGTAAATATTTTCATCTCTCTTATCTTATTCTCTATTAGTTTTATTTCCTCTCTTAAATTCAGCTACAGTCCTGAAAACCGAATTTGGCATGTGGTTTTGTTGCACAAATAGCCCATTTTGTTCAGCGACATCAGTGATTTGGCTTCAAACAAAGAGAGTTTTGTTGTGTGGGCTGTTGGATTGTTTGGGAAATATCCTGCTTTTGTTCTAGATGGATCTCCATCCAATCCAGTTTAAATCCCATCTTCCTGCCACCAAGGCAAGTTAGAAGAGACTGCAGCCTGGTGTCAGGACCTCGGTTCCCCCGCATTCCACTGCCATTAAACCCCACTGGAGACATTCCTCTTTCCCTTAGAAAACCCTTTGGGTATCCACAATCTCCATCCCCAGCTCAGAGACCGAATTAGCCATGACATGACATACCGTTGGCTCTTTGTTTCTGCGGATGGGAAACCCAAGGTCACGCAGGCCGACTATAAGCACCGTACAACACAGTTTTATATAAGAGATTTGACTATCTCCATTTTAGTAGCCACTGGGGCACCTGGAACCAATCCCCAGGGATACTAGGGGAGGACCACATAGCTGTGCATAGCAGGAATCAGCCTTCTGGTTGTAACTATGATTGGCCATCAAGCAGAATCTCAGGCCTTTCACTTTTTGATGTGGATGTCTGATTAGGCTATTCTTGACTGAACTGGAAAAAAGACATAAGCATTCTCTGTCATTGTTCCTTTCAGTCTCCATGAGCTGTGCCAGGACATTTGTGCCCTGACCATGACCCATTTCTAGCCAGGTTCAGTGGGGCCAATGGGCCTAGGCCCCTTGCTGCCTTAGGTCAATGTAAGAGAAGAGGCTGGTCTGTGTCACAGGCAACACTTGATGGAATTCTCTACACTCACCCACCAGCAGCTTATATACAGCCAGTTGTACTCACATGCAGTGATGCGAGCCATACATTCCCTCCTGTCGACTCTAGACCACAAAAGGCTGGAGTAAGGACTCAGAGCACCCCCAGAGGACCCCTCAGCGTGTGAGGTTCTTGCAGCTGTTGACTGTGACTAAAGACACTGAGGCATAAGCCCAGCCTGATACAGTGCACTGTTCACCTCTCTCTTCCATCTAGGCCCAACCAGCCCCTTCTCTTCTCTCCACAGATCTCCAGGACTTCAAGTTAGATGTGCAGCACGTGATTGAAGTCGATGAGGGGAACACAGCGGTCATCGCCTGCCACCTTCCCGAGAGCCATCCAAAAGCCCAGGTCCGGTACAGTGTCAAACAGGAGTGGCTGGAGGCCTCCCGAGGTGAGTAAACAAGCAGGAGCCTGGCGGTCGGGGCCAGGAGGGAAGTTGGTGCCTCTACAGTGCCTCCCAAACCCTGTCAATGCCCCACAGCACCTTCCCCATGCTGCTCAGCCATCTGCTACCCTAATATGCAGCTCTACAGGATATTGAAGGGCCTCAGGGTGGAGGTCCCCTGAATCTATCACAAGGAATCTCCTCATCCTTTGAGGCCCTGCCAGATGTTGCTGAGCTGTTGCCACTGGATCAGAGCTCTCAGCTCGGAGTTCCAGTCCCTCCCCGTGCCATCTTCCTGCCACCAGGCGCGCACTGGAAGGCTGCCTGATGAGCCAGATGTTCCTAGAGCTGTGGACTCCCTGGTGGGAGGCGGGGCTCTTCCCTGCACAGTAGAGCAGTCTCTCTAGAGGAATCTGAGGTTTTCCCTCTCCCCGTCTTCCTGGTGTTGCAGCCATCACAGCTTCCTGCTCAGGCCACGGTGGGCATGACAGCTGGTCCAGGGGAGACTGAGTGTTCATCCACAGAGTGCCCACAAGGCACTTCCTCCCACAGATGACCTGCACTTAAGGCCAAGTAGACCCTGTGGCTGGACCCTACACCTCAAAATGTATACCTTTTAAAATGTCCTAGAGATTTCTAAATATTTTTGTCAACTTTCTGGTTATGAAACTTTATGGTTATATGTTTACTATAGAAAATACAAAAAAAGGATTTTTTAAAAGATCAAAAGTCTAATCCTGCCACTCAGAAATAACCAGAGATTAGAGTATGAATGTCTACTGTCCCTGGTGGTGGCCCCTGGAGAAGGCCTGCCCATCCCACAAGAATCAAGGGCTTTTTCCTTCCTATTTGGTATTTACTTAAGCAGCTCACACCTGGGGCAGCCCAGTGATAGGCAGGCACCAGACTCAACAAGCCAGATTGCAGGGACATCCAGATGGCCAAGGGCAGGCCACTAGAAAGCTCAGAGCTGATGACCAGTGCTTTGCCTGTCAGGACGTCAAACACTCCTAGTTGCCAGGTGTGCAAATACTATGAATCTGTCCCCTGTGGACAGAAGCTGAACTCAGCCCTGGGACCCACCCCTGTGACACATTGATGCAAAAGCAGACAGAGCCTAGCAGGCCAGTGATGCCGAGGGAAGGGCTTCCATCGTATTCATGGAGAGGGCTAGGGTTGGGGATTAAAATATTCCTCCTTGGCTGTAGAAGTTCAGCAGTAAGAAAAGGCTCAGAGTTGTGACCATGACAAAGACTGATGGGAAATTCTGAAGGCAATTCCCTCCTTCCTGGTGGCTTGGAGGAGTGATCAGCTCATCTCCCGTGTACGCAGCACGGCCTCGGTCCTAACAAGAATCTCGGAGGCAGCCTACATCATGCCGTCTTACCAGTGAGGAAACAGGATCTGAGAGGCTAATTAACCTGCCCAAGATCACACAGCTAGTGTTTGGCAGATCCCCAATCCTGCTTCCTTTCTGTGCTTCTTGAGCACCCTTGAAAATAAGAAATGCTCCTCCACAGGCCTGTGTACAAACTCAGGGTGGTGGTGGGGTGTCAGCCAGCCAGTTTGTTAGCTGGCTGTGTAGTGGCACTCCTGGCACTTCTGTACCACTTGGTGTGAGGTTTCATGGGGAGAGTAGCGGTTTCAGTTTGGACTTGTTGGGACTCGGGTCAGCTCCTGGCTTCTGCCCTACCTGCCCGGACCTTTGTGGGAGCTGCTGGGTGCATTGTTCTGGGCCCACCCTCACCCCCTGCCCCCCTACGCCCCTGCCCTGTCCTCTCCTCAGATAACTACCTGATCATGCCATCGGGGAACCTCCAGATCGTGAACGCCAGCCAGGAGGACGAGGGGATGTACAAGTGCGCCGCCTACAACCCGGTGACGCAGGAAGTGAAGACCGCAGGCTCCAGCGACAGGCTGCGCGTGCGCCGTAAGAGGCGGGTCTCGCGGATGGGGGCGGGAGCGGCTGGTGGGACATCTGGGACTCGGGATTCAGCGGCGGTGGGAGGTCCCTCCTTTAGCCAGCCTCTCTCTGCACGTGGCCCTCGGGCTTGTCGAGGGGCCAGGGGTAGCCAAGCTCACTGGTCGTGTCAGCGCCCTGTGAGGGACGTCGTCTGACTCCTGCCTTTTGAGAGCTTTCCTCCGCTGTGGTACTTTTAGAGGAGGGGAACGGGTTGGGATGTGTGTTCTGGAGCAGGATAAATGACAGGAGCGTTTGTGCCTGTGTGAGGCCACCGGGCGTGCTTTGCATTCTTCTGTCTGCACTGCAGAAGTGCCCAGCATCTCTCTTGGGACAGTCCCTGGAGGCCCGTGTCGCTCTCCATTTCTGTGAGAACAGCAGCTGCCTTGGCTGAGCGAGTCCTGTGCGGCAGGTGCTTTTTCAGGTTCCCGTGTATTCAGTAGAGTGACATCTTATGTGGAGTTAGAGTTTAGAATTGGCACCAGTGGCAGATTCATGAAGCTAATCAAGCAAAGCTTCAATGGGTCCTTGCTCACCCAATTTTGTATCTGTAATACTGTGTTTTTCTTCAAGAGGGACTCCCAGCTGTGTAAGTTTCAGATCTTAACAAACACTGAAGCTGCCCTTGGTTGGTGTATAAAGAAATATCACAGAGTGTGCATCTTGTGGGGTTCTGAAGAAGGTCCCATGTAGGAGAGCAGCACTCCTCTCCATCAGTTCTGTGCAGTTTCTACCTCACATTAAATAAAGCTCTCTGCCTCCTCAGCTGAGCACCTGATGAAATACTTGATCAGCTTTTGGATATGAAAAATGCATATCTTTAAACCAGAAAGTGTTTCCCAGGTGGCACTAGTGGTAAAGAACCTGTCTGCCAGTGTAGGAGACATAAGAGATGCAGGTTTTATCCCTGGGTTAGGAAGATCCCCTGGAGGAGAGCATGATAAACCACTCCAGTATTCTTGCCTGGAGAATCCCATGGAATGAGGAGCCTGGCGGGCTCTAGTCCATAGGGTTGCAAAGAGTCGGACACAACTAAAGCAACTTAGCACACGCACAAACCATAGCTTTAAAGGTCTGTCCCACTCAGCCCAGCAGGATGCTCCCCACCAGGCTGTTTGATTCCAATTCCAGCCCTCCAGGCTGCGTCCTGGGGTTGGGCTCCCTGAAGCAGGGTGGAGGGGAGCCTCTGCACCCCATCCTGGTCCCACACACAGTCCTTTCTCTCTTCGCCCCTCCAGGCGCCACTGCTGAGGCTGCCCGCATCATCTACCCACCAGAGGCCCAGACCATTGTTGTCACCAAAGGCCAGAGTCTCATCCTGGAGTGTGTGGCCAGCGGGATCCCACCCCCAAGGGTTACCTGGGCCAAGGATGGCTCCAGTGTTGCCAGCTACAACAAGACACGCTTCCTGTTGAGCAACCTCCTCATCGATACCACCAGCGAGGAAGACTCAGGCACCTACCGCTGCATGGCTGACAACGGGGTTGGGGAGCCCGGGGCCGCAGTCATCCTCTACAACGTCCAGGTGTTCGGTGAGTGCCTCCCACAGACCTCCTTTTCCTTGGCCATCTCTTATCTGCATAGCCCCGCTAGAAGCTCATAAGCAAGGTTCAGACAGGGTTACATGCCTTTTGAGAGATCACATGCCGAGTGAGTGAGTGGGGAAGAACTGAGAGCATAAGAGGCCTTGGCTCGCAGGGACCAGGATGTAGGGGCTGGCAGTCCTTCCCAGCTGTGACTCTGATGGAGGAGATGTGGGGCCTTTCCTCTCCTCTGTGAGTGTCATGGGGAAGGAGCGACGCTTTCCCCACAGCGGTCCCCTCCCCAGCCTGTCTGCGCCTGGGTTGAAGGACTCTGCCTTCCTTACCTCTGCTCTGGTTTCTTGGCAGAACCCCCCGAGGTCACCATGGAGCTGTCCCAGCTGGTCATCCCTTGGGGCCAGAGCGCCAAGCTCACCTGTGAGGTGCGTGGGAACCCCCCGCCCTCCGTACTGTGGCTGAGGAACGCTGTGCCCCTCACCTCCAGCCAGCGCCTCCGACTGTCCCGTCGGGCCCTGCGGGTGGTCAGCATGGGGCCCGAGGATGAAGGTGTCTACCAGTGCATGGCGGAGAATGAAGTTGGGAGCGCCCACGCTGTGGTCCAGCTGAAGACCGCCAGGCCAGGTGAGTGCAATCCAAGGGACTGGGACACCAGCTGAACATTTACAGAACTTAAATCCAAGTTAAAACCCCTGTGTATACAATAAATAAAAATGGCTTTAAATATAATATATAAATGGTTCATTTGTACTACTGAAAATCTGCACTTCTGACTTGTTAGTAAGTTAATATAAATTTGAACTTACAACTAATAATATTAGTTGCTCAGTCATTGTCACAGAGTTGGACACGATTGAGCAACTAACACAGTTAAAATCAAATTTACATTAACTTACTAATAAGTCAGAAGTGCAGATTTTCAACAGTGCAAATAACCCATTTAAATACTGTATTAAAAAAAAACCTTTTAGTTTTCAGAATCTCTTGAGTTCCTAGAGTTCCATAGAACCCAGTTTGATAACCACTGTTCTAACACAAAGCAAAGCACGTCTGTCTTTCTTAGCTTGATTCATTTCAGTTGACGTGCGTAGATCATAATTTTAATAATTGCTCGGCAAAGGCCAAGCATCTCCATATAAGTAACAGGCTAGTACGTTCTGGTCTACATAGATTGAGCTGCTGTTTGCTCAGCACTGGTCTAGGCAATGTGGGGGATGCAGAGAAATGTAATAAAGACCCTGCCCTCAAGAACTTTCCTAGGAAGGAAATAAAACTTACTGAAGAATCAACTGGAGAAAAACACAACCAGGAATAACGCTGAGTCAGCATGATCAGGAGCCAACCTCCTGTGGTGCAGGAGGTCAGGTAATAAAAACTGTCATGGTCCGTGTGCAGGTTGGAAAAGAATTTCTGGACATGAGGCAGAAACAGAAGAGACTAAAGTTTACAAGAGTGGGAGATGCTGTTAGAACAGTGGGCCGGCTCAATGGAGAGCCGAATCCTTTCACAGGCTAGTTGCCAACTTTTATAGCCTCAAGACAGAAAATTCCTACTGCAATGGTGGCATTAGGTGATTGGTTAGGATGCTATAAGATGGATAATAGGGTGGGTATTTTACCTAATATGGGGTCAGGGAACTGGCAGGTTTAGATCCAGAGGCCCATGGCAACAGTTGCTATGGAGCTTGGTCACTTCCAGAGATTTTTATCTTGTGAACTTGGTACAGAGCTTCACACCTGTGATCTTGGTGTAGGGCTCCACAGAAACTCGTGTTGGCAGAGTCCATGGACGCTTCCTGAAGGGAGTGAGGCCCCTCCTGCCTCTAAGAGTCTCAGACACATTTACATTCATAGCTCACATCTCCAGGTCCCCACAGTAGAGCAGGAAGAGGCCCACTCTGTGCCATGGTACAGATCCCCCAGTTAAAGGGGGACATGTCCCCATACCACGCCCGCCCCCTCCCCCCCACACACACACACAGATATGAGAAAGGGCTCCTAGCACCTTGAGAGCAAATCGAGATAGTTCAGCCAAGACACACGTGAATGCAGGAAAACGGGCTGGTGGCAGGAAGCCTGGGAGGGGCCCTCAGGCTGCATTTTCACCCTGGCATCAGGGGCACAGCCCTCCGTCCCCACAGAGCCTGGCAGAGTATTGAGGGGACTGATGTCACCTCAGGTCCCCAGGCCAGGGCTCTTCTTGCCCTAGCATCTCTTCCCTCTGACTTCTCTCCCCATTTTCTCTGTGTGGGGATGGCTGAGCAAGCGGCCAGGGGACTAACTGCTTGTCCCTATCTTCTCTCCACTGCTCATCTTCCAGGTACCACCCTGAGACCATGGTGGGATGCTCAGTCAGCCACTGTCACACCTCCAGTGCCACCCTCCAGACCTGGCGGCCCCGACCAAATGCCCAAGGGCCACCCAGGGCTATTGAGGCCCCAGGCATCAGAGCAGCCAGCCTCCCCACAGTGCCCCGGGGATCAGGGGCCGGTGGCCCCCGCTGAGGCACCCATCATCCTCAGCTCACCCCGCACGTCCAAGACTGACTCGTACGAGCTGGTGTGGCGGCCTCGGCATGAAGGCAGCAGCCGAGCACCGGTCCTCTACTACGTGGTGAAACACCGCAAGGTACGACGTCGGGTGTTGCGGCCACCTCGCTGTGAGGCTGGCTGGGGTATCTGCACCCTGCCCATCTCCCACAGAACTCCTGAAGCTTGCAGGTGGTCTCCAAGGCTGATCCCAACCTCTGTGCCCTCCAGCGTACTTTCCTACCACCTCCCAGGAAGCTGGCTGTGAGTTGGCTGTTGGGGCCCTAAGAGGCTCGGGAAGAAGCCATGGGTGTGCCTCTAGGTCTCAGGCCCGCCAACCAGCTTCCAGTCCCAAGGAGAGTTCATAGACTTCCTGTTAACCATCCCCCTCCTCTCCTCTGCCATTTGTTGTTGATGTCTTGTTGTTTAATCTGAGGAAGTTCTGCTGGGCACATACCTGCAGGAACTCGGGCATGGCAAGCTAGCTTTAGAGCCAGGAAAACAAATATTTGTGAACAAGTGTTTTCTCTGAGGGCTACAAAATGCTGCCTCAAGTCTCAGGACTCCTTACAGCTCAGGTTTGGCAAGCAGGCATTTGAGCTGAAAAACACATCATGGTGTTCAGACCTCAGCTATTTCTCGTTGACAGAAGGAAGTCTGTCCAGGTGGATGTTTTGGGGGCTGTCAAGGAGGGACTCTCTGGGTCTGATGGGATCAGGGACAGAACTGGGCCCTCCTGTCTTCTTAAACACTGTGCCCTCTGAGACAGGATGGGGCCCCCAGGCTGCCACCCTCGTTCAGGGCTTACACTCTTACCTGCTGCTCCCAGGGGAGAAGGACATTTCCTTTAAGAAAATATCCTGGGAAACATTTCTGTTTATCCCAGGTGCATGCTGTTTTCTTCCTAAGGCCATTGAAAAGTGTGAAAGTATTAGTCCCTCAGTCATGTCGGACTCTTTGCAACCCCATGGACTGTAGCCCAGCAGGCTCCTCTGTCTATAGGATTTCCCCAGGCAAGAATACTGGAGCAGGTTGCCATTTCCTTCTCCAGGGGATCTTCCTGACCCAGGGATCAAACCCTGGTCTCCTGCATTGAAGGTGGATTCTTTACCATCTGAACCACCAGGGAGGCCCAAGGCCATTAGACAGTAGAAAACTATTGTCCTTAAAGGGTTTTTAAAAATCTTATTTGATAAGCAGTGCTTCCCTGGTGGCTCAGACAGTAAGCGTCTGCCTGCAATGCGGGAAACCAGGGCTCAATCCCTGAGTTGGGAAGATCCCCTAGAGAAGCAAATGGCAACCCACTCCAGTATTCTTGCCTGGAAAATTCCATGGACTGAGGAGCCTGGTAGGCTACAGTCCATGGGGTCGCAAAGAGTCGGAGACGACTGAGCAACTTCACTTTCACTTTCTAATGTATCATAAATGCTAGATTTTATTATGCATTTATTTGTTGCTTATAAAAGTGCTAGTTGTACTTGGTAGAAAATATGGAAGATAAATGACTGTGGAACTGAAAACATTTATCAACTTTCCTCCCTCTCCAAAACCAAAGGAAACCACTTTTCCCCAGGGAACAGTGCAGGCTCTGCAGAAGCTGGGCTCCTGCTCTGGGCCCCGGCAGCTCCGTTGCTCTCTTCTCACCCTTTCCATGCTCTCTTGGAGACCTCTGGTCAGGACCTGTCCACAGAGGCACCTATGGTCAAGCCGCCTCCTAGGTGGGGGTGAGAGGAGGCAGTTTCTCATTAACCGTTGGCCTGCTGGCCTCCTCATAGGCAGCTAGCAGAGGGGGTGGATGAGTTTTTAACAAAAAGCAGTATTGTTGAGCGCGGGTTATGGTCCTAATCCTTATTTCCCCATGTAACTGGACACCTCCATCGCAGAGTTTGAGACAAAGATCAGGGCAGGCCAAATGCTCATGGTCCCCAGGAGACAAGAACCAGCAAGACAGCAAGAATAATATTTTTCGGGCCAATAGGTGGCCGTAAAACCGCCTCCCCAAGAGGCAGGCTGGCAGAGGCCACACGAGGTGATCCGGAAACACCAGGCTGAGGCCGCATTCACCCTCTCAGTGTGCATGACAGTGACTAATTGCCATTCCATTTCTTATTTTCATTTCTGAGCCCAGTGAAGTGAGGCCAGCACTGGGAGGCCCAGGGAGAAGGGGCACAGGGGAAGTGAGAGGACAGGGCCCCGCTGGGCCTGGCTCCTGTCGGGATCTGGCCTGTGGGGCACTTGGAACTGTTAGGTGGACATTGCCAAGGCACAGTTATGTTTTGAAAGCAGTTTCATTCTTGAGGGACTAACTTGTCATAAAGATCATCACACAGGAAAGGACTTTGAAAGCAAAAATCAGCCTTTGGGTTGTATTTTTTCAGCCCCCCTCTCTTGCTGGAGCCTGGGAGTCATTCATCTCATTTTCACTTTTTCACATACATGAAGCCAGTTTTCATTTCCTGGTGCATCTGCAGACCCTGGGCTACTGTGTTTGGGTTTCCAGCACCATTGGGGATTCTCAGTTTGTAAAAACTTCTCCCCTTGGAACAAATCCTGGAAGCCTGACATGAATGAGCCCAGACTATCCCTGGCCTTTGAATAGTAGGTTTTGTTCTACTTTGGAATATTCTGCTTGGGGATAAGAGCTTTTCCTACCAGCTGTTTAATTCCTTCAGCAGACCAAAGCTTCAGGCCCCAGCAGGCTCTTGGAGATGTGCACAGTTGGCAGGAAGGCTGTGTCCTCAAAGGTGGGGTGGGGGAGGGGGAAACAGCCTCTCGGCAACGCCTATCCGGAAGTCTGGAGCTCCTTGATTTTTTTTCTTTACAGAGCTAGGAAATTGAAGCCATTAAAGAGTAATCTGTGATGGTTATGGTTCATCCATGGTTTTTAAGTTCTGATCTAGGCCTGAGGGCAGGAGTAGAAAAAAAGAGGGTTGAAATCCGCACTGAGGGAGGAAGGGGAGGACAGGTACTTGTTGAGAACCTACTGTGTGCCAGCTTCAGTGAGTCATCAGGTTTAATCTTCAGAATAGGCTGAGAGATTTAACTTGCTTCATTTAAGGAATGAAAAGCATAGGGGTCGGGAAGATTAGGGAAGTTGCTCAGGGTTTCACCCAGCTGGTAATCTGTATATGGTAAGAGACACAGCTCGGATTTGAATCCAGGACTAGTCTAGCTCCCAGACTTTCTTTCTAGGGTAGGTGACATTTATGAGCTTGTTTTCTGGAGTCAAGCCAGGATTTCTGCACTCACTAGTGATGTGGTCTTAGGCAAGTCACTTGTCCCTCTAAGCCTCAGCCTCCCTGCTTGTGAGGTGGGAACGGTATTAACACCCATCTCTTGGACTGCTGTCATGGAAATGCATTATGGTGCATGTAACATGCTTTATGGTGCATGTAACCATGTGTTGTAGCACATAGAAGTTAGTGTTAGTCACTCAGTCATTTCTGACTCTTTGCAACCCCATGGATCGTAGCCCACCAGGCTCCTCTGTCCATGGGGATTCTCCAGGCAAGAAGACCAGAGTGGGCTGCCATTGCCTTCTCTAGGGGATTGTCCCAATCCAAGGACTGAACACAGGCTTCCCACATTGCAGGCAGATTCTTTACCATCTGAGCCACCAGGGAAGCCCCAGCACATCCTAGCACTCAGCAAATGTGGCCGTTTCCACTGGTGCTATTTTTATCATTCTCATTGTCATCTCATTAGAATATGAGGGTACTGTTTGGTTTCAGCAGATCAGGGAGAAAGAAGTTAAATGGGGATGTGTTTAGAAAGGGGGAGAGGCCTTTGGAGAAACTCTGAGTAGTGTCAGTCGGGCGTTTTGCTCCTCCCCACTGAGTTTTCTTTCATGAAACGGTTAGATGAGGGATCCAGGAGCCTGGCTTTCCTGGCCCAGCAAGGACGATGTCCTGGGCTTGCAGGACCAGTCTGCCTTCTGTAGGGCCAATTTCCCCGCCAACCTGGCCCATCTCCCTCCCTTTCTTCTGCCTTCTTGGGCTCAACTCTGCTTTCCTTGTAAGCCATGGCCACTTGTAGTTCCATGCAAGAGGCTGGTCCTTATACCAGCCACCTTCTCTAGCAGGTCACCAACTCCTCTGATGACTGGACCATCTCTGGCATTCCGGCCAGCCAACACCGCCTGACCCTCACCAGACTAGACCCTGGGAGCTTGTATGAGGTGGAGATGGCGGCCTACAACTGTGCAGGTGAAGGCCAGACGGCTATGGTCACCTTCCGAACTGGTAAGGGTCCAGTATTCCCTGGCTTAGGGTCTCCGTGGGCCGGAGCAGTCCTATAAGGTCAGGTGGAAGCCCTGTTCACCTTGCTCCAGCTGTTCACCTTGAACTTTATCTTCCTTCTGGCTTCTGCCTCCCTGTGGTCTGCGTGCCCTATCAAGGCTGCCGTCCCATCTCCTGTCAAGAGAGGCACCAGCTGGCCTCTGGCATTCCTTTGCCCCCTTCGCACTTGGGGGCCACGTGCAATTCCATGCCCATCAAATGGAGCTAAAAATCAGACCACGCTTCTAATGCCCTCTGTTATCTGCATGGTCTTGTCAGACACCCTGGTAGAACTTCAGGCAGAAAAGACTATGGAAGGAGAGCCCCAACGCACATTCTCTCTCGTGCTGATCTCAACCCATTTCTACCCAGGACGACGGCCCAAACCTGAAATCGTGGCCAGCAAGGAGCAGCAGATCCAGAGGGATGACCCTGGAGAAAGACCCCAGAGCAGCAGCCAGCCGGACCACAGCCGCCTGTCGCGTAAGCCCCCAGCAGCCCCGCGGGCTGGGGCCACTGCCTCAGAAGGCTCTGCTGCAGTGAGTGGGGCCTGGGAGTCCTTGTGACCTACTCCTGGCCTCTCCCCCGTTGACCACAGGAAGAGAGAATGGATTGGAACTTTTCAAGAGCTCCTCCCTAGACAGTGACCTGGGGAGCCTTGGGATCTGATGCGGCCCGCAGGGGTACGGGGCTGTGGGGTGGGGCTGGCTCCCTTCCCACCAGGGTGGAGGGCTGTGGGGTGGGGCTGGCTCCCGTCGGGAGCAGGCCAAGTCTAGTCACATTACCACCACCCTCTCATCACTTCCTCCCTCCCGCTTCCTTCCTGCCATGTGGATGGTCTCCTCCAGCTCCAGAAGCTCCAGACAGGCCCACCATCTCCATGGCCTCTGAGACTTCAGTGTATGTGACCTGGATTCCCCGTGGGAACGGTGGCTTCCCCATCCAGTCCTTCCGTGTGGAGTACAAGAAGCTGAAGAAAGTGGGGGACTGGATTCTAGCCACCAGCGCCATCCCTCCCTCCCGGCTCTCGGTGGAGATTACAGGCCTAGAGAAAGGTAGGGCCCTGGCCAACTGCCCTCCCTGGTCCCCTGGTGGCCACCAGCTCCCTGGAGGAGAAGGGAAGCTTTGGGAGGGTCTTCTCTCTGCTTGTCCCCCACCCACCACCAAACTCTTGTGGCCATTCTTGGTCGTGTTACCTCAGACCCACAAGCCCCTACTTCTGCCTCCCTCTCTCCATAAATAGTCCCAAACAACCTCCTGGCTCTTTTCTGATGAGGGTGGGAGTTCTGGAGTCCTTTAGGGCTTGCTTTTGGGGAAAGACTTCCCAGAAGATCCCTCTAGGTCCTCAGCCTGCATGGGCTGAGCGGGAGGCAGGTGGTGTCTCCCGGCCCCCCAGTTCAGGGAGTGTCTCTCCCCAGGCACCTCCTACAAGTTCCGAGTCCGGGCTCTGAACATGCTGGGGGAGAGCGAGCCCAGCGCCCCCTCCCGGCCCTACATGGTGTCAGGCTACAGCAGCCGAGTGTACGAGAGGCCCGTGGCAGGCCCTTACATCACCTTCACTGATGCCGTCAATGAGACCACCATCATGCTCAAGTGGATGGTGAGTGGTCTGGTGTAGCCGGCAGCGGAGTGACGGGACCAAGCTGTGTGCTGGACAGAAGGGGACGGCACTGCGGGTGGGAAGGAGTCACCTTTCTCCCTTGGCTTATCCTAAGCTACCTCCCCTTAGGTGTTCCTGGGAATTGGGCCAGAGAGGCTCACCCTCACAATACCCAGGAAGCTTCAGAGGGCTCTGAAGAAATGGGAGTTTGTTTCTCTAAAAGCTGGGGACTCCTAGGCTACGTAAAATAACGAGTAATCTCTATGTCATTGTCCAAAGAGCCTGGAGGTCATCAGAAATGTCTGTCTGGGTCCCCAGTGGATTTTAAACTCTAGGCTGGGTGACATTTCCATCCACCAGTGGTTCTGCTCACATGATGGTTTCTCTGCTCCATTGTCAACTTGTTTCTTCTTTATTCCCTGCAGTATATCCCAGCAAGTAACAATAACACCCCAATCCACGGCTTTTATATCTATTACCGGCCCACAGACAGTGACAACGACAGTGACTACAAGAAGGATATGGTGGAAGGTGAGAAACCCTTGTGAGGTTTTTCCCCTGTTGTCAGGGGAGCCAGAAGCTGGTGAAAGGAGAAAACCTGGGCTAGCATGCCCCGTAGTGTTGGCTCTTTCATGATATACTTGGGGTCATTGGGTTCCTAGGCCCTCATGCTTCCTTCCCAGGGTGATGGCACAACAGGAACATGGATGGGCATCCAGAACACCTCCTCCAGCGGGGAGCGAGCAAACACGTGCATGATCACCACGTCTGACTCTCTCGGTCTCTCCCCCAGGGGATCGATACTGGCATTCCATCAGCCACCTACAGCCAGAGACCTCCTATGACATTAAGATGCAGTGCTTCAACGAAGGAGGGGAGAGCGAGTTCAGCAACGTGATGATCTGTGAGACCAAAGGTGAGTCTCTTCGGATTCGCCACTCTCCTCTTGCTCTTCCCAGCAGGTTGGGCAAAGCCACTGCTGTGTGTGCTGGGTTTCTCTTCTCCGGAATGACTCCTTATCTTCCAGGTATCCCCCAGCTTTGCCACTTTAATCCATCTGTTCATTGGCCTGTGCCTCTTACCAAGTACAAATGGGGATGCCATCATGATGGTTTCATGGAACTTGGGATTTAACTCATACTTGATCTCATGGACTAGAACCTGGTCTTGAGAGCTTTCTATAAACACTTTATTCCTATGATAATATCTGGCACTTAACACTGGTTGCTTTACTTAGTTTAACTACAACCCAATGAGAGAAACCGAGCATCAGGACATGTTATGCCTTGACCAAGGTCACACAGCTCGTTAGTGGCGGAGCACTCTGTGGACCAAGTTCATCCAACTACAAGGCCAGACTCTCTCCCTGCACTGAAACATGTTAAACATAGTCATAAAATAATAATTTTTGCCCTTGGTCAAATGGATAGATATTTCCATTTTGCAAACACTGAAAGGTGGATTGTAAGAAAACAATCTGGAGAAGGTAGATCTGGAGGATGGAGACAAGGAAACAGTCGGTTTTCCTGTGACGTCAGCTCGCTGTCCTGTGTGCCCTTCCTGCCCTTGTCTGTCTTGTGCAGAGAAGTGGGGGATGCACACAGCCAGCAGGCCCCTGTCAGGTGACACAAGGTGCCCAGGGCAGAGAACAGAGCCCTTGCATGGGCTTTGCAAGGGTCTCCTGGAAGAACTGAGCCTTCAGACGGGTGGAGGGAGCCGCCTGGGGGACAGGACAAGACTGCACGTACCTCCATCTGGGAGGAGTGCGTGGCACTGGAAGCGAGAGGGGGCAGCGCTCAGAGAAGACGCCAGGGACGTTGGAAGGCAGTGGGATCATCCAGGACCCCGTGGGCTGTGAGGTGGAGAAGGGTCATCGTTGCATTTGTCAGGAACGTGACTGTAAACTGAGGGGCGAGAACTGGGGCCGTGAAGCAAAGGTGAAGAGAAGCAGGGTGGGTGTGAGTTTCTTTTCTGAGGACGTATAGGGAGGACCAGGGACGTGGTGCGCTGAGGTTGAGAGAGAGCAAAAGGAGTTCAGGATGAAGTTGAGGTTTTGAGCTGAGGTGGCACTCAGGTGGAGGTGCCCTTTATCGAGATGGGAAGACCAGCAGAGAACCCCATCCTGGGCGGAAGGAGCGAGGTGTGAGCCACTTGGAGACGCACCGAGTCTGGCTCTTCTGAGACCCTGGAATGCCAGGTGTCCTGTGAGGGAGCAGGTCTCATGCCCAGGCAGGGCCCTGGGCATGTGGGTATCTGGCAGTCGGCAGGATATAGGCTGAAATTATGGGAACAGAACAGAGTGGAGAAGAGGAGGGAGCGTAGACTGAGAGGGACCAGGAGGACTTGTCGGTGTCTGAAGCAGAGACAGGAAGAAAAGGGCAAGGAGAGAGAAATACAAGCAGCAGCAGCACTCAGAGAGGTTGTGGGAAATCCAGAGGACTGTTGTATAAGAAACAGGGGAAATTCAGCTGGGAAAAGGAGTTGACGGCGTCAGACACACCCTGATGAGAGCGGAAGGTTGAGGAGGTGCCACCTCAGGGACTTTGGATTGGTGTTTCCCAAGCACTGTCGGTCCTAGGGAGCCCAAACCCCATGTCCCAGCTCAGACCCAGGGCTTTGCATCTCCAGTGTGCCCAGGAATAGCAGCGCCACACGGAAGTTCTTCCATTTTCAGTTCTTTTTGGTTTCATGCATTTTAAAATATTTTCTTCCCAAAGATCCCCAACTATTCTTTTAGAAAGTTCCTATACCACTTCTGCCCCAAAGACCCAGCCTGACCCTCACTTTAGGTCCATAAATATTTCAAGATATATTTTGAAATGTAAGGGTCAAGTTTCTTCAGCCACACCCAGCTTCACATTAGAAGTCTGTTTTGTGCTGAGCTTGGACACCACACTCCTCTACCAGAGACACTGCCTTATGAGTTTGACCCCATTTCTCACACCTGTGGAATCGGGGTATTGTTGTCCTATTTGTCGTGAAAGAAATGTCAGAGAAATAGAGGCTGACGTGAGTTTTGTCCCCATTACAGCTCGGAAGTCTTCTGGTCAGCCCGGTCGACTTCCACCCCCAACTCTGGCCCCACCTCAGCCACCACCCCCTGAAGCCATAGAGCGGCCAGTGGGCACGGGGGCCATGGTGGCCCGCTCCAGCGACCTGCCCTACCTGATCGTTGGGGTCGTCCTGGGCTCTGTCGTCCTCATCATCGTTGCCTTCATCCCCTTCTGCTTGTGGAGGGCCTGGTCTAAGCAAAGTGAGTGAGTGAGCCTCCTCGGCACCAAGGGGAAGGAGCCCGGGGCAGGAAGAGAGGAGGCGGGGCCTTGCAGCCCCCAAGGAGGCCTCTGCCTGGATTCTAGGTGCCCTGCTTCGTACTGATGGGAGCTTAGGCTCCTGGTGGGTCCTCCAGAGGGATGGGAGAGGCAGAGGATGCTCACAGGTCTTGGAAGGTGGAGAGGCGGGAGTGGGAGTTGGTCTGTCCTCACGGCCTTCCCCGGGGCTCAGCGCTTACCTGGGTCTGTCTCCTTTTACTATCTGAAGCTGCCGATTGACCACATGTTGACCCTGCCTCTTCCTGCCTCCTCAGGTCCGCGGCTGCCTTGAGCTGTCCCCCTAATCCTCGGTTAATCTGAGTTACCCACTGAGTTCTGCTTCCAATGGCAACACATCTGGTCACCTTGCTTCATTTAAATATTGCGCTTCTTCTGTTCACTCACCACTTTGTTCTCCCAGACCCTGGTCCTATGTCCCCTCTACTGCAAAAAAAAAAAAAAAAAAAAGTCTAGCTGTGAGGAAGTGGGTGACAGGAAGAATTTTCTGAGAGAATATTCTCTCACCTGGGGCAGTGTCAATTCCCTGCCTACCTCATTTGACCTTAAGTCCTCAGGAGTTTTCCGAGATCCACATGGGACTTTTTTTACCAGCTGCCCCAGGCCTCCTTGACCTACTCATAGCTCTGTCTTGTGTTCTTCCAGAGCATACAACAGACCTGGGATTTCCTCGAAGTGCCCTTCTGTCCTCCTCCTGCCAGTACACTATGGTACCACTGGGAGGGCTCCCAAGCCACCGGGCCAGTGGGCAGCCCTACCTCAGTGGCACCAATGGCCGGGCTTGTGCCAACGGGGTCCATGTGAGCAGGGCCTGCCCTGTAGCTGCCGTGGGCTACCCAGGCATGAAGCCACAGCAGCACTGTCCAGGGGAGCTTCAGCAGGTAATGTGGCTCTGGGAGGAGCGTGGGCACACAGGTGTGGGGTGCCACTGAGGGGTGGTCGGGCCGCCTCCCGGGACTTCTTCCCTCCCAGGCTCAATCCTGGGCTGCTGGACAAAGAACGGGAAAGTTACCTGGACTCTGATGTGACCTTCTCGTCACTCTTTGAGCAGCAGGAGGATGTGAACAGCGTGCTGAGGCAGACCTTCCTTGGCAACGGATATGACCCCCACAGTCCACAGATGCCCAGGTACCCCAGCCTCCCACTCCTGAGCCCCAGAGCTCGCTTTCTCCCTGGCTCCCCAAGCCCGGCATGAGTCACGGAGAGGGGAGCCCTACTGCGCCCCTCAGGGATCCCCTTGTGACAGCTTGCTCCACTGGACTCTGAGCCTGAGAGGGAGTTGTTGTGTTTGCAATTATGATGCCTTTTCTGCTCAGAAATTCTCCCCTTGCTTGTCAGTCCAGAGCAGCGCCACACAGCTAGCTATATCCACAGTCCCCTGGACACCTGACTCCACACCCTTTCACATACTCGGGACACACATGGAATCAAATGGAAACAGACTAGACTTGCCCATTCAAGTGATGATGTGGCACCCTTGAAGTCCTGAGGGGAGCAGCCCCTGCCCTGTCTGAGCTCTGCGAGCTCTGGTGCCCACAGACAAGGGCGCAGCCAGGGATGTGGGATCCAGGCCCTCTTCCCCTCCCTCCCTCCTCCGCTTCTGTGCATGCAGAGCACCCAGATCTAACCCAGACGAGGGCACTTTCCTGTATACACTGCCCGATGACTCAGCTCACCAGCTGCTCCCGCCGCACCGGGACTGCCACCGCCTCCAGGAGCAGCCTGAAGCCACGGGCCAGCCAGGCATGAGGAGTGTACCCCAGAGTCCTGGGCTGGAAGCCATGTGGGACCCTGTTTTTCACCCAGGTCAGTGCCAAGGGCAGGGCGGAATAAGATAGACACCCATGCCCCAGGAGTGACATGAAGGCAGGGAGAGAACAGTGATGCTTGAGGGTGATGCTTGGTAAAGACCATCCGCAGCTTGTGTATCCAGGATGGGGGGTGTGAAGGGGAGCTGGCCGCCTCCTTCCCTGCTGAAGGCCCAGCAGATCTGCAGGAGGGTGTCCGTGAGGTCCAAGCTGTGCGCTCAGAGACTGAGAAAGGGTACTTCTCCATTTCAGAGAAAGAAACCTTTTTGGTCTCAGCATTTCAAGGCAATTTGCAAATTCTTGCTGCCCCTCTCATCAAACCAAGGGGCACTTTCTCATCATTCTGAAACACCTTGCTTTGCTGGGTCCTACGTCTTTATTAAGGAATGAGGTTGCACCCATCATTAAGAAGCCAAGTTCTCACATCATAGAACTCTGTGTTTCCACCAGACTTTCCCTCCAGGGGACTCAGTGCACAGTGCCCCCCAGCCCAGCCACTGGCTTTCTTTGTGCCCATCTTTTTGATAGCTGGTTGGGCACAGACTGGTTCAGAGAATGAGCTGATGTTTCTTAGCCTTCATGGAGTGGATGCTAGGTCAGGATGCAGATCCTGGACCCTGGCTCTGGGAGATGAAATTCCAGTACAGGCACAGTTGTGAGTGGGACACTCAACGGCCAGAAAGCATGGGGAGGCTGGACCGGCAGCCCACACCTGGAGAGAGTAGGGCTGTCTTGCACAGTTCCTGGGCTCAGCCCCCCTCATTTACACCCCCAGGTACAGGGTAAAGGCAGGAGGGTCTCTGCTTCCACCACTGAAAAGTGCAGGTGGGACGTGGGTAAGAAGTGGACCATGCCAGGTCTGTGACCGTCCTTAGAGGGAGTGCAGCTGTTCTTGTGTATCGATAGCTGTGGGTCTCTGTCTCCTTAAGGCCATGTAGCCAACTTCTGTTCCAGTGACTGAGCGCTGTTCCTGGCAGTCTGGACCCTAACGTTCCCCACTTCTCTCTCCCCTCAGGACCCCCGTGCTGCCTGGGCCTCGTGCCGGTTGAAGAGGTGGATAGTCCCGACTCCTGCCCTTTGGGGAGAGGAGACTGGTGTCCCCAGCACCCCTCTGGGTCCTATGCGGGGCAGGAACTCGGGGTGCGGCTCTCCCCCAGCCCACCAGTGCACATGTCTTTTGAAACACCACCTCCTACAATTTAGGCAGAAGCTGATATCCCACAAAGACTATATATTATTTTTTCTAAAGAGAGGAAATTGGTATTTATTTTTCTATAATAGCCATATTTATATATTTATGCACTTGTAAATAAATGTATATGTTTTTATAATTCTGGAGAGACACAGCAAGTCCCCCCCACTGAGGTCTGAGATGGAAAATAAGCCACAACATAACAGGCATCAACAGGCAAAGAGCAACACAACTAAGGCGGCAAACATGTCCCTTGGATCCTGTGCCACTGCCCAGGGAGGGGTGCAACAGACCCACAGAAAAGCCTGCGGAAGGAGGACTCCTAGGCACACCATCCACAGTGACCGTGAGAGAAACAAGGCCAGCGCCACGGCCTCAGAGCTGGAGCCACCCGTGCCGGCAGCTGGATCTGGTGCTGCTGGCAACGATTTCCTGAGATGCCCGTGAGATAGACTGAGATGTGTATAGTACTGTGAGCATTAGCAAACCTTCCAGAAGCAATAATCTGTGACAACATATCTCTGTAAAAATAAACACTGTAACGTCTAAATAAATGTTTAGTCTTCCCTATAACCTTCAGCTTAGTCATGTATGAGTCAGCATTCTCTTCAGATGTTAGGATTCAGTCTGAGCATTTGAAGAAACATCCACTTGCAGCGTTTTCAGATCTGTCAGGGAGAGATCTGGAAAAGGCGGCAAAGGTTTCTGATTTTGTCCTTTTAAATGTTGAATGTCAGTTGTGTTTTCATCAAAGCAGATGCATGGTGACTGTCCAAGAGGGAGACGGGGTACACTGGGCGAGGAGAAGCAGAGTCACCGTTCTCTGGACTTAAGGTAAAGCTCTGGGAAGCTCGAAGGAATGAGATTCGTCTTTTCTATGCAGATGTGTGTTGACTATTTTCTCTAAAATACCATTTAGTGAAGTGCTGTGCTACACCTGAATATACGGTGCCTGGTAAAATTCACTTCCCTTTTTCCCAAAGACACAGCAACGTAGCCAGAGGACTTGACTCACTAGTTGTTTAAAATGAACGTTTACTCACTGCCCTCCAGCCACAGGATCAACCTTTTTATGTACAAGTGGTAAAATGGAGACCAAAGCTTTTTGCTGAGAGCCCTAACACACTTTTAACTGTGTTTAGGAGGGAAATGTATCTTCTAGATTTCAGTAGAATTGAGTTACAGATGAACTGCCACTTGAGACACTTAATCCTGTTAAGAGTCATCAATGGCAGACCCTGGCTTCACACTCTAGTCACGAATTGGATAAACAAAGTCCTAGGAAAGCCCCAGGAGTGACTTTGATGGTTCTGGACAAGTGCACCCTCTGCTGGCGCGAAGTTCTTGCAGCCTTTCACCATCCAGCAGCTAAATTGGAACATGGTTTTTAGAAAAGCAGTATTTTTAAAATATTTTAAGAAATGAAATGAAGGACTGTAAGGAATATGGAAATTATAGGAAAGGAGACACAGAGCAGGGGAGAGAAGACTTCAGACAAGATTGAAGAAGCAGGGAAGATTCAGATTTCAGGCAGAATTGTGACTTCCGATAAAATCTGGCATGGAGGGCTTAGAGGAGGGAGGGGGACAAGTCTCACCTCTCAGATCTGGGCTGTAACTCACCTAGCCCACTGGCTTTTTTAAATCTTCGTTTTTTTGTTTTTTTGTTTTTTATGCTTACTGACCCCAGTGGTTGTCAAAGTAAGTTCTGGTGAATGCTATGGATGGAAGTGGTATGCTCCAGTGCTGTGCAGAAAGTAGTTTTAAATAACAACACTGAATGCTTTTAGCTCCTCAAAAATGTCCTGGGAAAGAAAAGGCACTTCTAAGGCAGGTTAAACAAGATAAATGTGCATATTTAGCCAACTGCAGGAAAAGGTTAGGGTACCAGGCCTTTAAATTTTAACCTAGAAAAAACAACTTATATTTCTGTTTCATTGCATTTTGCATTTCTTTAGATTCAGGTTAATTACCGTAGTGTCTTTTAAAAGTCTGATTCAGTCAAGAAGCAAAAGGAAGAGTAAGACTTAGGTGTGTGGAAGCTAGTGAGGGTGCAGAGTTCAGCTCTTGGCTAGGAGACCTAAGCTGTGCAACAGAATAGGTTGCCTTGGCAAAACGAGTAACTCATTTTCCTATGAAGTTCTGACAGAGGACTCTACAGTTTCTTTTTCTTTCAAGGTTGATATTTAATGATAACAACTGACCCACAAATAATTCAACTTAGACTGATTTTGGCCTCTCTCAAAGGTGGCTGCCTTCTCTAAGGGCACAGCAAGAGGCAGAGAACAGTTTGCTCAGGAAACAAGGACAGCTTTCCATCTATCCCTAGTCAGGGCTCTCCTGTTTGATATTAAACCTCCCAAAGATTCAGATGCTCATACTTAGTTACAGATGCAAGACTAAGCCTGGGATCAATGAAATTAAACTAAAGCTACCTCTATTCCTTGCCTAATTCAAAGTAAGAATGAATTAACTGTATTGTCAAATTCCAAACATACTGTATGAAAGCTTAATATTTGTAAACTTCAGTGATTTTTGTCTGGTTCAATTGGACAAAACGTAATAATCTTGACTGGTTTTACTCCTAAGTTGATATACACATGAATCCTTGACATGGCTCTTCTATAGACTGAATTCATTCATTCTGAATTAGGATTTCAGAATGAGAGGAAGCCTCAGAGCTTATCTTAATTTCTCATTTATCTGACAGTGAGGCCCAGGAAAATAGTGGACCTTACCCTGGCTCTCACCACAGCAAGGGACAGTGTCCCCTCCAAGACCACTCCCTGTATCCAGGCAGCTGCTCAGGGTGGTGGCTGGCCAGCCAGTTGAGTGAGTAGGTCTGGTGTTATCCCTTCCATTTCCAGCCAAGCTTCAGATGGACACAGCCCCAATGCACAGTTTGACTGCAACCTCATGGGAGACACCGGTTGGAAAGGCCCAGCTAAGTGGCTCCCGGATTCCTGACCCTTCTTATTTATTCCTACATAAAAATTAAAACACTCAGAGCTAAGACTAACATATTTTTCTTAAATGCTTGAAGGGCACACATAGTTTAGGGCGAAGAACAGAGAAGGTGGTAAAGGGTGCTCCAGTGGAGAGGCAACTGCGTCAGAGCTCTGTACTGACAGGCACAAATGGTAAGCTATGAAAGGATGTCAGACACAGCAGGCCACCTCTAACATATACATTCCAACAAGGAACCCAAGTCCTGATGATAATTTTGGCAGCAGGCTAGCCACAGGTTAGGAAGACTTGACTTTGCTGAGTCACTTTCTACATTGGTACAATATTGTCTTCTTTACTTTTCCTTTTCAATGACCAATTCATATTCTGGGACAGCCTCCAGAGAGGCTGTCATTAAAGTGGACCTGTTACTAGACCTATTACTAACAGGAGTCCAACTGTTGGTGAAATCATTCTTAAGATGAATTCCAATGACCACTTACCCCCAAACCAAACGGATACTCCCAAAACGTTACATACAGTCAGAAGTTATTATTAGAGATGATCTCTCAGTGATGGAATCTATTTCATTATTTCCTTATCTGTATCAAAGCCAGCAAATGACTCAAGTAGAACCAGAAAGAAAAAGGCACAGGATGTGAAAAACTATAGGAAATGCTGGTAGAGTTGCAGACACCTTCAGAGAAGAGCCTCCTTCTTAACCATTTTGCAAAACACACTTCTCTGCTCTACCCAGAGCTGAGGAGTTTGCTAAAACTCTGGGTGATTCAGGAAGCTGATTGTTTCTTGCTTTATGCCAGCCGAAGGCCAACTGCTCTGTTCTTTGTATCCATTTCCTGAATCCAGAGCCCTCAAATAACTGACTGACTTACAAAGTTAACAATGTCAGAATTCTAAGTTGCATTTCTTTTTCCCAGATATTGTTTGTTAGCAAAATGGTTTCTTTCTCATGTCCTCTCAGAGAATACCTGATAACAAAGTTTATTTTCCAAGGATTTAACCATCAAGAAAAGGTTTTCTCATGGTTTGCTGAATGATAGATTTTCTTGCCAATGGCTAAACATTCAGATAACCAAAAAACAAATTTTACAAAACAATATATTACTGATTCTTTCTGATGGTTTGAGATACCACCTCCTGAGACTTTATATTTGATCCAATTGGTTCCAGGCGCATCTAAAATGGTTCAGTTCAATATAAGTAGCTGTTGAGCATTACAGTCAGTTCTGAGATAACCAACTGGGGGTAAATCATTAAAACTACATGACTGGATCTGGTTTTAGACTTTCAGACACATTCACTTTAAAACAGTAGGGTTGTTGCAGACAACAGAACTGTAGAATTGTGTGTCGAATCATGGATGGATTTGAGGAGACAGCAAACTTACAGGCCCTGGGACTTCATTCATTCTCTTGTGGGTGATGAATCGGGGGCAGGAGGAGACCACCTTTCTTACGCAAAAGAGCAATCTCTTCCTTTAAGGCCTGAATCCTTTCGGCTTGGACTTGTATCAGTTCAGTGACCCTTTCTCTTGCCTCAATATCTGCTTTCCGAGGGCCCTGGAAGGCATTGCCCTGTAGAGAGAGAACACCTCCCTGCTTTAAGCATCGTTTAGAATATGGAAACTTCTCTGTCTTCATTGCTCTATTAGGCATGCCTGCCTTGCAGTCAATCTAAAATAGCCACCGCTCTTTAAGAAGCCTTCAGTTCTTCCACTGAAATCCCACCATTGGAAATGTGTCCCTTTGTGCTAATAAGCAACTCTTACATGCAAAAATCCCCTTTAGAGGGTAACTGATTAACTGGCTATCAGTCACTCATACTCTACAGGGCTCATTGCTGGAATTCCAAGGTAAGATACCTCCTTTTCCTATATAGCTCATATCATTAGTAGATTCTCACTAAATCTGAATGCACATTAAAGGAAGGGACATAACACCTAGTATCTTCCCCCTTGCCTGCCTTCACTGCAGAGGCTATGAAAGCTAAATACTAACCTTACCCAGTTCCTCTTCCAGCTGGGAGAGGCTCAGTAGATATAGCAGAAAACATTTGCTTGCTTTCTCAATGAAAGGGACAAGAGGCTGGCATTTGGGCATCCATGACAGAGCCGAGGCAGCCGCTGTGACTCTGAAGGGAATTTCTACCAGTCACCAAGAGAATCACAGAGATACTGGCCATGACACCATGGCCCAATAAACCAAAACCCCTAATTCATCTCCTGCAGACTGAAGTGAGGAGAAGCGCCTCTATTTGTCTGAGCTACTCTCATTTGTTACTTACAGCTAAATGTGTGCCCCTCTCCCCACCATGCCTAGTCAGTCTAGATGGTCACTCTGAAGTCACCATAGCTTTTCCCTCATTTTCCTTACCATATCCAAACAAATTTTGGCTACTTTTACTTTGAAATGTCTTTGGCCTTGCCATCTACACTCCACTTCATGCCTAGAGTGTTGTAAGAATAATAGTAGTGGAGTCAGCTTAGGAAGCAGACAGACCTCAGTTAAAAAACAAACTTCTCCACATATTAATTAGTAGGTTACTTGACCATTCTGAGCTTTGAAAGTCGATATTTTGAAGATTCAATGACCTCGCCAATGGAATGAGACCATACCTGTAAAGCTATGAAGAGATACTATGTAAAGAGACCCAGGTAATAATTTTCCTTCCTGGATTTCGTGGGTCCAAACTCTTTCCTTGCCAAGGTATCTGGATGTTCAAAACACATCAAGTCAACAGGTGTGTATTCATGGCCAACTCTGAAGGTTCTGTGTAGCCATTATCCTTCCTGAACACTGCCTTGACTCTCAGCTCAAAAACTGTCTAGTGGATAAAGGGTCTTTGACATTCAGATTCTAGTCGTCGTCTCTAATTCTAGTTGTAAACCTCCCAGAGCCTTTTATTCATTCTTTCTTTTGGACTTTTGCTCAGACCAGTGATTCTTCAATTCTAGCATGCAGCAGAGTCCCCTGGAAGGCTTGTTCTAGGTTCTGGGCCCACTCCCAAGAACTTCTGATTTTGTATGTCTGACTGGGGAACCAGAATCTGCATTCCTAACAAGCTCCCCAGGGGATGCACATGCCATTCTTCACGGAAACACTTCGAAAACCCCTGTTTTAGACCATTTCCTGGGAGCTTAAAAAGTATACACCAAGAGAAAACAGTCTTACAGCATGTAGTTTAGAATATGTCATACCTGTGTTTGGTTCCTAGAAGGCAAGGCTTAAATAGAAACTTTACTATTAAGTATTACCCACCACATACTATGTATTAAGTATTACTATGTTAGCCTCAAAAAACCTATCAGAGCAAGTTGAAAGCCATAAAAAGTAACAAGTGTTTTTAATAAGTAACTGTGGTTTAGACTTTCAGTTCAGTTCAGACTTTAGGTCAAAGGAAATACCCGATATTGAAAATGGATGTCTGACAGCAGATTCAGGGAGCATGTTGACATTGTTATTTACACATAAATAACCTTACCTCTCTAGGGTCAAGGCAAATCTCTTAATCCGTACTTTCTGTTTGAATTCATAGCACCCAATAGGCATATGGTGAAGCTGGTCCTTCAGGCTCATTGTAATGTTCAGTTCAGTTACTCAGTCGTGTCCGACTCTTTGCAACCCCATGAATCGCAGCATGCCAGGCCTCCCTGTCCAGCGCCAACTCCCGGAGTTCACTCAGACTCAAGTCCATCGAGTCAGTGATGCCATCCAGCCATCTCATCCTCTGTTGTCCCCTTCTCTTCCTGCCCCCAGTCCCTCCCAGCATCAGAGTCTTTTCCAATGAGTCAATTCTTCCCATGAGGTGGCCAAAGTACTGGAGTTTCAGCTTTAGCATCATTCCTTCCAAAGAACACCTAGGACTGATCTCCTTCAGAATGGACTGGATCTCCTTGCAGTCCAAGGCAGTCTCAAGAGTTCTCCAATACCACAGTTAAAAGCATCAATTCTTCGGCGCTCAGCTTTCTTCACAGTCCAACTCTCACATCCATCCATGACTACTGGAAAAACCAGAGTCTTGACTAGACGGACCTTTGTTGGCAATGTAATGTCTCTGCTTTTCAATATGCTATCTAGGTTGGTCATAACTTTCCTTCCAAGGAGTAAGCGTCTTTCAATTTCATGGCTGCAGTCACCGTCTGCAGTGATTTTGGAGCCCCCCAAAATAAAGTCTGACACTGTTTCCACTGTTTCCCCATCTATTTCCCATGAAGTGATGGGACCAGATGCCATGATCTTCGCTTTCTGAATGTTGAGCTTTAAGCCAACTCTTTCACTCTCCTCTTTCACTTTCATCAAGAGGCTTTTTAGTTCTTCTTCACTTTCTGCCATAAGGGTGGTGTCATCTGCATATCTGAGGTTATTGATATTTCTCCTGGCAATCTTGATTCCAGCTTGTGCTTCTTCCAGCCCAGCATTTCTCATGATGTACTCTGCATATAAGTTAAATAAGGGTGACAATATACAGCCCTGACATACTCTTTTTCCTATTTGGAACCAGTCTGTTGTTGTTCCATGTCCAGTTCTAACTGTTGCTTCCTGACCTGCATACAGGTTTCTCAAGAGGCAAGTCAGGTGGTCTGGTATTCCCATCTCTTTCAGAATTTTCCACAGTTTATTGTGATCCACAGAGTCAAAGGCTTTGGTATAGTCAATAATGTAAACAGCATCAATTCAGTGTCCTCAGAGACCCAGGTGGGCCAAAACCCATTCAAGATCAAGGTTCGTTTAAAAGCCCAGCACTTAGTGTTCTTATGAGTAGCTCCCTTTACAGAACATCCCTAATTCTGATCAAGGGTCTAAAGAAAAGGAACATACCTGCTGGTTCTGTAGAGTATTCAGTCTTGAATCAAGCCGCTGCTTTTCAATACACAAATCATTCATCTGATGAAGTTTTTTGGTGTGTTCTTTTGTCTTCATCATCAATTCCCATCGAACCTGAGCAATCTTTTCCTACCAGGGCAGGAAGATGTAAAACGGATTCAGTGAATGAGAGAGAAAAAAAAACAAATGTCCAGATTTGATCAAAACCATCAAGCAAATGGAGTGATATGCACATGAAAGTGAAAGTCTTAGTAACTCAGTGGTGTCCGCGTCTTTGCAACACAATGAACTATAGCCCACCAGGCTCTTCTGTCCATGGAAACCTCCAGACAAGAATACTGGAGTGGGCTGCCATTCCCTTCTCCAGGGGATCAAACCTGGGTCTACTGCACTGCAGGCAGATTCTTTACTGTCTGAGCCACCAGGGAAGCCCAGGAGTTTTTCCTGACAAACTAGACTTTAAATTCTACAAGGGCAAAGACCATGCTTATTGTACTCATGCCTGTCACATACAGTGACTGCTGCTGCTTAGCTGCTCAGTCATGTCCAACTCGTTGCGGCCCCATGGACTGTAGCCCACCAGGCTCCTCTGTCCATGGGATTTCTCCAGGCAAGAATACTGGAGTGGGTAGCCATTCCCTTCTCCAGGGGAATTTTCCCAACCCAGGAATCGAACCCAGGTCCTCCCACATTGCAGGCAGATTCTTGACCATCTGAGCCACCAGGGAAGCCCTACGCACATAGGAAAATATAGTAAGCCAATAATATAATCAGAAGCAGGTGTATCAGGTGTGGTTTGATGAGGAAAAAAAAAAAAGAATGAATGTAGGCAAAAATGAGATGAAGATACGTATCACTCCACTTCTGAGGAAGGATATTAGTATGCTGACTGAGTGCTGGTGTTCATTAATTAAAAGGGAGAATGATTGTTTAACCAGAAACTTTCCTATATCACTTTCCCCCCCAGTGTTGGCCCAGAATCCTCAAGGTGACCAGCTTCAATGGCCATACATCTGCCAGTGGCTTTCCTTTGTTACCCTATTGCTCCAACAAATTATTTTAGATCGCACATATTATCTCCAGCACTACCCTGATAGCATCCAGTCCCACTGACACCAGCACTGGAGTAGTTTCTCCACAGTACAGTGACAAATCTTAGATAAGAAAAGAAGATACCACTGGGAACCTCTCCTCCTTCCCTATCTGCTGTTAAGTCAGAAAACTAGAGAAGCCGTGTGATTGGTGAGCTTATAAAGTCTTTGTAAAAGCCCCTCTCTTTGAATCAGGAATACTGCCTCATCTCATGGCTCCAGGAACAGTGTAGGCATTTAACATTTAAGACCCTACCAACACCCGTGGTGGATTCATGTCAATGTATGGCAAAACCAATACAGTATTGTAAAATAAAAGTAAAAATAAAAATTTTAAAAAAAGGACCCTACCAGCTAAACAGTATATACCTTGTTATAAAATCTATTACTTAGAGATGTTTTTCTAATTTCCAGAATGGAAACGACATGCAAAAGCTACATAGAATTATATAAGGAGGATCCTCAGAGCATTACCAGGTGCTACTAGTGGTAAGAAGGAAATGGCAACCCATTCCAGTATCCTTGCCTAGAGAATGCCATGGACAGAGGACCCTGGGGGGCTACAGAGGACCTCCATAGGATCTCAAAGAGTTGGACACGACTGAGCGACTAACACACACACGCACACTAGTGGTAAAGAACCCACCTGCCAATGCAGGAGACATAAGAGACAGTTTGATTCCTGGGTTGGGAAGATCCCCTGTAGGAGGGCTTGGCAACCCACTCCAGTATGCTTGCCTGGAGAATCCCATGGACAGAGAAGCCTGGTGGGCTACAGTGCATGGGGTCACAAACAGATGGACACAACTGAAGGGACTCACCAGGCACAGAGTGCAGCAGTTCACGTCTAACACTTAGAGCCTTTACACATTAATGCGGACCTCAGAGTGGAATCTCTCGCCCTTCATGCCATGCTGCCCTCATATTTATAAGAGTCCTGGACCTCAGACTCCAGTGCTGGTGCTTTCATCCCAAGATAGACCAGTACCTCCAGTTAAGTGAATGATAAGGAAGCTGAGACAGACCATGGGGGAACTCGGTGGGGCTCACAGGGGCCTGTGAGATGCTCCAGCTGCACAGATGTAGAGATGCTCTGCAGGGACCCCCTGACAGCTTACCAGGAGCTCTCGCCTCTGCCCAGAGGGTCACCTGCCCTCTCATCCTTACCTCCCACATTTTCATTTCCTTTACGTTCGATAGCTCCTTTCGAAGCTTTTTGATCTTTAGTTCTTCAAGCGTTGTATTCACAGAAAGTGTCTGAAGGGCTTCTAGATTGATCACGCGGCCAAACTTGCTAATCATTAGTTGACTGACTGTTTCTTCCATTTCTAAAAGAAGACAACCACTGTCAGGCTGTTCAGAAGCTCCCACTGTTATTAAATGAACAGTACCATCCTAAGGAACAGCGTTTGCAAGATGATGGTAAAAGGCTTTACATCACCAGTTGGGTTTCCTCTGCGACACTGCACCTACCGCTTTCCTCACTTAGAATGCACATTGTTGTGCTGGCTTGTCATCAACTTCAAATTCCCGTGTGAAACAGGCTCACCTTTCCCAGGCGACTTACACCCTCTGGTCTGCCCCTGCTCAGACTGTTCATGGGCCCCAGCGGGTTATAAAGCCTTTGGGTTTTTTTACTACTGATCTCTGTAACATCTTGTGCTAAGATAAAATAGGTACTGAACAGCAGTTTCCACCTCCAAGTTATAACACTAAAATCCTGGCAGTGGCTCACAGGGTCCCACCTGCCCTGCCCCCGTTAGCTCTCACACCTCTCTCATTTACTCCAGACACCGTCTTACTTCTCAAACATTCCAAGCTCACTTGGGTATTCTCATAAGGAATCCTCTGGAATTATGCTGCCTGGAATTCTCTTCCCAATATAGCCACGTGGCTCATCCCACACAGCCCATTTTCTGAAGACAAGCTGTGAGATTGTGATAGACTCATTTCCAGTACACTCATTTCTGAAGGTGTAACCAAGTGTGACTTGTCCTCTAAGCATTAGGGAGAACCACATCTTAGCAAGTTTATCACATTTACAGAGAACTCCTCGGCCTCCTACTCAGCCTCCTACAGGCCTCAGCACTCTTTCCCATTCCTTTTAGTTTTTTCTTCTTCACAGTTCTCTCCATCTAACATGCAAAGTTTTACTTTTGTTTTATTGTCTTTCCTCAACATGGGAACGCTGGAAAACCTGGAGAAAATTCCATTTGTGGGATTTTAATCAGTACTTTGGTCACCTCATGCGAAGAGTTGACTCATTGGAAAAGACTCTGATGCTGGGAGGGATTAGGAGCAGGAGGAGAAGGGGATGACAGAGGATGAGATGGCTGGATGGCATCACTGACTTGATGGACGTAAGTTTGGGTGAACTCTGGGAGTTGGTGATGGACAGGGAGGCCTGGCATGCTGCAATTCATGGGGTCGCAAAGAGTTGGACACGACTGAGCGACTGAACTGAACTGAAGAAAGTATAACCTTGTAACAAAATTTTCTGTGACCAGAATCCCCTAAGTGAATTCTGAAGGCCCTTACATGTAACAAGATGATGCAGCTCAGTTACTGGGCAAGAATGTGTATTCAGGTATAATCGTTACCCTGAGTGAATGATAATGGCACAATTGGCATGACTTTTGGCATAAATGACATAATTTTGCACAATCCAGGAAGGGTTATTCGTTTCTATTCTATGTGAGTGGCACCCCCATGTACTTGCATCATGTGGTGGCCATGATAATTAGTGATGCAAATGAAATAATGATTGGATTATTTGCTCTACTGTGTCTAGCCTGTGGCTGCCTGCTTGGCCCCCTCAGTAAGAACCTTGACTCCCCCTAGCTAGCCCATATATCAGGGTACCCTCTCCCAAGGCAGCCTCGTGTACTAGGACATGGACTCTGGTCTTTGCCCTTCCCACAGCTAGTATTCCCTGGGGACAGAAAGCCTTCCAGAACACCCTCTACTCCCCATCTCCCTCCACATGGCTGCAAGCTGTGCTCTTCTTAAAAAGGAGAGAACTTACCTTCCCACCTCATGTTCTAAACTCTCCTCCTCTTCCCCATTGGGTCTGGGATGGAGGAAGGCACCAGTGAGCGACTGTGGTGTTTCTCATCACGGTTAAGCCTTTGTTCTCTGAGTTATAGGAAAGGAACCCACTCCTAGTTTCACCTTCAGAATTAGAAGATCAGTCTTTAACCAGACCCACAACTTGCTTTCAGAAAGCAAACCAGGGATGGGAGAACTGAAAACCACTGAATAAAACTTCTACTACACAGAACCTCTTTTTTTTTTTTTTTTTTTAATTTCAACTAACATTCCCAAAATATGAATACTTCATTTCATCTTCACACATTTTCCCAAACTGAGAGGTTACTCAAATGGAAACAAGTTTCTCTCATTTTCATGCTAGTTTGTTTCCTTGGTTTGACAAATAGTATTTCCAAAATATAAACAACATTCACAGGCTACAGAAGCCAAAGGAATGTGAAGTACGAGAGAAGCGCTGGGGCCGTGAGGTTTACACCTGAGAAAACTCTGTGTCTCAAATAAGTATTATTCAAATATAGAGTCCTAACACGTATTTTAAAATTTTATAATCCAGCCACCCATGAGAGCAGAACCACCATCTCACTGAAGACCTCTACAAATTCAAGCAACTTGGACTGACTGACAACTATATTCCTCCCTTTTTCCTTTCCAAATTTTCTTTAAAAAAAAATTTAATTGTAGCAAAATTCACATAACAAAATGTACCATTTTAATCTTTTAAAAGTGTACACTTCTGGGGCTTCCCTTGCTGTCTAGTAGCTATGATTCCATGCTCCCAATGCACGGTTCAAACCCTGGTCGGGGAACTAAGATTCCACATGCCACATGATGTGGCCAAGAAAAGAATAAGTGTACAGTTCTGGGGCATTAAGGTAGATGCTATTATACCACTCATAATTTTATTGTTATTAAAGTTGGAATACTTCATCACTTACATATATGTTCCATGTCTTTACTCCATACATCTTATAGTGTATACCTCAATTCCAGGTGAACTAAGAACATTAAAGTAAAGAACACTACTAACAGAGGAAACAATAGAAAAATATGACCTCAAAATAGGAAAGGATTTAAGACATACATATATACACACAATGCGCAAACTATAAACAGGTTGATAAATTAATTATATTAAAATTTTAAATGTCTGTATCCCCAAAAGATTCACCAAATAAAAAGGCAAGATACATACTAGAAAAGATTCAAAATCATGTAATAGATAAAGACAGAATATGGGGAAAAAAAAAACAAAACTCCCTACAATCAATAAGAAAAGTAAAAAACAGAAGTAAAAAAATGGGCAAGGTGTATAGCAGGCAAGTTTCATACGAGAACACAAATAAATGGCAAATAAGCGTATGTGAAGACATTCAACCTGAAGGAACTAGGGAAACAAAAAGACAGTGAAATACAATTTTAACATATACCAGGTTGACAGATATATGAAAGGCTAACATTACTAAGTGTTGATGAGACTATGGAACCTAGGCAATTCTCAGCCTCCTGGGCGGTGAGGGAAACAGGAGGAAGAGAAAACAGTGCAACCAGTTTGGAGGACAACTTGACAACACCCGGGCGAGCAGAAAACGCACACACACCCCGTCTCACCCACAGTCCCCACTCCTGGGGACTCACCTCCTCCCGAGCACAGGGAGACAGGTACAGGAAGGGTCACTGAAACATTGTCTGTAATCATGAAAAATTACAAGTACCCTAAATATCCATCAACAGGAGGCCAAAGAAAAACTCTTACAGGCCAATGGCATACTGTAGTAGCAGCTAAAATGGCTAATTTTCTGTAGCATTACAGATTACTCTCAGAAAATGGGTTAATAAAGTGAGTTGCAAATTATACCAAAAACATGCAAAGACACCTCATATAGTGTGTGTGAATACATCTATATGTGTATGTACCTGGCTCATGGTTGATCCTGGGGAAGGAGAGAGCAGAATAATACTAGAAAGAGAAAGGCCATCAATTATATCTTCAGTGCTTTATTTCTTAAGCTAGGTAGTGGGCTTTTTTTTTACATTTTTCTACATTTTATTAAACATAAAACCTTTAAAAATTGTGAGAAATTGTTTCTATGACAAAAGACTTATCCTTTTTAAAACAGGAGAGTAACTTTTTGATAGCATCAGGAGAGAGAGCAAGTAGAAAGAGGGGAAGGTGTTATTTCTGCTCAGTGGTTTGGATCTGTGATGACCTACAGTTTTCAGAGCTGGAGATGACCACTTGACAGTTCCCTCTGTAATCAATAAATATTACTAGGTAAGCCACGGGCTTACTACTCACTCTGTATTGTTTTGGCCATCTCTCTCTTTTCTCGGATGAGCTGCTTACGCCTCTCCCGGCATTCTTTGTTAAGTTTTTGCTGCTTGGAATTTTCCTCGTGGAGCTGGACAATTCGCTCTTGGAGTCGTCCCAAGGAGCGGTTGGAAAAGACCAAAGATCCAGAAAGATCACTTGGTATTTCTCCATACAGCACATACTCTATCTACAAAAGCATGACAAAACTGGTATCAGAATAGACAAAAACCAAACTAAATGTAAAGTCACAGAAAGGGATGTGCTTCTTTTTCTATCCCTTGTTAGGTCATGACCTTTGGTCTCCTAACTCTCACCACTGAGGAAGGTAAAAGGAGGAAGCTGCCTTCAAAAAGAAGTCACATTACATCCCTCTGGGACAGAAAATCTTTCCAAAATGACCACGCTGGATATCTACTGCCTACGGATGGAACAGATATTTCAGGGCTGGAATATCTGGCAAACTGCTACAGACAGTTAATCCAGTTTGGATCAGGTTAAACAAGATATATGTAAGGCTGATCCTCCTCGGTTTTTTCTTCTCAAATACAGCTTTCTCTCTTTACCTGACAAAATACATTACAAGGGGCTTTTGCTGATATGATCTCTGCATTTTAATGTAAATTGTAATTCAAGTGGGATATAGAGATGAACAAAGAAAAGGGAAAAAATATTTTCCTTTTATCTTAACTTCCCTCATTAACAAGTAAGGAATAAGGGAAGATAATTCTTACACCATTAGTCCACGTCTATCTAAAGAAGGTGTGAAAAGTGACATGTGTCCAAGAGACAAGAAGATTTCAACCTCCAAACCATTCCTTTAAGTCATAGGCTCCTCATTGCTTCAGATTTGAAGTGATTGACTTTCAAAGTCATAATGACCACCAGGAAATACACGTTTTGATATTATGCTTTTATAATAATCTCAGAAGTGGTAAGAAACGCTGGGGTGTCATTCTGCAAGTAGATGTCTCAGACAAGGACTGCCCTTCTCCCCACCAGTGTCCCATGAATCTTTCTCTGGAAAAGTCTGAGGGTGATGGCTCTTCTGCTCAGAGAGGGAGGGGCAACCTCCAGCCCCATCACCTGGTGGAGCTTCAGCGGGATCACAACCAGCAGTTCATTCAGCCGCTGCTGCTTCTCACGCTGATAAGCCTCCAGCGCCTCCTCTGCTGCGTTCAGATTAGTTGCCACAATTTTTACCTGTAGAAAGCCCCAAGTGCGAGATGTTAACAGGATTCGGTGAATATATACCCAAGGTGATAAATGAAGCCACTGGGGAGGAAGAAAAAATATGAGCTGGATCTGCCTTGTTGGGCTGGATTAAACAGATGATCCCAGACTGCTCCCCAGAAGTGTGTATTATTCTCTTTCTGCTAAGTCATGAGCCACACCACTTCTTCAATTGTCCCTGTGACCCCAGAGTTGTAGAGATTTTGTGAATGAAAATGCAGAGGATGTGTTCCCATCTCCTTTTTATTTTCCGCAGGAAAATCATCTCTCAGCCTGTAGTATCTCTGTAAGGATGGTTCAAATCTCATTTGGTCATAAGGACCTCGATAAATTAGCGAAGAAAGACCTTTATGGTAATGAAATTACCAACTACAGTATTTCTAAAGTACATGCCTCATCTCCTAAAATACTTGAAAGTTTTCTAAATCATTTCCTTTTTGCAAGCGGAGAAGCAGCCTACCAAAACATTTCTGAATATGAATCAAGTGATGCTCCTCTAGGAAAGAGTACCTAAGAGGGAAACTGAGTAGATATGGCAGAAAAAATCAATACAACTGTACCAGAAGTTTAGCTTAGTGGACTCCCAAAGGAATGCATACACCTCAGAATGTCAAAGTGTTCTACTGGGGTCCAGAAATAAAATGGAGTTTCCATTTCTATTTATTTTTATCTTATTCTTTTTATTTTCTGTTCTTGCAAATGTTTCATAATACATGAAATATAATTAGTACAATAGTTTATGGGTATAATTTCTAAAGAAATATACATTTATTGTGGGAATATGTGCTCCTTTTTTTTTTTTTTACTTCCAGAAGTATATAATCAAAAAAGTTTGGGGGCCAATGATTTAGAAAAAGTTCCAGTCATCAAAGGGGCAATGGCCCTCAAAGATGTCTGTAAATGGATGCAACATGGGAAATGTCTCTCTTCTAACAATAAGCCCTAACTCATGCCATTGCCATGAAATAGCAGTATTATAGCTAGAAGGAGGTGTAGCATGCTGGGAGACGATAAACAGAACTGAAAAAGGCAGAATAACATACTTTTTTGGACAATGTATCATGTTCCTTTTTGAGGTTATCGATCATTTTTTTTTCTTCAACTAAAGCCTCTTCAATGTCCAGCCTTTTCTCTCGAAGTTGAAGGGCCAGTTCAAAGAGACCTATATCACAATCTGAAAAGACAGACAAAATGAAAGAGCAGCTCCATTTGTTAGAGAATATAGTAATAAGTGTAGACTTTGGGCCTTCAGAATTATTAATGTCCATCTACTCCAATAAGGTTTCACTACACTTACGGCTCCAGGTAGAAATTATTAATGGTATTAATAATTATGATGGAGACTTCCCTGCCAGTTCAGTGGCTAAGACTCTGAGCTCTCAATTCAGGGGGCTTGGGTTCAATCCCTGGTCAGGGAACTAGATTCTGCATGCCGAAACGAAGATCAAAGACCCCAGTGCTGCAACTGAGACCCAGCGTAGCTAATATTTTTAAAAAAATTATAATAATCATGATAGTGGCTATGATGTTAGTACTGATGTTCTGCCTGCAATGAAGGAGATCCTAGTTCAATTTCTGGGTCGGGAAGATCCCCAGAGAAAGGATAGGCTACCCACTCCAGTATTCTTGGGCTTCCTTTGTGGCTCAGCTGGTAAAGAATCCGCCTGCAATGCAGGAGACCTGGGTTCGATCCCTGGGTTAGGAAGATCCCCTGGAGAAGGGAAAGGCTACCCACTCCAGTATTCAGGCCTGGAGAATTCCATGGACTGTATAGTCCGTGGGGTTGCAGAGTCAGACATGACTGACGGACTTTCACTCACATAAGAATCTTAAGACTGTAAGAACATTTCAGACAGTGAAAACAGTGAATATAAATTGCCAAGAATCTCCAGGAGACATAAGAATTGCCCTTAAAAACCAGGTTTGAAGTATGAAAATTTAATGGTTTGGCAAAAAGGGAGAGTTTTATAAAAATACACATATGTAGTTTTAAATACACATGTACATACACATATATAAATTTTCTGTTTCTCAGTAAAATAAAACTTTCTGCATAACCTATGACTGAATCAACTATAGATTGTCTGCAGATAATTTAATTTGGTACTCATAAATAGCAGCCTCAAGAAATAGGAAGTAAATTGTCTAGAGAGTCCCCAAAAGTATTCATTAGACTATACTTCATGCCTATTATACCAACCTTTCCTTAAATATTAGGAGACAATTGAGAAACCAAAAGAGACCTTTTTGATATTATCATCCATAGTCAAACGTCACAAAGGATGCACGGTTTTATCCCACTTACTTGTTGGGCAGATAGAATCATCAAAAACCTCATCTTCAGATCCAGACTCATCCTCATCACTCTCCAAGCTGGATTCTTCTTCACTTGATTCTTCACTTTCCTCCTCTTCATCTAAGGAGAGAGAAAAACACTGTTAATAAGGTAGAGAAGTTCCTGTGTTAAGATAAATCCCAGATTTTAAAAATAAATCATTGTCAATGAGTTAGTTACTAGGAAAACAAGGGGTAAATAAGGAAATTACTCAATATTTTTAGAAGAATTTTAAAAAGTTAAGGACACAGGGACCGCAAACTCAAGTGTCTGCAGAAGGTTATGCAATTAATTTCAGTGCCTCGAGTCGGAGAGGGGTGAGACCACGCTGCCGGGCTGCCTGTGCTGTGACCTGCCTAATGCACCCTTGGTTATGCAGCATAGGGCTCTGACAACAGAGAGCATTTTCACAACTTCTCTGAACTAAGTAGCACTAGTTATAATCTTTACTTAACCTACTTAGTGTGAATATTCATGTCTTACAGTGGAAGTATTAATATTAAATGTGATTTAGAGATTCTGCACCAAACCCTGTTGGGGTTGTTAGCTGACAAAGGCTCTCCTTTAACCCAACTTGAGTCAGGCTCCTCTGAGTCCTCTGTCTGGTGCTTGACCCATGCTCTGTCCTTGGCCCATTTACTCGAGTTTTAGCAAGAGTCCTGTTGAGTCAGTTTAGTAAAACTCACTACCCTTAATATCTGGTTAAATTCCTTTTTGCTTAGCCTTAATATCTTATCACTCTGGCCTGCCTTCAACAAAAATCCTGTTGTGTCAGTTTAGTAAAGAATTACCCTACCTGTCAGTAATTTTCCATCAACTAACCCCAATCTTACTCCTGGGCTACAAGTCTCCATTTACCTTGCATTCAGAGTTGAGCTGATCTCTCTCTTACTATAAGACCCCATGATAGTGGTCCCCTGAATAAAGTCCGCCTTATTGTTCTTTAACAAGTATCAATAATTATTATTTCTTCAACAATATCATATCATGTTTACTATGCTTTATAAAATATAAATTTTTTGAATACTAAAATATATCTGTTCCCAAGAATTTTAGATAAGGATTGTATGCCTCTTTCACTCAACTCTACTCCATTTTCTTTTAAAACACTTTGAGTTCATGTATGAACAATTAACAGTTTCTATTTTATGGAACATCAAAAAATATAAAGATAAGTGGACCTCATACTCACTAGAAAACTTCTTAAATTGAGATGTCTCTTAAAATTAGTGATCTGTACCACCTTATGAAATAAATCAACAACGTTTACAATTAGGCTTTAAAATAGACATCTGCTTTCAGGAAGATGAAGTAGATCTACTTTCCCTGTTCCTCCCACTAAATACAGCTAAAACCCCTGGACATTAAATATAAAGTGAACACAATAAAACTCCGAGAAGTGGAAAGAAGGAGGCAGGTCTACTGTGCCCTTCGAATCCTGAGGAACAACACTGTGGTGATTTCCCTGGATTTTCTTTTTGCCATATATATCTCTGAGGTGAAGAAGACTAAGCCAGTCTAACCTTAAATACCAACAGGTAGGGACACAGGAAGGCCCAATCAGAACCTGCTCTCTTCAGCCAAATGACCAGAAAGAGGCAGATTAGCAACACAGAAAACTTGAAGAATCACTACACAAAAATACTGTGGTCCCACGCACACCCACATTGGCAAAGGCCTAATGGAGCCTAGACAAGCCAAAACATTTCACATAAAACAGTACGATGTACATTATTTGCAAGTGCTCACAGAATATACCCTTGCCAAGCTGTAATGAGGCACCCCACCATGCCAACGAGGATGGTGTCAGAAAATGTCAAGTAAAGAGTCAAGATATTTATTCTTTCTGAGGGTAACCAGTCCCCTTATCAAGATGTCTGTGGCCATCACAGTCTGGACCTGCATTCTCAGATGGCAGTAATAAGATTCTCTTCACCCTCACCCTCCCTGCAGAGGTGGTGTCAGAAGAGGCCTGGTGAGGAGTCAGGACTTCTACCATTGCCCAGAGGTGCCAAGGCCTTCCCCACCCCCCACCATGTTGTCAGTAGAGACTCTCTGAGGAGCTAGCCCTCCCATCTGCACACAGAAGTAACAAGGAAATCTCCCTTCCCTTTGGTGACAATAAAACGTGAGTACCTCCACCTGGCAATCAAGAGGAGACACCCATTCCTTCCTCTGGCAGAACAGTGTTAGAGAAAGTCAAGTAAACCAGAAGATTTAAGTAAGATACAGAGTCTAATACATAATATGAAAGTTCCCAGGTTTTAACTGAAAGTCATACCAAGAACCAGAAAGATCCCTAACTGAATGAAAAAAGACAATCAATAAATGTTAACACCAAGATGACAGAAACAGAATTATCTGACGAAGTATTTTAAACATGCAGGATAAAAATGCTTCAGTGAGCAATTATGGACACACTTGAAGCAAAGATACAAAGTCTCAGGCTTTTTATTTATATAAGGAAAAAGTAAATGGCAATTTTAGAACTGAAAAATACAATGATGAAAACTAAGGGATGGGGTCAACAGTAGAATAGAAGGGACAGAAAAATGAATCCATGAACTTGAAGATAGAAAAATAGGAATTAGTCAATCTGAACCATAAAAAGAAAACAAATGAAACAAACAAAATCCAAACCCCAGAGCCTCAGCGGCCAATGGGATCATAATGAAAAGTCTAACAGTCATGGCATCAGAGTGCCATGAAGGAGTCAGGAAAGAGGAGGTCTTTAAAAGGACTTGAAGAAATAATGGCTGAAAACTTCTCAAATTGGGCAAAGTACATAAACCTACAGATTAAAGAACCTGAATATATTCCAAAGAGGATAATTCCAAAATCGACACTAAATCACATAACAGTCAAACTTCTGAAAACTAAAGAGAAAAAAATACTGAAAGCAAAGAAAGAAAAGCGATTCTTCACCTACAGAGGATAAGCAATTTGAATATCAGAGGGTTCCTCAGCAGAAACCACGGTGACCAGAAGGAAGTGGCACAGTATTTTTCAAATGTTGAAAGAAATATCAACCTAGAATACTACATCCAATGAAAATGGCTTTCAGAAAAAGGGGAAATCAAGACATACTTAGATTATGGGAAAAAATTTTTAAATTGCCACCAGTATACCCTCCCTAAAAGAATGGATAAAGGAAACTCTTTAAGCACAGGGAATTTTTTTCTTTTTTTAAAAAGGAAATTTTGAATAAAAATATGGATACAGCCTATATGGATAGGCTTTCCTCCAAGTGCTTAAATTATGTTTGATAATTGAAGCAAAAATTATAACATTGTTTGATATGGTTCCAGATGTATGCAGAGGAAATATTTAAGACAATCATATGATAGATGAGGAAGAAACTGGGATATAATGGTAGGTAAGGATTCTAGACTTGACTTAAATTGGTAAAATGATGACACTGGTGGACTGGGATAAATAATGAATATATATATATATATATATATATATATATATATATAGAGAGAGAGAGAGAGAGAGAGAGAGAGCACAACCACTAAAAATGTTATACAAAGAGATACATTAAAAAGTGTTCAGTTCAGTTCAGTCACTCAGTTGTGTCCAACTCTTTGCGACCCCATGAACTGCAGCACGCCAGGCCTCCCTGTCCATCACCAACTCCCAGAGTTTACTCAAACTCATTTCCATTGAGTTGGTGATGCCATCCAACCATCTCATCCTCTGTCATCCCCTTCTCCTCCTGCCTTCAATCTTTCCCAGCATCAGGGTCTTTTCAAAAGAGTCAGTTCATCACACCAAGTGGCCAAAGTATTGGAGTTTCAGCTTCAACATCAGTCCTTCCAATGAATATTCAGGACTGATTTCCTTTAGGATGGACTGGTTGGATCTCCTTGCAGTCCAAGGGACTCAAGAGTCTTCTCTAACACCACAGTTCAAAAGCATCAATTTTTCAGCACTCAGCTTACTTTATAGTCCAATTCTCACATCCATACATGACTACTGTAAAAACTGCTAGAGAAAATAAAATGGAATCCTAAAAAATGTTCAACTAACCCACAGGAAGGTAGGAAAAAGAAAAAAGACAAAACAGATATAAAATGGCAGACTTAAACCCTAATAGATCAAATATAAGTGGTTCGATACACCAATTAAAAGACAGAGTGGATGAAAAACATTATTCAGCCACATGCTACCAGAAATTCACTTCTAATGGAACTATATAGTCAAGCTGAAATTAAAAGGAGGGAAAAGATATATCATACAACTATTAATAAAAGCAAAGCAGAAATGACTATAATAATATAGGATAAAATGGACTTCAGAGCAAGGAAAATTACCCAAGACAGAGAAAGACATTAAATAATGATAAATATGCCAATTTATCAAGAAAACATAGAAATCTTAACAGTGTATGCATAAAACAACAGAAATGTGGGAAGTAAAAACTGAGAAAAATGAGAGGAGAAATAGATAAATCCATGAATGCATTTGGAGACCTCCACACCTCAACTCAACATTTGATGCAACAACCATACAGAAAATCAACAAGGATTTGAATCAGTTCTGATGAGATGGATGAAACTGGAGCCGATTATACAGAGTGAAGTAAGCCAGAAAGAAAAACACCAATACAGTATACTAACACATATATATGGAATTTAGGAAGATGGCAATGACGACCCTGTATGCAAGACAGGGAAAGAGACACAGATGTGTATAACGGACTTTTGGACTCAGAGGGAGAGGGAGAGGGTGGGATGATTTGGGAGAATGACATTCTAACATGTATACTATCATGTGAATTGAATCGCCAGTCTATGTCTGACGCAGGATGCAGCATGCTTGGGGCTGGTGCATGGGGATGACCCAGAAAGTTGTTATGGGGAGGGAGGTGGGAGGGGGGTTCATGTTTGGGAATGCATGTAAGAATTAAAGATTTTAAAATTTAAAAAATAAAAAACTAAAATTTAAAAAAAATAAAAAATAAAAAAAAAAAAAGAAGACTTGAACAATACCATCAGTCAACAGGATCTAACTGACAGTAATAGAACCTGTCACACAAAACAGTACAATACATTCTTCGCAAGTGCTCACAGAACATAACACCAAGATAGCTATGTCAGACCGTAAAACAAATCTCAACAACTAGAAAAGAACTGAAATCACACAAAATGTGTTCTCTGACCACAACTGGATCAAACTAGAAGTCAATAACAGAAAGATAACAGGAAAATCTCAAAACACCTGGACCTAAACAACACACTTCTATATAATCCATAGAATCCAGAAGTCATGAGGTAAATTTTAAAACTACACTGTCCTGAATGTAAATGAGAATTAACTTCAAGTTTTGTAGAATACAACTAGAGCAGTGCTGAGAGAGAAATTTATAGTACTAAATTAGAAAAGAGAATAAATTGTCAATTCAGTGATTTAAGCTCACACCTGAAAACCTAAAAAACAGGAGTACAAAATAAACCCAAAGCAAGCCAAAGGAAGGTAATAGTAACGATAAGAACAGAAAGCAATAAAATAGACAGCAGTAAACAGAGAAAATCACTTATACAAAGAGCTGACTTGTTCTCAAAAAAATCAGTTGAATTGACAAACCTCTGATAAAACTGCAAAACAAAAAAATGGGAATATAAGAAACAAGGTAACAATATCTAGAATGCAATAGACACTATTACTAAAGACCCTGCAGATATTCAAAGGATAGCAAGGAAATACAATGAGCATCTCTATGCACATAAATTTGGCAACTTAAATGAAACAGACCAATTCCACAAAAAATACAAATTACCACAACCCACCCAATATAAAGGAGATAATGTGAATAGTTCTGTATTAAGAACACTGAAATTCTAATTGTAAAACTACTTTGAAGAAATCTATTGGTCCAAATAGTTTCACTGGAGAACTCTACCAAACATTTAAAGAACTGCCATAAATTCTATACAGTATCTTCCAGAAAAATCAGAAAGGGGAGTTGCTTAGTTGCTAAGTCACACCCAACCCTTTGTGACCAGATGGACTTTAGCCTACCAGGCTCCTCTATCCATGGAATTCTCCAGTTAAGAATACTGGAGTGGGTTGCCATTTCCTTCACCAAAAAAGGGGAGAAGACTTCCCAATTCATATTTTGAAGCTAGTATTCTCCTGATACTCAAAACCAAATATAGTATAAAGACAGTATAGTGATCCTCATGAATACAGACATAAATTTTTTAAATTTATAATTTATTGAAGGATAATTCATTTATAAATTTTGTTGTTTTCTACCAAACCTCCACATGAATCAGCCATCAGTTCAGTTCAGTTCAGTTGCTCAGTCGTGTCTGACTCTTTGCAACCCCATGAATCGCAGCATGCCAGGCCTCCCTGTCCATCACCAACTCCCAGAGTTCACTCAGACTCACATCCATCGAGTCAGTGATGCCATCCAGCCATCTCATCCAGCCATAGGCATACATAGATCCCCTCCCTTTTGAACCTCCCTCCCATCTCCCTCCCCATCCCATCCCTCTAGATTGATACAGAGCCCCTGTTTGAGTTTCCTGAGCCATAGAGCAAATTCCCATTGGTTATCTATTTTACATATGGTAATGTAAGTTTCCATGTTACTCTCTCCATACATCTCATCCTATCCTCCCCTCTCCCCATGTCCATAAGTCTATTCTCTGTCTCTCCATTGTTGCCCTGTGAATAAATTCTTCAGTACCATTTTTCTAGATTCTGTATATGTGCATTAGAATACATTATCTTTCTGACTCACTTCACTCTGGATAATAGGTTCTAGGTTCATCCACCTCATCAGAATGGACTCAAATGTGTTCTTTTTTTATGGCTGAGTAATATTCCATTATGTAAATGTACCATGACTTCTTTATCCAGTCATCTGTCGATGGACATCTAGGTTGCTTCCATGTTCTAGCTATTGTAAATAGTGCTGCAATGAGCATTGGGATACATGTGTCTCTTTCAATTTTGGTTTCCTCAGAGTATATGCCTAGGAGTGGGGTTGCTGAGTCATATAGTGGTTTTATTCCACGTTTTTAAGGAATATCCATACTGTCTTCCATAGCGGCTGTATCAATTTATATTCCCAATAGTGCAAGAGTGGTCCCTTTTCTCCATACCCTCTCCAGCATTTATATTTGTAGACTTTTTGATGATGGCCATTCTGACTAATGTAAGGTGATATCTCATTGTAGTTTTGATTTGCATTTCTCTAATAATGAGCAATGTTGAGCATCTTTTCATGTGTTTGTTAGTGATCTGTATGTCTTCTTTGGAGAAATGTCTGTTTAGGTCTTTTCCCCACTTTTTGATTGGGTTGTTTGCTTTTCTGGCATTGAGTTGTATGAGCTGCTTGTATTTTTGGAAATTAATCCTTTGTCAATTGTTTCATTTACTATTACTTTCTCCATTCTGAGGGTTGTCTTCTCACCTTAATTATAGTTTCCTTTGCTGTGCAAAGCTTTTAAGTTTAATCAGGTCCCACTCGCTTACTTTTGTTTTTATTTCCATGACTCTAGGAGGTGGGTTACAGAGGATCTTGCTTTGACATATGTCATCACATGTTCTGCCTACGTTTTCCTCTAAGAATTTTATAGTTTCTTGTCTTACTTTTATGTCTTTAACCCATTTTGAGTTTATCTTTGTATATGGTGTTAGGACGTGTTCTGATTTTATTGTTTTACATGTAGCTGTCCAGTTTTCCCAGCACCATTTATTGAAGAGGCTGTCTTTGCCCCATTGTATATTCCTGTCTCCTTTGTCAAAAATAAGGTATGCATGGGTTTATTTCTGGGCTTTCTATCTTGTTCCATTGGTCCATATTTCTGTTTTTCTTCCAGTACCATACTGTCTTGACGACTGTAGCTTTGTAGTATAATCTGAAGTCAGGAAGGTTGATTCCTCCAGCACCATTCTTCCTTCTCAAGACTGCTTTGGCTATTCAGGGTCTTTTGTTTTTCTGTATGAATTGTGAAACTTTTTGTTCCAGTTCTGTGAAAAATGCCATTGCTGATTTGATAGGGATCACATTGAATTTGTAGATTGCATTTGGTAGTATAGTCATGTTCAAAATATTGATTCTTCCTACCCAGGAACATGGAATATCTCTCCATCTGTTTATGTCATCTTTAGTGTCTTATAATTTTCTGTGTACAGTTCTTTTGTCTCTTTAGGTAAGTTTATTCCTAGATATTGAATATTCTTAGAAATGCAAGTGATTTCTATGTATTGATTTTGTATCCTGTAACTTTGCTAACTTCACTGATAAGCTATAGTAATTTTCTGATACCGTCTTTAGGGTTTCCTATGTATAGAATCATGTCATCTGCAACCAGTGTGAGCTTTACTTCTTTTCCTATCTGGGTTCCTTTTATTTCTTTTTCTTCTCTGACTGCTGTAGCTAGAATTTCCAGAACGATGTTGAATAATAGTGGTGAGAGTGGACACCTTTGTCTTGTTCCTGACCTTAGGGGGAACGCTTTCAGTTTTTCACCATTGAGAATAATGTTTGCTGTAGGCTTATCATATATGGCCTTTACCATGTTGAGGTAGATTCCTTCTATGACCATTCTTTAAAGAGTTTTAATCACAAATGGGTACTGAATTTTGTCAAAGGTTTTCTCTGCATCTGTTGAGATTATCATATGGTTTCTATCTTTCAATTTATTAATATGGGGTATCATATTGATTTTCATATACTGAAGAATCCTTGCATTCCTGGAATAAACCCAACTTGATCATGGTGTATGAGCTTCTTGGTGTGCCACTGAATTCTGTTTGCTAAAATTTTGTTGAGGATTTTTTCATCTATGTTCATCAGTGATATTGGCCTGTAGTTTTCTCTTTTCGTGTTGTATTTGTCTGGGTTTGGTATCAGGGTGAAGGTGGCCTCATAGAATGAGTTTGGAAGTCTTCCTTCCTCTGAAATTTTTTGAAAGAGTTTTAGAGGATAGGCATTAGCTCTTCTCTAAATGTTTCATACAATTTCCCTGTCCTGGGCTTTTGTTTGGGGGGAGATTTTTGATCACAGCTTCAATTTCAGTGCTTGCAATTGGATTGTTCATAATTTCTATTTCTTCCTGGTTCAGTCTTGGAAGATTAAACTTTTCTAAGAATCTGTCCATTTCTTCCAGGTTATCCATTTTATTGCCATATAGTTGTTCATAATAGTTTCTCATAATCCTTTGTATTTCTGCATTGTTTGTTGTAACCTCTCCGTTTTAATTTCTAATTTTGTTGATTTGATTCTTTTCTCTTTTTTTCTCGATGAGTCTGACTAAAGGCTTGTCAATTTTGTTGATCTTCTCAAAGAACCTTAGTTTTATTAATCTTTACAATTGTTTCTTTCATTTGTTTTTCATTTATTTCTGCTTGGATCTTTATGATTTCTTTCCTTCTACTAATTTTCGGTTTGTTGCTGTTGTTGTTCTCCTATTTCCAGTTGTTTTAGGTGTAAAGTTAGGATGTCTATTTGATTTTTTCTTGCTTCTTGAGGTAGGATTGTATTGCTATAAACTTCCCTCTTAGAACTGCTTTTGCTGCATCCCATAGGTTTTGAGTTGTGTTTTCATTGTCATTTTTTTCTAGAACTTTCTTCATTTCGTTTTGATTTCTTCAGTAACATGTTGGTTATTTAGAAATGCGTTGTTTAACATCCATGTGTTTGTGCTTCTTACAGTTTTTTTCTTGTAATTGATATCTTACAAATCATAGCATTGTGGTCAGAGAAGATGCTTGATATGATTTCAATTTTCTTAAATTTTACTGAGGTTTGATTTGTTACCCAAGATGTGATCTGTCCTGGAGAAAGTTCCATGGGCACTTGAGAAGAAGGTGTATTCTTCTGCATTTGGATGGAATGTCCTGAAGATATCAATGAAATCCATCTCAGCTAATGTATCATTTAAGACTTGTGTTCCCTTATTAATTTTCTATTTTGATGATCTGCCTATTGGTGTGAGTGGGTTGTTAAAGTCTCCTACTATTATTGTATTACTGTCAATTTCTCATTTTATGTCTGTTTGTGTTTGTCTTATGTATTGAGGTGCACCTATGTTGGGTGCATAGATATTTACAATTGTTATGTCTTCCTCTTGAATTGATCCTTGATCATTATGGGGTGTTCTTCCTTATCTCTTGTGATCTTCTTTAAGGTCTATTTGTCTGATATGAGGATTGCTACCCCAGCTTTCTTTTGCTTTCCATTTGCATGAAATATATTTTTCCATCCTCTCACTTTCAGTCTATATGTGTCTTGAGGTCTGCAGTGGGTTTCTTTTAGAAGCATATATGTGGGTCTTGTTTTTGTATCCATTCAGCCAGTGTGTGTCTTTTGGCTGGAGCATTTAATCCATTTACATTTAAAGTAATTATTGATATATATGTTCCTATTGCCATTTTCTTAGTTGTTTGGGGTTGATTTTGTAGATCTTTTTTCTTCTCTTGTATTTCTTGACTATATAAGTCCCTTTAACATTTGTTGTAAAGCTGGTTTGGTGGTACTGAATTCTCTTAACTTTTGCTTGTCTGAAAAGCTTTTTATTTCTCTATCAATTTTGAATGAGATCCTTGTCAAGTACAGTAATCTTGGTTGCAGTTTTTTCCCTTTCAGTACTTTAAATATATCTTGCCATTCCCTTCTGGCCTGCAGAGTTTCTGCTTAAAGATCAGCTGTTAAGTGTATGGGATTTCCCTTGTATCTTACTTGTTGCTTCTCCCTTGCTGCTTTTAATATTCTTTCTTTGCGTTTAGTCATTGTTAGTGTGATTAGTATGTGTCTTGGCATGTTTCTCCTTGGGTTTATCCTGTATGGGACTCTTTTGTGGCCTCTTGGACTTGACTATTTCCTTTTCCATGTTGGGGAAATTTTCAACTATAATCTTTTCAAAAATTTCATACCCTTTCTTTTTTTCTATACTTCACATGTTGGTGCATTTGATATTGTCCCAGAGGTCTCTGAGACTATCCTCAGTTCATTCTTTTTACTTTATTCTGCTCTTCAGACATTATTTCCACCATTTTATCTTCCAGCTCACTGATTCGTTCTTTTGCTTCAGATACTCTGCTATTCTTCTAGAGTATTTTTAATTTCAGTCATTGTGTCCTTTGTCTCTGTATGTTTATTCTTTAATTCTTCTAGGTCTTTGTTAATTGATTCTTGCATTTTCTCCATTTTGTTTTCAAGGTTTTTGATCATCTTTACCATCATTATTCTGAATTCTTTTTCAGGTAGTTTGCCTATTTCCTCTTCATTTATTTGGACTTCTGTGTTTCTATCTTGTTCCTTCATTTGTGTAGTATTTCTATGCCTTTTTGTCATTTTTTTAAACTTATTGTGTTTGAGGTCTCCTTTTGCCAGGTTTCAAGGTTGAATTCTTTCTTCCTTTTGGTTTCTGCCCTCCTAAGGTTGGTCCAGTGGTTTGTGTGAGCTTCGTATAGGGTGAGATTTGTGCTGATTTTTTGTTTGGTTGTTTGTTTTTCCTCTGATGGGCAAGGCTGAGTGAGGTGGTAATCCTGTCTGCTGATTATTTGGTTTGTATTTTTATTTTGTTTGTTGTTTGGATGAGGTGTCCTACACAGGGTGCTACTGGTGACTGGGTGATGGCAGGTCTTGTATTCAAGTGGTTTCCTTTGTGAGTTCTCACTATTTGATACTCCTTAGGGTTAGTCCTCTGGTGGTCTAGGTGTTTGGAGTCAGTGCTCCCACTCCAAAGGCTCATCAGGGCTTGATCTCTGGTCAGGAACAAAGTTTCTACACGTGGTTTGTTATGGCATTAAATGAGATTAAAACAAATATCCAAAAATGAGAAACCAAAGATGAACCCCAGACAAATGGCAGTTACAAAATCAGGCAAATAATAATTAAAATCATGGAATACATACATATACATATACACCCATGAGCAAAGTAAAAAATGTCCAACAAAAATAAAGTGCAGTAGATTGGTCTGGCAAACAAGGTAAATCAAAATTTATATTTACCAGTTAAGAACAAAACTAACTAAAACACAAACTGGAAAACAAAACTAAAGCAAGGTGCCAAGTGGGGAATAAAGCATTGAAAACAAAAATAACAAATATGTTGAGAGGAAAGGAAAGAAAGAATAGATGTGCAAAGTTAAATAGAGGTAGACAAAGAAGATTTGTATACATTAAAGATTAAACTGCATGGGGAAAAGAACAGTAGGAAAGGCAAACAAAGGAATAAATGTAGAAAAAATAATAGGTTTTTTAAAAAATTAAAATTATAAAAAAGAGAAGAGAAGGAAAATGGAAGAAGAAAGAAAAAAGAAAAAAAAAAAAAGGAAAACTCCACAGAACTGCAAAAGCCCAATGCAGAGGCAGAAGTGTATAGCAACAATAAAAAGTGTGACTGAATATACACACATACATATACACCCATAAGCAAAATCAGAACAGTTCAACAAAAATAAAGTACAGTAGATTGACCTGGCAGATGAAGGAAACCAAAAATTATATCTATAAAGACAAAACTAATTAAAGCAAAAACTGGAAAACAAAACTAAAGCAAGCTGCCAACTGGGGAATAAAGCAATGAAAAGAAAACTGACAATATGTTGAGAGTAAAGGAAAGAAAGAAAAGAAAGAAAGAATAATATGCAAAGTTAAACAGAGGTAGATGAAGAAGATTTATATACATTAAAGATTAACTGCAAGGTGAAAAGAACAGTAGGAAAGGCAAACAAAGGAATAAATGTAGAAAAAACATAATAGGCTTTAAAAAATTAAAAATTAAAATTAAAAAAAGAGAGGAAAAAAAGGAAAACTCCATATAACTGCAAAAGCCCAATGTAGAGGCAGAGGTTTATAACAGCAATAAAAAATGTGACTGAGAAAAAAAACAGGCTCAAAAGCTTAATTAGATTTCATAGTGCCAATAAAATCAACAACTACAACAGGTGGAGAGAATAAAGGGAAAAAAATCCAAAAGAATCTACAGAGAAAGTCAAAACATAAGAATAATAAATGTTTTCCTTGAGTCACTGCTATCAGAGTCCTTTCCCTTGCTGGGAGTCACAGTCCACCTCACATCCCTAGGATGCCCTCCAACGCTGTGCTGATCTCTGGACCTGCTGTGGGGGCAGCTCAGATTCTAATCTGGTCCTACTCCTGTGTGTTCTTGCCTCCAATGTCCACAGCTATCAGAACTTGTACATTTTCTTTTGTGGGAGCTCTCAATGACCTTTCATATATTCCATCAACAGAGTCTGCCTAGTTGACCATGTGGATTTAACCTGCAGCTTGTACAGCTGATGGGAAGATTTTGGGCCTTCTTCCTTAGCCACACTGCCCCTTGGTTTCAACTGTGGTTTTATCTCCACTTCTGCAGGTGGCTCGTCCACTGGGGTTTGCTCCTGAGGCTGCCCTAGAGGACTTAGGTTTGCCCCTGTGAGGGCCAGGCGTGGAGCTGGTGCAGCTGTTTGGGTTACAGAGGTTCTGGCAGCACCAGGTACTCAGGGGGGTTGAGGGCCAGGGCAGCAGGAAATATAGCGCTCTAGTAGGGTATGGCAACCAGTATTGGTCAATACACTCCAGTATTCTTGCCTGGAGAACCCCCCTCCCTGACAGAGAAGCCTGGCAGGCCATAGTCTACAGGGTTGCAAAGAATCGGACACTACTGAAGCGACCCTGTATGCATAGACACAAGACATTTTTTTTTTGCCTGTGGCAGCTCTGCCCCCGTGAGAGTTGAGTGTGAAGGTGGTGCAGCTGCTTGGTTTGCAGGGACCCTGGCAGTGCCAAGTGTGCAGGGACATGGACTGCCTCAGCCACAGGAGTTGTGGTCCTATCAGAGCCTTTTTTTGAGCCTCTTGTAGCTAGTGATCAGAAGGCCTCTTTGGCCAGGCTTTCTCCTTAGCTCTGCCCATTCAGGCACTTAGAGGGCTCCCTTGCCTGGGGTCCTTCTCTGTTGTTCGGAGCATCAGACACATAGAGGGGACCCCCTGGCTGGGGTCCTAGTCTGTAGATTGGCACATCAGGCACTTAAAGGGGCACCCTGGGTGGGGTCCTACTCTGTAATGCAGTGCCTCAGGCATTTGATGAGCCAGCCTCTCTGTTGTTCAGCTGCTGATGCTGGCCTGTGCGGAGAGAGAGGCTATAGTGATGGCTCCACTCCCTACACATGACTAAGCAGTATCGCCTTGCTTAGGTGGCTGCCCGGCTTTCCTCCACAGGCATTTTCCATCACAATCTCCTCCCTCACCTCCCCTGGATCCATCTCTCCACAATCAACAGCAGACCTCATCCTGGGATCGCTCCACACTCCCCAAACTCCAGCTCCCAGCCCCTGTGCCTTCCAGGGGACCAGCATTCCTGTCCAGGGTATGTATGGCTACGGCAAGGTCTGTCTGAGTCTCATTCCAGTTAGGCTGCCACAGATCAGCTGTTTCACTCTCAGCCTTAAATGTTTCTCCTCTGACTCAGACAATTGCCTCGATGTGGGGATCGGACCCCAGCTTCAGTTCCCCCACCTGCCGAGGGCAGGTCCAGTCCTACCAACACTCCTGTTTTTCCCCCAGTTGTTTTGTCCTACCGAGTTTTGCGTGGTTCTATATATTCTTTTCCTCTGGTCAAGTAACTCCTGTCCACTCTCAGCTGGTGTTCTGCATGCACTTCTGTGTCTGAAGGTGTATTCCTGATGTATCCATGGAGAGAGATGTACTCCATGTTCACCTACTCTTCTGCCATCTTGTTCTCCTCCCATAAAATTTCTTAATATTAGCAAACAGAATTCAACAATACATAAAAAAAAGTTTACGTTATACCAGAAAGTGAAAGTGTTAGTCATTCAGATGTGTCTGACTCTTTGTGACTCCATGGACTGTAGCTCCTTAGGCTCCTCTGCCCACGGAATTCTCCAGGGAAGAATACTGAGTGGGTCACCATGCCCTTCTCCAGGGGATCTTCCCAACCCAGGGATCGAACCCAGGTCTCCTGCATTGCAGGCAGATTCTTTGCCATTTGATCTACCCAGGAAGCCAACATTTCAGAATGCTAGCCTAGTTTTGTAATTAGTAATCAGCCAATATAATCCACCATCTGAACAGGCTAAAGAAAAAAAAAAGTCACATAATCATCAATGCAGTAAAAAATCTGATAAAATTCAAACTCATTCATGAAAAACAAAACAGAAGAGACCTTCCTGAACTTGGTAAAAATTATCCAAGAAACACCGACAGGTGTTTTTAATGGTATAGGCAGCATACTTGATAGTGAAAGACTGCTTTCCCCCTAAGATTGGGCTAAGGCAAGGATGCCTGTTCTTAGCACTCTATTTCAAGATAGTACTGAATAGTCTAACCAGGGCAATAAGGCAAGAAATGGTAATTGGCATACAGACTAAGAATAAAACTGCCCTTTAGAGCTAGAAATTCCCAAGGAATCAATCAAAAACTCCTAGAATAAGTCAGGTTACAAGATACAAGATAAATATCCCCAAAGCAACCATATTTCTATATATTAGTATGGATATGTGGACACCAAGATTAAAAACAAATTCCTCAAAAAACAAAAAGGAAGTACTTGGGGGTAAAACATGAACATGAATTGTGTGTTGAAAACTACACAGTGTTGATGACAAATCAAAGCTTTAAATAAATACATATCTTGTTCATGCATTGGAAGACTCAATATAGGAAGGACACTAATTCTCCCCAAACTGATAGAGGTTTAACACAATTGCTGTCAGAATTCCAACGATATCTTTTGTAGATATATATAAAAAAATAAACATGGAAATATAAAGGAACCAGAATAGCTAATGCAATTTTTAAAAAGAATAATAGTGGGAGGAATTAGTCTACCTGATTTTAGAACCCAATACCTACCATACTCAAGACCATAGTATTGGTGAAGAGATAGACACATAGATCAACAGAACAGAATTAAAAAGAAAAAAAAACACATAAATAGGTCCACACAAATAGGCTCAAATGATTTTTGACAAAGATAAAGGCAATCCAATGGAAGAGAGACAGCCTTTTCAACAAATGGTGCTAGAAAAACTGGGCATTTCTAGGAGAAAACAAAAACCTTGACCTAAGTCTCCTACCTTATAGAAAACTTAACTCCAAATGGATCATGGATTTCAATGTAAAACTATAAAACCTTTAGGAAAAAAATAAAAGAAAATCTTTGGGACCCAGGGCTAGGCAAAGAATTCTTAGACTTGACAACAAAACAAAATCCAAGAGAGGAAAAAATGACAAATTGAACACTGACAAAATTCAAAACTATTGCCCTGCAAATGACCCTATTCAGAGAATGAAAAACCAAGCTACAGACTAGAAGAAAATATTTGCAAATCACATATTTGACAAAGGACTAGTGGATATAATACGTAGAGTTCTCAAAACTCAACAGTACAAAAGCAAGCAACTGTATTCAAGCGTGGGCAAAAGACATGACGAGAAATTTTATGAAAGATACACAGGTGTCAAGTAAACATGAAAAGAAGTGCTTGTTAAATGAAACTACCCTATGCTATCTCATACCATATGCACACACACTTCTGATGGTTAGAGACCTAAAGGTTTATATCCTCTCCTCTGTAACCCCACAGTGCCTCTACACTGTCTATGTTGTAGCGCAAAAAAAAAAAAAAAAAGAAAAAGTGTGTAATATGTCCCTTAGTTATTTCTCTATTTCATGCTAATGAGAAAAAATAGAATCATATATAAGAAAGAAATACAAACCGACATCTCCTTCGACCTCTTTTTTCTTCACCCGCTTAATCCTCTTCTTTAGTACCTTCATAAGAAAATTAGCAAATTTATTGTTTTCTCCAAGTGCTGTTTGGAAACCAGCATAGAGTGCTTTTTCTTGGTCCTGGAGCTTGGCTACTTCATTCTTTTTCTCTTCCATTTCTTTAAGAGTTTCATTTATTTTCCACTAGATGAAAAATAATATGAACAAATAATAAATAAAATTTTCCTGATAAATCGGGTTCAGAGAATAATGCACATTACAGTGTAAGGTTACAGCCTACAAACATTTTTAAATCTTCTTAATAGAAGTTTACATTTTTGATGTTTGCAGAGTCATTCATTTGGTTAAATTTATAACTATTTTGTAAAAATCAATTAAGGTCAGAATCAGATAAGATAGATTTTTTTTGATGTTTAACTTCCTCATGGTGCATGGGGATGATCCAGAGGGATGTTGTGGGGAGGGAGGTGGGAGGGGGGTTCATGTTTGGGAATGCATGTACACCCGTGGTGGATTCATGTCAATGTATGGCAAAACCAATACAGTATTGTAAAGTAAAATAAAATAAAAATTAAAATTAAAAAAAACTAAATTAATTAAAAAATTTTACTTATATGTGAATGTCAGCTAATATTTTTCTGTATGTGCTATCAAAAAAGACTCTTTCATATCAACACAAGATACTGAAAACAAAAAGGCAAATTTGCTCTTAGTGAAGCTGATATATCTACAAACTGACATCACTATTGTGTATGCATTATCTAATAGACTCTTTCTTCCTTTATGACAAAGATAGATGGTATAATTAATCTCCTCAAATTTACATATTTATATAATAAAGAAAATATCCTGTGCTAGTCAATTATGTATTACTCTGAAAGTAGCTATCATATTTAAGAAATTTACCAACTCCTTTTCCAAGTATGTTCACTCATAATAATATATAATCAAAACTCAACTTCACATGATAGCTACTAACAACAAAAATAATTTTAAATCCATAGGTAAACAAAACATAAGGGTCACTTTTGAAAAATTTATTCTACTTTATAAGATATCAAATCAAATTCACGAAAAATTATGATTCACTGTTCCCTAAGCAAGGTTACCAAAAATAGAAAGCAAACAGGAATAATAGGAAAAAGGAGGATGAAGAGAAGACAAAAAGGAGATATAGACTAGAACAAGGGGGGAAATTAAGAAGAAAAGAAGAATCACGTCCCCTCCATAACTAAGGCTGTCGCCAGTTAGCAATCTTGTGACCATTCATACTTGCATGTCCTGTTCCTCTTTGTCTAATGAATTAACACGCTCCTGAAGTATGTTCTCCTGTTTTTCAAAGTTCTTCAGGAGAAGCATTTCTTGAAATAATGTGACATGGTGCAGGTCAGATAATTTCATCTGAGTATCTAACTTCAGTTTCTGATGTCTCAGGAGACGGAGTTCTGCATCAAAGGTGACAATCAGTTCTTTGATCTGAGGTGGAAAAGGATTTGAGGGTATGTTAGAAGCTTAAAACAGATAAGTACATCTTTAAAACTATCCAACAATACTGATTTGTTTGGGTAAAAGCATTTTGTTTATTCTGCCCTTATTTTGGATGGAAAATTATAAAGGTGGGTGAGTAGGCACATGTGTATGTACATAGTCACATAAATCAGTTCATCAATGGTATTAAATGAATATAAATTAAATTTACTAAATGGTAGGAATTCTTGAGGAAGTTGCAGTCCTCTAGCTATTTCTTCATCATTGATTAACCCATTGATCAAGAATGTCCTTCCTACTTTAAATCAGTTTTATAATAAATCTTGATTAAATCTTTAAGTTGGAGACTATGAGCTCTTCATGGATATTGTTTATATTTGTCTCTACTCCATCCCCACAGTATCTCTACACTGTCCTTCACACAGTAAGCACTAAAAAATTTTACTTTCCTCACCTTATTTTGAAAAATTTCAAACCTATGGAATAGCAAATATTTAATAGATAAATATAATTGTAGAATCACAAGAAATTTATTCAATATTCTTTTCTTAGTTTATTTATAGATGAAGAAATTGAGACTAAAAATGATTTCCTTGAGACCAAAACTAATTTGTTACAGATAAGAACTCAAGTAACTCAGGGCCTGGTCTAGACTTTATCCCACCGCCATTTCAAATGATCTTAAATTCTCAGTTTTACTTTGATTTTGACACAGCTTCTCCCTCATCCCATCCCAAAGGAGACGAAGAAAGCAAAGACAGCCCCAAGGGCAGATTCTGTTAAAGAAATTAGTACAACAGGAAGAATACACACCATTCCATGTGTCTCATTAGGCTGTGCATGATGAGAAGCCTTGACTATGTAACGCCTATAGTGAGTGAGGGTTCAACCTAAGGCTGAGAAAGAGGAAGACGCCTGTGGGTCTGGGGCAGTGAAACTGCTAGAGAATTTCAGAGAGCTAAAAAACAGAAACAAAAAACAAACCAAGGAAAAGAAAAATGAAACTTTTAATGTTTGACTGTAGACTAAGTGGGTTCCCCTTTAATGCTGGCTTAATAAATCTGAATTATTTTTAACCTTCTTTGGAGACAGGACTATATTGTCCTTAGTGCAACATCATTCTGCAACTATACCAGTAGGTGTCCAGGGTTGTAAGGGTTATGCTTGTTTTATTCTCACTATACTTCACACCCGTAAGCTTTATGAAGATAGAGTACATGTCTGGCTTGGGAATTGTTGCATCCCTACTACCTAGCTTACACTGTTTCTACACATAGAATGGCCAATAAATATTTGTTAAATTAATAACTAGTTAAAATTAAATCAATCAAAACTTTTTACAGAATATCTACTATATGTCTGGAATTATCCTAGACACTTCAGAGGAATCAGAAGTATATGTGGCCCTTCCCTCAAGAACTGTATGATCTAATGAAATAGAGACTGAAGGAAAAAAAAATCAATAAAACTAAGACTGGTCTTTGAAAAGATAAAATTGACAAACCTTAATCCAAATTCATCAAGAAAAAAACGGGAGGTGGCCTAAGTCAATAAAATCGGAAATGAAAAAGCAGTACAACTGACACCACAGCAATGAACAGACCAATTACCAGGAATGAAGTTGAATCAGGCTGGACAGCTTCACAGGAGAATTCCAGACATTTAGAGAAGAGTTAACAGCCATCCTAAAACTATCCCCAAAAATTGCAGATGAAGGAACACTTCCAAACTCATTCTATAAGGCCAGTATTATCCTGATACTAAAACCAGACAAATATATCACTCAAAAAAAAGCATTACAGCCCAATATCACTGATGAACATAGATCCAAAAGTCCTTAACAAAATATTAGCAAACGGATCCCAACAGTACCTTAAATAATCATACATTATGATCAATGAGATTTATCTCAAGGATACAAGGATAATTCAATAGACACAAATCAGTGTGTTGCACCACATTAACAAATTGAAAAATAAAAGCCACGTGACTGTCTTGCTGCAGAAAAACTTTTGACAAAATTTAACATCTATTTATGATAAAAACTTTTTAGAAAGGGGGCAGAGAGAGAACATAGCTCAACATAATAAAAGTCATAATATGAGAAATCCATAGCTAGTATCATACTCAAAGGTGAAAAACTGAAAGTGTTTCCTCGAAGATCGGGAACAAGACAAGGACGCCCACTATTGCCACTTTTATTCCATATAATATTGGAAATCCTAGCCACAGCAGTCATACAAGAAATAAAAGAATCCAAATTGAAAAAGAAGAAGCAAAAGTATTTCTGTTTGCAGATGACATACACATAGAAAATCCTAAAGACACCACCAGACAACTACTAGAGCTCATCAATGAGTTTAGCAAAGTTGCAGGATATAAAGTTAATATATAGAAATCTTTCACCTTTCCATATACTAAAAATTAATTATCAGAAAGAGGAATTAAGGAAACAATCTCATTTACCATCACCTCAAAATGAACAAACTATCTAGAAATAAATCTACCTAGGGAGGTAAAAGACCTATACTCAGAAAACTCTAAGGAACTGATGGAAGAAACTGAAGCCCACAGGAACAAACGGAAAAATATACTATGCTCTTGGATGGAAAGAATCAGTATTGTTAAAATTACTATACTATCCAAAGCAACCTATAGATTCAATGCAATACCTATCAAAATACCAATGGCAATTTCCACGGAAACAGAACAATTTTTTTTTTAATTTGTATGGAAATACAAAAGACTCAGAATACCCAAAACAATCTTGAGAAAGAAAAACAGAGCTGGAGGAATCATACTCCCTGACTTCAAGATCATACTGCTGCTGCTGCTAAGTCACTTCAGTCGTGTCCAACTCTCTGCAACCCCATAGACGGCAGCCCACCGGGCTCCCCCATCCCTGGGATTCTCCAGGGAAGAACACTGGGAGTGGGTTGCCATTTCCTTCTCCAATGCATGAAAGTGAAAAGTGAAAGTAAAGTCACTCAGTAGTGTCCAACTCCTAGTGACCCCATGGACTGCACCCCACCAGGCTCCTCCACCCATGGAATTTTCCAGGCAAGAGTACTACAGTGGGGTGCCATCGCCTTCTCCGCAAGATCATACTACAAAGTTGTAATGATCAAACAGTATGATACTGGCACAAAAACAGACACATCAATCAATGAAAGGGAACAGAGAGCCCAGAAATAAACTCAGGCACATATGGTCAATTAATCAGTGACAAGGGGAGACAAGAACATACATGGAGGAAAGTCCCTTCAATAAGTGATGCTGGGAAAATGGGACAGTTATATATAAAAGAGTAAAATTAGAACATTCTACAATACCATACACAAAAATAAACTCAAAATGGATTAAAGACCTAAACATAAGACTGAAAACCATAAAATAATTGGAGGAAAACATAAGTAGAACACTCTTTGACATAAATCATAGCAATATGTTTTTTGGCTCTGTCTCCTAAAGCAAACAAAAACAAAAATAGACAAATCTAATCAAGCTTAAAAGCTTTAAGATAGCACAGGAAATCACCACACACACACACACACACACACACACACACACAAGAAAGAAAATACAACCTACTGAATGGGAGAAAATATTGGCAAATGATATGACTGATAAGGGGTTAATATCCAACATGTATAAACAGCTCACACAATTCGACATCAAAAAGGTGATTTAAAAATAGGCAGAAGACCTGAATAGACATTTTTCCAAAGAAGAAATGCAAGAGGCCAATAGGCACATGAAAAAATGCTCAATATTGCTAATCATTAGGAAAATGCAAATCAAAACCACAGTGAGATAATCACCTCACACTTCATAGAATGGCTATCATGAAACACACACACACACATACACAAACAACAAATATTGTCGAGAATATGGAGAGGGAGGTCTCTCAAAATACAACCTAAGGAAGCAACACTTAGGAAGGAACCTAAGTGTCCATAAACAGAAGAATAGAAAAAGAAAATGTGATACATACATATGTGAAATGGAATACTACTCGCCATATAAAAGAATGAAAATTTTCCATTTGCAGTCACATGGATGGACCTGGGGAATATTATGATTAGTGAAATAAGTCAGTCAGAGAAAGATAAATATTGTATGATAGCAGTAATATTTGGAATCTAAAAAAAATAATAATAATAAAGCAAACTAGTGAACATAACAAAAAGGAAACAGAAATATAGACAACAACATAGTGGTTACAGGTCGGGAGAGGAAAGAAGAGAGGGGCAATGTAAGGGTACGACATTAATAGGTATAAAATAAGCTACAATGATTATTGCGCACCATATTTTTTAGTAACTACAAATGGAGTATAACTTTAAAAACTGTGAATCACTTTATTATACACCTGTATCATATAACATTGTACATCAACTATACCTCAATTAAAAATTGTATAATCTAAGTTATAAGACAAAACTAACCATACAAAACAGCAGGAAAAATAAACATAAAGCATGAGGTGATTTAAGTGCAAATGGAGTTTAGAAGAAACGAGAGGCTGTAGTGAAGGCAGAAGATTATGGAGCGAGTCTGGAAGTGAGCCGAGTTTTAAATGACGGCAACTTTGAAAGGAAGTCATTGCAGGCAGAAGGAAATAGCAAAGAGAAAAGCACAGAGGAAACTCAGGAGGAGGGAAGTGAGTGGGGAGAAACAGGAAGACTGAGAAAACAGGACTGGTGGTGAATAAGGCTGGGGGCAGGTAACAGGGGGCGCCTTCAGAGTGTGGCCAGAAAGACACACTGAGCAAGGGGCCTCTGTACAACTGGCAGGAGGGAGCTTTCCATCCAAGAGAGAACTTTTTTCTCCCCTATTCAGAGCACCTCCTGCACACAACTGGCCCCAACCTGGTCCTGATTTTCCTAGAAATAAAAATATTTGCTATTCCATGATTCTGAGGCTAGCTGTTAACTGTGAACACTCCCACTAACAGGGCAAATCATACATTAGAGAAAGAGCAGGGGTGAAAGGCAGATGGTGCCTCACTTTCACTGGAAGGTTTTAAATCATGCTCCATCCATCATCTGAAAGCTGCTCCATCACTCCTTTAGCGTGCCTTTGGTTAGATAGCAATTAACATGGATTTGCCCTTGATTCATAGCTTTTCAAAAAGAAAAAAGTTGATAAGCTCCAAAGTTCTATGCAGAACAGAATGATTTTCAGAAGTCCAGGGATGTGGAGGGAAGCCAAGCTATCAGTGAGTTGTGGACTGGTCAGAGTTTAGGGGGAGGTTAATGTAGAAAAGTTAAAAATAAGTAAGAATCTAGATCTAGCTCTTCCATCTTTCAGCTTTAAATAAGCAGCCGCGTTTCTTACCCGGTTGATCAAATACTGTTGCATGTACACGTGTTTGATCTCCTCCCTCTTCATAATCTCCAGCTCCACGTCAGTTGGATCTGCTTTTTCAAATTCTATGAACTTTGGAAGGTCCAGGCTGAATGCTGATGCTTTTGATGCTCTAGACAACGAGTCGCGTGTCGTTAAATCCCCCTCCTTTCCAGAAGAGAGTCTGAGGAAGCCTCCAGCTGAGCCTGCAAATGCTGTCTGTCCCACCTGGTGGGCCTTTCCATCCTGACTTTTCACCTGCTGTTGCTGCTTAAAAGCTAGGAGGGTTTCATCATCATACTGAAATCTCTTTTCTGGAACTTCTTCTGGGTATATCTGAGGGACCTGGGGAATGGGCAGGTGCTTGAATATGGGAAGAGTCGACTGAATGTTCTTCAGTTCTTGCACCAGACACTGTATTTCCTCGATGACAGCCACCTTAAGGTCTCGAAGAGAGATGATGCTCTTGTTCATGTGCATTTTCTTTGAGTAGGCCTGAGAAAAGGAACAGGAGGGAAGTGAGATGACAACCCAACCACAAAGGCCAGTCTGAAATCTGACTTGATTTTGTCCCTTGACTGGTATGCCTAGCAAAATTCGAGAAAAAAATTCTTTTTGATCATTCTTGTTCACTACCAAGTTATTTTCTCTGATGGTTAGGCTTTTCCCTATTTCCTCTCTCCATAAGGGGGAGACAGTCTGGATATGACCTCTGGTGTCCCCCAACTGGCTTATCAGGCTGAGATCCCCTGTCCTCCTCCCACTACTCACAGAAGTCCTTCTTGAGCCCTGTACTCAGCCAGATCCCAGGAAGGGGAAGGTCATCCTTTGGTTAGGAACACACGAGTAACCACCCATCTCTGATGGAAACTCAAATCCCATGGGCTTAAGAGACTCAGGGGTATCCACCTAGTATCAAACTACAGTTTAACCTGTTTTAATTCTGTATGTTGGCCACCTAATGTCTGTAACTCCTTGTGCAGGCAAGGTCATGATTCTGAATTTCAGTATCATGCCACACCAAGAGATTCCTGGATTCTTCCTTGCTTCCTTCTCCATTTATCTAAGCCAGGCTACACCCCTGCTTCCACTCCCTGGTGCCACAGATGCTTCCTCACCGCCAGTCCCCTCCCCAGTCTGTCTTTCTTAAATGTGTTTACCAGAGCCTATAATCACATGCAACCTTACTCCTATGTGCAGTTACGCAATCAGATGGCCCCAAAGCTATTAAGAGTAACTTTGTATCAATATACAGGTTAATGAAAATTAAACATCAAAAGGCACTTCTTCCAGTAGTCTTATAAAACTTACAGTGTATTTACAAGCTATCCCAACAAAATAGAGGACATGTTTTACATACTTAAGAATAAACCTTTAAAGCATTAAGATTTAAAGTCCAAATCCAGCCCTTGGGTGAGTTGGGGCCACAACTGAAGTACCTGGAGGACTGGAAATTAAGCTGAGAAGAACAAACCCAAACCAGCCTGATGCCTGTAAGGCCGATGTCTTTGAGGAGCCGTATTTACATACCAAGCTTCTTTTTCTAGTTTTCCAAATATCTCACACACTAAATACTAGCCACAGGGAGGGGATGTATAATATACTGTTTCTAACATGTTTGAGGAGGGACTTCCCTGGTGGTCCAATGATTAAGACTCCATGCTTCCAAGGCAGGGGGTGTGGGGTAGATTCCTGATCAGAGAGTTAAAATCCAACATGCCATGACTATGGCATGGCATGGCATGGTATGGCATATGTCTGGTGCCACAAAAATTTTTTTAAATTATTTTAATAAATAAAATGCTTGATACTTTTCAATGACTTTGAATTTAACCATGATAAGAATGACTGCTTATAAAGCAATCATCCTTCAATAAAAAATATTTTTTTAAAAAAGAATGACTGTTTATTAACTCTCTAAAGAAGACTAGACATGTCTTATTGTTGTTCATTAGTAGAAATATTATTTGTTTTTAACAGACAATACAACTGAGGCTTTGTGAGATTTACATGACTAGCCAAGTTTATATAACTATTAAGTGGCAGAGATTAAGTGGAACAGAACTCTGATCTTCTGACCTGTGGACTAGTGTGTTCTACATTATTTAATGTTATTACTTTAATAAAATAGATTTCAGTGTAGTGCAGTTCAGTTCAGGACATCACACCTGTCCATTACCTCTAGCTGGACCATGAAATTTCAGGTTGACTGATTGGCAAATTGTGGTTGAAAAAAGCATTTTTCTATGAGAAAGGATGACACATGATAGTTGAAACAGAAATTTCCTTAGACAAACAGCTAGAAAAACAATCCAAACAGTCACTAATAAAATGTTAAAAATGTCCTTCTGATCAGAAAAATACAGTTGTGAGCTATGAAAATTTACCTGTGGCTAAGAATTGCCATACTGGAATCTTTGATGCTGGCAAGTACAGCATCTTTGGTGAAATTGAAAGAGACACTCCCTCCTCAAGATACTTGACTTCCGTTTTTCAGAAAATTATAAAATATTCAAATGTACTATACCTGTGGTATGACTTTGCACTCTTTCCAATGTGATGCCTTGAAATGGGTAATGTGCAGAGTCATACTAGGTGGCCATATACAAAAGTCTCCTCAAAATATTAGCTCAGATGCCTTTTGAGCCTCTGAATGTGAAAAGTCACTTGTCAATTCAAAGTAAGTAATTACTAAGACAGGGAGAGGAAACTTTAGTATGAAAATAGGTATGAGAGATCAGGATGACTAGAAGCAGTTTGAAAGAATGCAGAGAGAATAAAAATGGAATACATTAATTGTTTAGTATTGGGTCATCTACAAAAGTCTGCAAGTCCTTCAAACAAAGGCTAAACACAGTAGCCTCTTTTCCTGTTTCTGGTAGTCCACAGCAGTCAAAAACAAAATCCAACAAGGATGTGTTTGTATTTCAGAGGTTCGAAGTCCATAAAATATAATGCTTTCACCCATGAAACTGGCATTGAACCAAAGAACTATTTTGAACACTGGTTCTGTGATGTTAATAATCATGGATAAATCTTTTATCTTTGGGACTCAATTTCCTCATGTGTAAAAACAGGCATTACTCTAGGGAAATGATGCAGGCCTTTTCTAATTCTAAACTTCTATGATTATATATCTTTATGGATCAGATAACAAAATGGGTGGTCTTAGCAGAATTTAAAAAAAAAACAACAAGGAATGTCTCATCGTCATGAAAACTATGGGTAAGTACCATAGAGTCTAGGTACCCCAGTTCCTCCTCCTTCTTGGCAGCATTTATTCTCATGTGCTCAGGTATCTTATAGTCTGAGGCTGTCTTCAAATTGAAGTCTCCCATAAATAGCTGGGCCTCTTTGATGGCCTGAACATCTTTGGGATCTTCATAGCCATCATCAGGTTTACTCTTGTACCTATCAGAAAAACCAAAAACACCATAAACAGAAAAATAAACTCTAACTTTTCTACTTTATTCCAGGTATAGAGTCAAATTCAATCATAAAGCAAAAGCATAACTCTGAGTCTGTGGTGCAATTTCAGAATTAAAAAAAAAAACTTACAGTTCCTCCCATTCTTTTTTTCTTTGCTGAATCTTCATTTGGGCCCTTTCAGCTTTTAATATAAGTTTCCTTGTTTTCTCAATTTGATTTTCCACCATAATTTCACTTAGGGTTTTAGGTCGAAATTTCTTCCCTTTCTCTATGACTGATTCTTCTGGCACACTAATACTTCCACCTATACAGAGAGCCAACAAATGTTTTCAATCTTTTTGGAATATCAAGACAAAGCTCAAATATTGTTTTCAATCTGCCACATTTTTAAAAATCCAAGAATATACCAAATCCATAGTTATGGTATATATTAAGCAATTATTATGAATTAAACCCCACTATAAGTACTTTAGAACACCAAAATAAAGAGATCTAAATCACAATTTTTACTCCTTAGAAATTTATTTTTTTTTAAACTGGTGACATAAGACATATGTTAAACAAATAAAGAACATGATCATGAATAACAAACTACTGGCAGATATTGGCAAGCTGGGAAAGAGTTCTGTTTCATGATGATGGGGGAAGAGAAAAGCAAGTGAGTCATATTGGACGTGTAATTTGAGGTGATATATACCAACCGTAGTGGTCTGCAGCCAATTTAAAAACTGGTCAGAAACACACAAATCTAGAACTTAAAATTAATGGCTTTATCACAGACACGTGAAAAGATGTTCAGCATCACTAGTCATTAGGGAGGGTGTTAGTCATTCAGCTTTGTCCAACTCTTTGTGACCCCATGGACTGTAGCCTGTCAGGCTTCTCTGTCTATGGGATTTTCCAGGCAATAATATTGGAGTGGGTTGCCATTTCCTCCTCCAGAGGATCTTCTCAACCCAGGGACTGAACCCGGGTCTCCTGCATTACAGGCAGGTTCTTTACTGTCTAAGGCACCAGGGAAGCCCAGTCATCAGGGAAATGCAAATCAAAAACACAATGTGATATCACCTTACACCTGTCAGAATGGCTATTATGAAAAAGAGGACAAATAACAAGTGTTGGTGAGGAGATAGAGAAAAAGGAACACTTTTGTACTGTTGGTAGGAATGTAAGTTGGTGCAGGAGATTCCTCAAGAATTAAAAACAGAACTACCATATGATGATCCAGGATTCCACTTTTGGGTATTTTTCCAAGGGAAAAAGTTCCACTAACACAAAAAGATATATGCACCCCTATGTTCACTGCATATTATTTAGAACAGCCAAGATATAGAAGCAAACTAAGTGTTCATTGATAGGTGAATGGATAAAGAATATGAGGTACACACACACAATAGAACATTACACAGTCATGAAAAAAGAATAAAATATTTCCATTTGTGACAACATGGATGACCTAGAGAGTGTTGTGCTGACTGAAGTAAGGAAAACAAATACTGTATGGTTTCTCTTATATGTGGAACCTAAAACATCAGAACAAATGGATAAACATAACAAAACAGAAATAGACTCAATACAGAAAACAAATAGCTGGTTTCCAGAGAGGAAGGGGTCAGAGAATGAAATAGGTGAGGGAGATTAAGAGGTACAAAGTTCCACTTACAAAATAAATGAGCCAGGGGGATGAAATGGACACCACAGGAAATAGTCAATAGCGTAGTAATAACTTTATATGGTAACAGATAATAACTAGACCTATCACGGTGATCACTTTGTGATGTATAGAAATATGGAATCACTATATTGTAACCTGGAACTAACACAGTTTTGTAGGTCAATTATACTTCAGTAACAGTTAATTAAAAGATGCTTATTCCTTGGAAGGAAAGTCATGACCAACCTAGATAGCATATTCAAAAGCAGAGACATTACTTTGCCAACAAAGGTCTGTCTCTGTCTAATCAAGGCTATGGTTTTTCCAGTGGTCATGTATGGATGTGAAAGTTGGACTGTGAAGAAGGCTGAGCACCGAAGAATTGATGCTTTTGAACTGTGGTGTTGGAGAAGACTCTAGAGAGTCCCTTGGACTGCAAGGAGATCCAACTAGTCCATTCTGAAGGAGATCAGTCCTGGGTGTTCTTTGGAAGGAATGATGCTAAAGCTGAAACTCCAATACTTTGGCCACCTCATGCAGAGAGTTGACTCATTGGAAAAGACTCTGATGCTGGGAGGGATTGGGGGCAGGAGGAGAAAGGGATGACAGAGGATGAGATGGCTGGATGGCATCACTGACTCGATGGACGTGAGTCTGAGTGAACTCCGGGAGTTGGTGATGGACAGGGAGGCCTGGCGTGCTGCAGTTCATGGGGTCGCAAAGAGTCGGACACGACTGAGTGACTGAACTGAACATTTAATTAAAATAATACTATTGGTTTTATCAATTATAAATACCTACTAGAGGAATTATTCAATTTTTGTTCAAGCTACATAGAGATAATATGTTAGATATACATGAAAAATGTTAAATAATATGGATGGTTACCATTTTATTTCGTATTTCAAATATATGGTACTGTGGAAAAATAAGTTAAACATGCCCTGGGTGGCCACAGAAAGATTTGATCATTAAAGTGTATTTCATATATATGAAATAGATAACCAGCAAAGACCCACTGCATAGCACAGGGTACTATCCTCAACCTTTGTAATAACCTACAAGGGAAAAGAATCTGCTTAACGAACATATGTGTGTGTGTGTGTGTGTGTGTGTGTGTGTGTGTAAACAACCACTTTGCTGCATACCTGAAAGTAACACAACACTGTAAATCAACTATATTTCAATATAAAATAAAATTATAACTTGATCTGGATCCCCCCAAAATGGTAGCATTCAGAGAGGATAGGAGTGAATTGGTCACTTCGTTAAGGACCTGCACGTGGACGTTTCAGACATGATTAGGAAGCAGCAAGCAGGACAGTCAGCTAAATGTGCCGATCAAGCAGCATGAGAAGACACGGTTGGGGATAAAATAGAGATATGTTGCAGAAGGATTAAATATGTGATAAGGGTTTCAGAAGTTATCCTAGAAGCAGAAAGGAGCCATTAAACGTTTCTCAGTGAAGAGAGTGAAACAGTAACAAAGTCAGTACTGAATCACGGGCTCTAGCCTACATCTGGCCAGGCTGCAGTGCCCTTTACCCTTGACTAGGCTCTCCACATCTGTTCCCAGAATTCCTGTCTTGCTCCTTCTCACCCCAGTCACCCTGTGGGCAGTCACAGGAGGCAGGGATTAGAGATTTATTTTCACACCTGTATTCTCAATTCATCATTCTGTTTATGTCCTTGGAAAAGAGTGTGAGTTGTGTTCTAGCCCTACAATCTGGGGTGGGGCCCAGGAGTCTGAGAACAAACACTTCCTAGGAAAACTAGCATCTGGGAAAATCCTAGATTTAAGAACAGCTGGACAAGGGAAGCAAGAAATCAGTATTACTTGGTGCTCTTATCCACCCTTAGTTACATGACTGGGAATCAAAGATTCTGCTCACAAAAAGAGAATTCAATTTTGAAATTTTGATAAATATGGACTCAAAAACCTTCTTGTCATTTAGGTTACCTGTATCTCTCTGGCTATCCTTTCTTCCAGTTCCTTCTTTTTCAAACCTCTCAAATTTGCTTGGTCTTCTCTCTGATTGACTTGCCCGTTTGGTTTTGGAGTATTTAGAGGGTTTCACAAGCCTATAGGAGGATATCTTGTGATCACTCTGAATGGCATGAACTACAATAATATCGTTTTCCAATGAATGACGAAATCTGGGGGAAGATAAGTACTTGTAATGGTCACCATTTCAATCATGCTACACAATTATTACACAATAAAATAAAATCACAATGTACTATGCTGATAAATAATACCATTATATCATGTTGAGTCCAAAATTCAACCATGTATATACCAAGAAGGATGTAGTGGAAGTTGAATAGCACTTAAAGTAGAATTTTCTAATGAAAATACTAAACATCTCATTATTAACAGCATACCATGGTTTTGCCAGTATGTAGAAGAGTCAAAATTTTCAAACAGACTGCAGTTTATGGTAAGTGGATCATATTAAACTCTGAGGAAGTGCAATTTATTTTCCTATTATCTCATATAGTATATATACAAAATAATACATATTTCATGTAGTTATGATAGATAACAGATGGGGAGATGATAAATGTATATCATATATTACCCTATTTTCTCTATAAAAACATTAAGCTCAGGAATTCATACTATTTTCTGGTTCACCTTCCTCTTATAGCCTACAGAGATTTATCTTTTAAAAGTTCTTCATCAATTTCATTGTTGCTATTTATTAACAGCAGTTCACATTTCCTCATCTTTTAACTTTAGGATTTAATTTATTTATGTAATCATTCCTTTAAAATCTCTGTTGCATCTAAGTTGATTTATAGATCCAACATAATGGTTACCTGACTTTTGAAAAAAGCATCACTACAATCTAGTGAGGAAAGAATGTACCTATCAGCAAATGATAGTAGGTCACCTCTATATCAATGTAGAGACAAAAGACACTTGATCTCTCTTACAGCACCCACAAAAATTGTCCAAGACAGAAAATGGCAAAACAGTAGAGCTTCTAGAAGGAAATGGAGGGTTATTTCACAAACTGGAAATAGGCCAAGAATCCTTAGCTACCGTAAAAGCACTAACCATAAAAAGTTAGTGAAAATATAGGGACTTTCCTGGTGGCCCAGTGGCTAAGACTCCACACTCCCAATGCAGGGGGCTCAGATTTGATCCCTGGCCAGAGAAATAGATCCCACATGCTGCAACTAACATGCAGCACAGCCAAATAATTTTCTTTTAAGTTGGTGAAACTGTTGATAAAGTGAAAAGAAAAGCACCGGTAAACTGAGCTTTGTCAAAATTAAAAACTTCTGTTCAAAAAGACACTATAATGAGGATGAAAAGACAAGCTACAGTGGAGAGCAAGATATTTTACATGCATGTATACACGCATGCACAGATACGTCACTACATACATGTGTCACGTATATGACAAAAGTCTCATCCAGAATATGACTACCACAACCCAAGTTTTAAATGAGCAAAAAGACTTGAACAAACATCTAATGAAAGAGAATATACAAGTAACCAATAAGTATAGGAAAAGGGAGTGAAAACTGTCACACATCCAGGAAATGTCCATTTAAATCACATGGACACACTACTACAGAATAACTGAAATGTAAAGATCTGACACTGCCCAGTGATGGCAAGCATGCGTGTTACAGGTTGAACTGGGTCACCTAAAAAGAATATGTTGAAGTTCTAACCATCCCAGGTGGCTCAGAATATGACCTTATCTGAAAATAAAGCCTTGACAGAGGTAATCAAGTTAAAATGGGATCATTAGGGTGGATCTTCATCCAACATGACTGGTATCCTTATAAAAAGAGGGCATTTATCTGAAGAGACAGAGAGAACTCCATATAAAGACAGAAGGTTTGGAATGTTATATCAACCAGCAAACTGAAATAAGTGCTGAGCATGGGTCTAGACATGGAGGCCTCAGCAGCTGTGGCGTGTAAGCACAGTAGTTGTGGGTCACAGCCTCCAGAGTGCTGATTCAGTAACAGTGGCACAGGGCTTAGTTGTCCTGCAGCATGTGGGATCTTCCCGGATCAGCAATTGAACCTGTGTCCCCTGCATTGGCAGGCAGATTCTTTACCACTGAGCCACCAGGGAAGCCTGCTCATTGCAGCTGGAGAAAGCCTGCACACAGTAATGAAGATCCAGCACAGACACAAATAAATAAATCTAGGGGGGAAAAAGTGCGTATGTCAACCAAAAGGTGTATACACAAGAATGTTCATAACAGCATTATTCACTGTAGCCAAAAATAGAAACAACTCAAATATCCATCAGCAGTTAAATGGATGAATCAATCGTGGTATAACCATTGAATAGAATATTTCAAAGTAATGAAAACTGCTACCTGCATCAACATGGGTAATCTTACGCATGATACTACATAAAAAAGCCAGATACAAGAGAGTTCATACTGAAGCTTTCCATGTATATGAAAGTTCACAGACATAACTAATCTATGGTGATAAACATTCATCTCTGGAGAGTAAATACTGGGAGGAGGACAGAAGGGAACTTTCTGGAGTGCTACAAATGTTCTTACTCTTGGTAGTGGATATTTGTGTTTACGTATCTACAAAAATGTATTGAGATTTATGCATTTATGAATGTAAATTATATCTAAAAAAGGCAGAAAGAAAAAGCAGTCTCCTCTGGGAAGTCACATTAATGCATGAGAAGAATCAGATAGGAAGTTGTCATCTTTCATTACAAGTCCTTTGCTTCTATTTTATTTTTGATGCTTCCTGGGTGATTTAGTGGTAAAGAATCTATCTTCAATGCAGGAGACGTGAGTTTTATCCCTGGGTTGGGAAGATCCCCTGCAGAAGGGAATGGCAACCCCTCCCAGTATACTTGCCTAGGCCAGCGGACTATAGTCCATGGGGTTGCAAAGAGTTGGACTCGACTGAGCATGCACACGTGCATACGTGTTATTAAATATAAGATAAATAATTTGTCAAAACCAAAAATAAATACATATGACATAATTTGGTTTTTTTAAATTTTGCAGATTTAAACAAGAAAGGAATGAGCTCAGGGAGATAGCAGCAGTGATGAGAGGATAATACTTGAGCTTTAGGAATTAGTAGGTACTGCAGGAGACTGACTATCTGACCACTTCCATAAAACCACTGGAAACTACTTTATTCAAATATCTGTTCATAAGTATCTTGACTTGCAGGAAATACAGATCCTACCTATTCTGTAGCTTCTTTAGGCTAACCTGGTGTTTCTCCTTTTCCCAAGCCAATTCCTTTTCCACTCGTTGAATTTTATTAGCTGTTTTCTTGCCAATCTCAGTACGAATTTTGGAATCCAGATCAAAATCCTGCAGATAAGTAGACTTGTTCACCAAAATGGGTACTTTTATCAAAGGACCTTAGCAATCCTATTTCATACATAAATATAGATATTTAAGGTTTGTCCTCCATTCCATGCCACATCATAACTCTCTCCTGCATATCATAAACTCTTATTCTAGAAACCACAGACTTTGATTTTACTGTCACAAAGTACAGAGAAAAGTTCTCAGAAATAATGAACAATGATGAAAACAGAGTTACATATTGAAAGATTCATCTCAGTTCAGTCGCTCAGTTGTGTCTGACTCTTTGCGACCCCATGAATCGCAGCACGCCAGGCCTCCCCGTCCATCACCAACTCCTGGAGTTCACTCAGACTCACGTCCATCGAGTCGGTGATGCCATCCAGCCATCTCATCCTCGGTCGTCCCCTTCTCCTCCTGCCCCCAATCCCTCCCAGCATCAGAGTCTTTTCCAATGAAGTCAACTCTTCACATGAGGTGGCCAAAGTACTGGAGTTTCAGCTTTAGCATCATTCCTTCCAAAGACATCCCAGGGCTGATCTCCTTCAGAATGGACTGGTGGATCTCCTTGCAGTCCAAGGGACTCTCAAGAGTTTTCTCCAACACCACAGTTCAAAAGCATCAGTTCTTTGGTGCTCAGCTTTCTTCACAGTCCAACTCTCACATCCATACATGACCACAGGAAAAACCATAGCCTTGACTAGATGGATCTTTGTTGGGAACGTAATGTCTCTGCTTTTGAATATGCTATCTAGGTTGGTCATAACTTTCCTTCCAAGGAGTAAGCGTCTTTTAATTTCAGTCAGCCATCTGCAGTGATTTTGGAGCCCAAAAAAATAAAGTCTGACACTGTTTCCACTGTTTCCCCATCTATTTCCCATGAAGTGATGGGACCAGATGCCATGATCTTCGTTTTCTGAATGTTGAGCTTTAAGCCAACATTTTCACTCTCCTGCTTCACTTTCATCAAGAGGCTTTTTAGTTCCTGTTCACTTTCTGCTATAAGGGTGGTGTCATCTGCATATCTGAAGTTATTGATATTTCTCCTGGCAATCTTGATTCCAGCATGTGCTTCTTCCAGCCCAGCGTTTCTCATGATGTACTCTGCATATAAATTAAATAAGCAGGGTGACAATATACAGCCTTGACGTAGTCCTTTTCCTATTTGGAACCAGTCTGTTGTTGAAAGATTAGTCCCACAATAAAAAGCAATGAATGTTAACAGAACATTTGCAGAGTGTACCAAGTTAAAAAAAAAAAAAAAAGAACTCTCTCTACCCCAAAGCAACTACTATTACACAACTCGCTGCGCACAGGGCAGAAGTTCATGGCCCATGTTCATCAGCTGAACCTCCCCTCCCATGTGACCCCACCTAGGAAAGGCCGTAATGTCTTTGGTGACTTGCTGATAAAACCGAGTCCAGCTTGAATATTCTTCACCAAAGGGGCCATTTCCCCCATGAGGATACTTAGGGACCTCATGTTTCTTTATTTCACTCCTGGAAAAATAACAGGGCCCTCATTCACACTAAATTGCAAGTAACTATTTTTTCCAGATGTGTTGGTGCTCCTAGTAATGATGTATGTAAAATGCTCAGCCACAGAACTTGCCCCAGTTGTTCTTTATTTTGGATTAAGTCACCCATATTCTGCAAGTGTCAATCCTTTTATTAGTATGATAACAAACATCTTTTAACCATTAAGTCAGTCTTTTCACCAATATGAGTTTATCAATGTGATTTCACCAATTTTTTTTTTAAATTAAATTGGCTAAGTGCTTCTAGAATTATAGGACTGGGTAATCCACGGGTATAGTCAAGAAAATAAATTCTGGGCTTTTATTTGATTAGGTTCTTGATAGTAATTCCATTTAAGATAATAAAAATGGGGGGAAATATTACTAGCAGGTAGAAGTGGTTGTCCCATTTGGGTCACACCGAGAAGCTTTTTTGGGCTTCCCTGGTGGTTCAGAAGGGGTTGTCAATAAGGCACAAGAGAAAAATTTAATAAAAAATCAGCTTAATTTGGTGACTGTCCCCATACCTACAAATATACTGTCATTTTTTAGTAACTTTGTGGATGAACCAGTTTTTATCTTTCCAATAGAGCTGTTGAATTATACAAAAGAAGTCACAGAGAATCAAATTACATAGTATGTGCCTATCCAACAGATAAGTTGGCTAGATATGATAATGATTGGTAACCAGATTCAAATTTATATTTATCTTATTACCAAAAGCATGTGAAGTAGCTAAACCCAGAAGTAAACTTTGTACAAAGAGACTCATCTACATCCAAACCAACTTGTGTGACAAGTTCTCCAGTAGTTTAGCTGCCAAAACACTGACCAGCCAGGCAAGGGAAATTTAAAGATGGCTTTAAGTATTCCTACTTGGTCAAATAGCAGTCTCTATTCAGAAACAGCATATGTTAAAATTAAAAGCAAATTTATTTGAGGCTTACTGTCCGTTTAAACTGCATATGTTTGGGTAATTCTTCATTCATCTGTAGTAGTTTCTGTAATTGATTCCTTAAAGCTTTGATCTGTTCTCTCTTTCCAGCCTTGATTTCTTCTACTTTTTTCATTAACTTGTCATGTTCTCTTTTTCTTCTGGCATTCTCAATACTGAAAATAGAAATTTTAAAAGATAACATACCTTTAATGTAGAAACAGCAAAAGGAAAACTAGTACTTAATAATTTGGAAACTCATTCAGCTTGGTTAACTTTGCTAAAATGTTGATGTATTTTGCAAAAGCCCAGACCTAGTATGTATTGATCAAAAATCCCCATACCTGTAGGCTTTAGGATCTTCAATATCTTCTGGAATTGGCTCTGTTTCTATTCCAAACTGTAGGAGAAGGAATGAAAGGTTAGCCCCTTTAAATTGTATATTTCCCTTAAAAGACTTAGTAAGTAGTAAATCGAGGGGTTTTCTCTTCGAACAATTGGAGGCCTGGAAAGTATTTTCACAAAAAAATTAACTAGGGAAAAAACTTATATTTGTTTTTACTTCAGTTAAAGGGGTAAGTAGAAAAAGAAACCCAGTCTCAAGTATGCAAAATGTTAATATCATCACATTCCCCTTCTAAATAGAAATTATTGATATTCATGTGTTACTAACAAAAGTATGGCAAAAGAAATCCTCAAGGTCATTTATTTTCAAATACTTTTTTTTAAAGCATATTCCTTTCATATATGTTTTGATTTCCTTCAAAATACCTCATGCACATACAATGAAAAACTTCAAATAAATATATTTTAAAAATTTTAAGTGTTTCACTTGACCTTATCGAAAACATTCAGTGGGAAATACACAGAATAAAATAATCCTTCTCCTTGAGAAGGATATGAAATCAGAAGTATGACTCTCCTCTTCTTAAATTAAGAAGTACTATGAAGTAAATCACTTAAAAGTACTTTGTTTAATACAGGTTCTGTCCTGAAAAATGTCTTAGGGGGCTGAAGAGGATTTGTGACCCAGTGAATGAAACAAAAAGTCCTAGTTTTCTAGCTAACCTGTTCCTAAGTAAAATTGAACTTATTTTCTATTCTCTTTCATACCATATAGGTCTTTGTTTTGCTGTCATTTGTTGTAAAGAAATAATGATTCTCTTTTGATCAAGTTGATTTTTTGAGTGCTAGTCTTGAGACATATAAAATATAAATCTACATTTATGTAAGACAAGATCTATGACTTTCATAAAGTGAAGTCATAAGGTCATGACTAATGTCAGAGACAAGGGATGGCTAAAGGTCCGTCTAGTCAAGGCTATGGTTTTTCCAGTGGTCATGTATGGATGTGAAAGTTGACTGTGAAGAAAGCTGAGCGCCGGAGAATTGATGCTCTTGAACTGTGGTGTTGGAGAAGACCCTTGAGAGTCCCTTGGACTGCAAGAGATCCAACCAGTCCATTCTAAAGGAGATCAGTCCTGGGTGTTCATTGGAAGGACTGGTGCTAAGGCTGAAACTCCAATACTTTGGCCACCTCATGCGAAGAGTTGACTCATTGGCAAAGACTCTGATGCTGGGAGGGATTGGGGGCAGGAGGAGAAGGGGATGACAGAGGATGAGATTGCTGGATGGCATCACCAACTCGATGGACATGAGTCTGAGTGAACTCCGGGAGTTGGTGATGGACAGGGAGGCCTGCCGTGCTGTGATTCATGGGGTCGCAAAGAGTCGAACACAACTGAGAGACTGAACTGAACTGAATATATTTTAGTTGCCATTAATCACTTAGGACAGAACTTGACTGAACTTTGTTTTTTTATTTCTCAGAGCTAAGCCCCTTGCTTCTCCAATATCAGTTGCAATTTGCAAGACTTGATACTAATAACAGCCAACCATCTCATTACATCAGCTGTTAACAGCAAATAAGTTAAACAGATGTGCTTCCAAAGAGTTCCAAAACACCTGCCAATTGTTCTTAATCCTGACTGCACTCTAGAACTGCTGGGGCTGGGGAAGGGGCAAGTTTTAAAAAATACAGATGGTCTCTGACTTACGATGGTCAACTTAGTGACTATTTGACTTTATGATGGTGCAAAAGCAATATGCATTTGGTAGAAAGCATACTTTTAGTTTGGAATTTTGACCTTTTCCTGGCAAAGAACATGCAGTAGATCCTCCCTCACAATGCTGGCGGCTGCTGCAGCCAGACAACCATAAGGGTAAACAACCGGTACCCTCACCACTGGCTGTACCCACAAAACCATTATGTTTACTTCAGTACAGCATTCAACAAATTATATGATATAGTCAACACTTTATTATAAAATAGGCTTCATGGTAGGTGATTTTGCCCAACCATACACCAATGTAAGTGTTCTAAGCACGTTTAAGTTAGGCTAGGCTAAGCTGTGATATTAAGTAGCTTAGATGTATTAAATGCATTTTCAACCTAAGATAGTTTCAATTTATGATGGGCTTATCAGGACACAACCTCATTGCATCATAGGTTGAAGAAGATCTGTACTAATGCCTGGGACTCACTTTCTGAGATTCTGACCTAATTGCTCTTGGGTGGGGCTCAGGCATCTATACTTTTAAGAGCTCCCCAGTGATTCTAAAATATGTTAAGAACCTCAGACTGGTGCAGAGTTTAATTTTTTACTTTGCATATTCAATTCTTTCTGATTTTGCCTTCTTAAAGGCTGCTTCAGCGACTTAAACACTAATTGCAGTCATAAATAAAAGGAGACCATTATAAAAATGTGGAATGGATATTTTCTATTCAGTATGGGTTTCCATGGAGAGTTGGTACTAAGTAGAAAGATAAAGATTTTCATCTTGTTCATCTATTTTGTCTTCTGGAAAATTTCTCTTCCTGAGCTGGATCTCTTTAGACAACAGTTCATTCTCCAAATTTTGCTGCGGTTAATAGAAATGAAAATTCACCTGCTCAAATCTTCCCTACTTTCTCTGCATGTTCTTCTGAAGTGGGCTACCTGTTAAATAGGAAGCTGATGTGTTCAAAGGAGTTTTAACTTTGGTCGAATACAACTCATTCTTTACAAGCAATTCTAACAGTTATTAGTGATTTTAGCCAAAGGAACCACTTTGATAACAGAAAATTTAGGTCTCGTGATAGGGTAAAGGGATATAATTTGGGGATCCAAACCCTCAATCTTCCTTACAAAGTCAGTAATGTATTCTTTTTAAGAATATAATAATTTGACTGTGTCTTTGATAACAATGTCACATTCTAATAGTAAAGACGATAATATTTTTACAACCCCTTTCAAAGGTACAAATTATGGTATACATCCCACATATGCTTCTTCAATAAGTGAATGAATAAATAGAAAGCAAAATATATCTGAAAAAAAGTGCATCCTGAAAACAAAACTTTGCAAAGTGATGGAGACTTAACAGTCTTGGATGGAGTGATGGAGAAGAATTAAGAGTCTTTTTACTTGAGGAACTTCTATACCTTTAAATAATAAATCAAATGCCTAAAGTAATAAGGTAAATTCAATATCTTTAGTATTTGATCATAGAGACACCAGAAAGGCCAAATTATAATACTGGTAGGAAGATTAGAGTGTAAGGTATTTATATCTAAATTCATCTTTAAGTGAATGTGAACATTTTAACACCAAAACATTAAAATAAAGTTACTGTTACTGTTGTTAGTTACATACTCTGGGAGATGGCACTTTGGCTTTCACAACTTTCTTTAACTCAAACTCAGAAAAAATGTTGAAAACAAAGATATTACTATCTGCTCCAGCAGTCACCAAGAACCGGTCATCAAAGCTAGTAGAGATGGCATTAACACGTCCATAATTATTGTCATGCACATTGTACTGCCAGTAGTCCTCCATGCTGGTCAACGAAGAATCATTCTTACTTAGGATATAAACTCGAATCGCTCCATTTTGCATTCCACAAAACATCATTTCTCGGTTAATACTATGAAACACAAGGAAAGTACATTGTTCTTCATATTAATCTGAAAATGTTTAATTTTAAATTAATCAACAAATGGCTAAACTTTTAACAACAAAGATGTTATGGAGTAAATTGTATCCCCACAAAATTCAGATGCTGAAGCCCTAAAAAACTATGGCAGCTCTAGTAAACTAATACAAAAGGGTAGAAAGAGAAAGAGACAATTTGAAATCTGGAGCTATTATATTTGGTCTTTAAAAGAATGATCAGCATATATGCTTAATTCTCAATTATTCAATTTGTGATTTCTCCAGAATCATTGTAACCTGGAACTTTTTTTTTATCTGACCATGCAGCAAAAATGGATACAATTCAATTGTGTACTAAATTCTGACAGAATGTTTGACAGGAAGGTGGAAGTCGTTTCAGGATTAGCTTTGACTCTACTGTAGTCATTTGATCTAACTAACCATTGAGTATTCCTCCATTTGCACAGATCTTTAGAAATGGTAATACTCATGATGGAAAAAACAGACAACAATGGGATGCAGTTTTTTTTTTCAAAGAATTCTGAAATTCTGGTCACCTGAAAGTGATAGTTGTGATGGGATTATCCTCTGTATCCTCAAGAAGACGGAAATCAAAAGGTTCATCTTTCCTTACTGTGTTATCACTGCTTTTGTCATCTGGGGGGAATTCACAGTGGTACAGAAAACCAGAATCATAGCCACCCTAGAAAAGAGCGAAACAACATAGAAGATAGTACCTGAACATAAGACACATATGGCCACATGAGGAGTTTTTGATAATTTCAAATTTTAACACATACAACAGATGTCTTAAAACATATATTTTATATAATTTCTATGATTATAGATAAGTTTTATAAAGCATGTCTATTATTCATTTATATTCAGCCATACAATTATAAAAATAAAATACCTTACAATGATTCGTTCCCACTTAAAACACAAGAGAGATATCACTTCTATCTACATACTGAATTCCATTTTATTTCAAGGATTACTCAGTATAAGTATTTAACAATAGAGTTTTGTAGATCATGGTTTTCAGAGATTTCCAGTCCAGGACATTTTTTTTTCTCTCTCTAACAGAACAACAGACTGGTTCCAAATAGGAAAAGGAGTACGTCAAGGCTGTATATTGTCACCCTGCTTATTTAACTTATATGCAGAGTACATCATGAGAAACGCTGGATTGGAAGAAACACAAGCTGGAATCAAGATTGCCGGGAGAAATATCAACAACCTCAGATATGCAGATGATACCACCCTTATGGCAGAAAGTGAAGAGGAACTAAAAAGCCTCTTGATGAAAGCGAAGGAGGAGAGTGAAAATGTTGGTTTAAAGCTCAACATTCAGAAAACGAAGATCATGGCATCTGGTCCCATCACTTCATGGGAAATAGATGGGGAAACAGTGGAAACAGTGTCACACTTTATCTTTTGGGGCTCCAAAATCACTGCAGATGGTGATTGCAGCCATGAAATTAAAAGACACTTACTCCTTGGAAGAAAAGTTATGACCAACCTAGATAGCATATTCAAAAGCAGAGACATTACTTTATCGACTAAGGTCCATCTAGTCAAGGCTATGGTTTTTCCTGTGGTCATGTATGGATGTGAAAGTTGGACTGTGAAAAAGGCTGAGCACTGAAGAATTGATGCTTTTGAACTGTGGTGTTGGAGAAGACTCTTGAGAGTCCCTTGGACTGCAAGGAGATCCAACCAGTCCATTCTGAAGGAGATCAGCCCTGGGATGTCTTTGGAAGGAATGATGCTAAAGCTGAAACTCCAGTACTTTGGCCACCTCATGCGAAGACTTGACTCATTGGCAAAGACTCTGATGCTGGGAGGGATTGGGGGCAGGAGGAGAAGGGGATGACAGAGGATGAGATGGCTGGATGGCATCACTGACTCGATGGATGTGAGTCTGAGTGAACCACGGGAGTTGGTGATGGACAGGGAGGCCTAGCGTGCTGCAATTCATGGGGTCGCAAAGAGTCGGACACAACTGAGTGACTGAACTGAACTGAAGACAATTGCTAATCTTGAAAATGGCAGCTAAGAAATTAAGAAGCTGAGCAGGCAAATCTGTAGTCTCATGGGCTTAGAAAAAGGCAAAGAATTCCCAGGGTCCTCCAAGAAGAAGGAGCCATTGTAAACACACATTCCACTGGGCTTTCCGTTGCAATCCAAGAGCACTGTATCCCACTTGTATGAATAAACTAGAAATAGACTGGCCCTCGCAGAAAGTAAAACCTAATTTCAAGTCATCTCAATCACTGATTGGATGAAACTGACTTAGGATTTCTAGTTGCTTTCCAGAACTGAAAATAAATTTCCAGGCGATAATAGCAATATACAGAGACTCAAATTGAGGCTACAGTTTTTCATAGACTAGCATTCAATTAAAGAGAAAGCAAAAAAGCAACTAAGTATAATAACAAAGTCTTGACTGAAAATCAAGAGAAAAAAACAGATCCAAGAAGCAAAATTATAAGAAATATTGATAGAGGTGTTTCCAAAATGGACTCCAAAATAACTATGATTAATATATTTAAGGACTTTTGAAGGCAGAAAAATTTAGAAGTCACTAGGATCTGTGAAAAAGTAGATAATGGGAAAAATGAAAATTCTAGAACTGAAAAATAAAATGACAGAAGTTAGAATTTAATAGACTGATTTTAAAACAATTAGACACAGCCAAAGCTAGAGTTATGAAGCTGAAACAGGATCATAAAAAAATAGACTAAGGCAGGAGAGAGAAAATAAAGATGTAAAAATTTTTAAAAAGGAGTATAAGATCTGTATGAGACATAATGATAAGGATTAATATACATAAAATTGGAATTTCAAAAGACCAAAAATATGGACTAGAAACAGTATTGTCATTTATAAATGTCTGAGACTTTTCTAAAACTGAATAAAAATGTGTTAAAGTACAAGAAATGCTAGTGACCCACAAGCAAGATATATGAAGAATTTATACCTTTTAACATGAATTTCATAAAACTCCTAGAAGAGCGCATAGGCAAAACATTCTGTGACATAAATGATACCAATGTTTTCTTAGGTCAGTCTCCCAACACAATAGAAGTAAAAAAGAAATAATAATAATAATGAAAACAAATGGAACCTAATCAGACTCACAAGCTTTTGCACAGCAAAGGAAACCATATAAAAAACAACAACAACAAAAAGTCAGTCTATGGAATAGGAGAAAATATTTGCAAACAATGTGACAAGACAGGGGCTTACTCTACAAAATATACAAACAGCTCATACAACTTCACACAGAAAAACAAACAACCCAATCAAAAAATGGGAGAAGACTTTAATAGACATTTCTGCAAAGAAGACATATAGATGGCCAGGAGGCACATGAAAAGATGCTTAACATCACTAATTAGAGAAATAAAATTCAAAACTACAATGCAAACTAAAAATAGAATTGCTAGATGATTCAGCAATCCCACTCTTGGGCGTATATCCAGACAAAACCATAATTCAAAAAGATACATGCAACCTTATGCTCATAGCAGCACTATTCAATAGCCAAAACATGGAAACAACCTAAATGTCCATTGACAGATGGATGGATAAAGAAGATGAAGTACATATGTGCAACAGAATGCTACTCAGCCATAAAGAAAATGAAATAATGCCATCTGCAGCAACACGGATGCAACTAGGGCTTATGATACTAAGTGAAGGTAACTCAAAAAGAGAAAAACAAGTATCATACTATATCACTAATATGTGGAGTCTAAGATATGACACAAATGAACCTGTCTACAAAACAGAAACAGACTCATAGACATGGAGAACAGACTTGTGGTTGCCAAGGGGATGGGGGAGGGAAGGGCTGAGAGTGTAGGATTAGCAGATGGAAACTATTATATAGAGATGGATAAACAAACATGGTCCTACTTTATAGCACAAGGAAAACTATATTCAATATCCTGTGATAAACCATAATAGCAAAAGAATTTTTTAAAGGAATATCTATATGTATATAACCAAGTCATTTTGCTGTATAGCCAGAGATAGGCACAATATTGTAAATCAACTATACATCAATAAAAAAATAGTTTACACATTTTAACACAAAAACTTCAAAGCAATGAGAAAAAAAGATGCATAAGGTTACAAAGAAATAACAATAAAAAGATGTAGATGGTAGAATGGAAGACAAAAGATGATAAAAATATAGTATTGAGAAGAAAATATACAGAAGAAACAAAAAAAATTTTAAGGCAAAATAGGCACAATAAGGCAAAAAAAAAACCCTCATATATACATATATATATGTGTGTATATAAATAATTTGACAATGAGGTGTGGGGAAGGATACACAGCATTAAACACCCAAATATCTTTTTTCTCTAGAGCTAGTAAAAGAATAAATTTATGTGAAATTATGGGTTTCAAAGGTGGTGCTAGTGGTAAAGAACCCGCCTGCCAAGGCAGGACATGTAAGAGACATAGGTTCAACACTGGTTTGGAAAGATGCCCTGGAGAAGGGAATAGCACCCACTCTGGTATTATTGGGGTTCTAAAGGCAAGAATACTGAAGTGGTTTGCCATTCCCTTCTCCAGTGGACCACATTCTGCCAGACCTCTCCACTACGACCTGCCCATCTTGGGTGGCCTCATGGGCATGGCTTAGTTTCATTGAGTCAAACAAGGCTGTGGTCCTAATGTGATTAGATTGACTAGTTTTCTGTGAGTATGGTTTCAGTGTGTCTGCCCTCTGATGCCCTCTTGCAACACCTACCATCTTACTTGACAGCAAAATGATAGGATACTGAAAGAGGAACTCCCCAGGTCAGTAGGTGCCCAATATGCTACTGGAGATCAGTGGAGAAATAATGCCAGAAACAATGAAGGGATGGAGCCAAAGCAAAAACAATACCCAGTTGTGGATGTGACTGGTGACAGAAGCAAAGTCCGATGCTATAAAGAGCAATATTGAATAGGAACCAGGAATGTCAGGTCCATGAATCAAGGCAAATTGGAAGTGGTCAAACAAGAGGTGGCAAGGGTGAACGTTGACATTCTAGGAATCAGTGAACTAAAATGGACTGGAATGGGTGAATTTAACTCAGATGACCATTATATCTACTACTGCAGGCAGGAATCCCTCAGAAGAAATGGAGTAGCCATCATGGTCAACAAAAGAGTCTGAAATGCAGTACTTGGATGCAATCTCAAAAATGACAGAATGATCTCTGTTCGTCTCCAAGGCAAACCATTCAATATCACAGTAATCCAAGTCTATGCTCCAACCAGTAATGCTGAAGAAGCTGAAGCTGAACAGTTCTGTGAAGACCTACAAGACCTTTTAGAACTAACACCCAAAAAAGATGTCCTTTTCATTATAGGGGACTGGAATGCAAAAGTAGGAAGTCAAGAAACACCTGGAGTAACAGGCAAATTTGGCCTTGGAATGTGGAAAGAAGCAGGGCAAAGACTAATACAGTTTTGCCAAGAAAATGCACTGCTCATAGCAAACACCCTCTTCCAACAATACAAGAAAAGACTCTACACATGGACATCACCAGATGGTCAACACCGAAATCAGATTGATTATATTCTTTGCAGCCAGAGATGGAGAAGCTCTATACAGTCAACAAAACAAGACCAGGAGCTGACTGTGGCTCAGATCATGAACTCCTTATTACCAAATTCAGACTGAAACTGAAGAAAGTAGGGAAAACCGCTAGGCCGTTCAGGTATGACCAAAACCAAATCCCTTATGATTATACAGTGGAAGTGAGAAATAGATTTAAGGGATTAGATTTGATAAATAAAGTGCCTGATGAACTATGGACTGAGGTTTGTGACATTGTACAGGAGACAGGGATCAAGACCATCCCCAAGGAAAAGAAACACAAAAAAGCAAAATGGCTGTCTGGGAAGGCTTTAAAATAGCTGTGAAAAGAAGAGAAGTGAAAAGCAAAGGAGAAAAGGAAAGATATAAGCATCTGAATGCAGAGTTCCAAAGAATAGCAAGAAGCTATAAGAAAGCCTTCCTCAGCAATCAATGCAAAGAAATAGAGGCAAACAACAGAACGGGAAAGATTAGAGATCTCTTCAAGAAAATTAGAGATACCAAGGGAACATTTCATGCAAAGATGGGCTCAATAAAGGACAGAAATGGTATGGACTTAACAGAAGCAGAAGATACTAAGATGAGGCGGCAAGAATACACAGAACAACTATACAAAAAAACATCTTCATGACCAGGATAATCACGATGGTGTGATCACTCACCTAGAGCCAGACATCCTGGAATGTGAAGTCAAGTGGGCCTTAGAAAGCATCACTACGAACAAAGCTAGTGGAGGTGATGGAATTCCAGTTGAGCTATTTCAAATTCTGAAAGATGATGCTGTGAAATGCTACGCTCAATAAGCCAGAAAATTTGGGAAACTCAGCAGTTGCCACAGGACTGGAAAAGGTCAGTTTTCATTCCAATCCCAAAGAAAGGCAATGCCAAAGAATGTTCAAACTACTGCACAATTGCACTCATCTCACATGCTAGTAAAGTAATGCTCAAAATTCTCCAATCCAGGCTTCAGCAATATGTGAACTGTGAACTTCCAGATGTTCAAGTTGGTTTTAGAAAAGGCAGAGGAACCAGAGATTAAATTGCCAACATATGCGGGATCATCGAAAAAGCAAGAGAGTTCCAGAAAAACATCTATTTCTGCTTTATTGACTATGCCAAAGCCTTTGACTATGTGGATCACAATAAACTGTGGAAAATTCTGAGAGAGACGGGAATACCAGACAACCTGACTTGCCTCTTGAGAAATCTGTATGCAGGTCAGGAAGCAACAGTTAGAACTGAACAGGGAACAACAGACTGGTTCCAAATAGGAAAAGGAGTGCGTCAAGGCTGTATATTGTCACCCTGCTTATTTAACTTATATGCAGAGTACATCATGAGAAACGCTGGGCTGGAAGAAGCACATGCTGGAATCAAGATTGCCAGGAGAAATATCAATAACCTCAGATATGCAGATGACACCACCCTTATGGCAGAAAGTGAACAGGAACTAAAAAGCCTCTTGATGAAAGTGAAGGAGGAGAGTGAAAATGTTGGTTTAAAGCTCAACACTCAGAAAACGAAGATCATGGCATCTGGTCCCATCACTTCATGGGAAATAGATGGGGAAACAGTGGAAACAGTGTCAGATTTTATCTTTTGGGGCTCCAAAATCACTGCAGATGGTGATTGCAGCCATGAAATTAAAAGACGCTTACTCCTTGGAAGAATAGTTATGACCAACCTAGACAGCATATTGAAAAGCAGAGACATTACTTTGCCAACAAAAGTCCGTCTAGTCAAGGCTATGGTGTTTCCAGTGGTCATGTATGGATGTGAGAGTTGCACTGCGAAGAAAGCTGAGAGTCGAAGAATTGATGCTTTTGAACTGTGGTGTTGGAGAAGACTCTTGAGAGTCCCTTGGACTGCAAGGAGATCCAACCAGTCCATTCTGAAGGAGATCAGCCCTGGGATTTCTTTGGAGGAAATGATGCTGAAGCTGAAACTCCAGTACTTTGGCCACGTCATAAGGAGACCTGACTCATTGGAAAAGACTCTGATGCTGGGAGGGATTAAGAGCAGGAGGAGAAGGGGACGACAGAGGATGAGATGGCTGGATGGCATCACTGACTCGATGGACTTGAGTCTGAGTGAACTCCGGATTTGGTGATGGACAGGGAGGTCTGGCGTGCTGCAATTCATGGGGTTGCAGAGTCAGACACAATGGAGCGACTGAACTGACTGACTGGTATTATTGCCTGAAGAGTCCCATGAACAAAAACCCTGGAGGGCTATGGTACAGTTCAGTTCAGTCACTCCATCATGTCTGACTCTGCAACCCATGGACTGTAGCACATCAGGCTTCCTTGTCCATCACCAACTCCCAGAGCTTGCTCAAACTCATGTCCATCGAGTCGGTGATGCCATCCAATCATCTCATCTTCTGTCGTCCCCTTCTCCTCCTGCCTCCAATCTTTCCCAGCATCAGGGTCTTTTCAAATGAGTCAGTTCTTCGCATCAGGTGGCCAAAGTATTGGAGTTTCAGCTTCAACATCAGTCCTTCCAATGAATATTCAGGACTGATTTCTTTCAGGATAGACTAGTTTCATCTCCTTGCAGCCTAAGGGACTCTCAAGAGTCTTCTCTAACACCACAGTTCAAAAGCATCAGTTCTTTGGTGCTCAGCTTTCTTTCTAGTCCAACTCTCATATTCATACATGACTACTGGAAAAACCATAGCTTTGATTAGACGGACCTTTGTCAGCAAAGTAATGTCTCTTCTCTATTAATGTGCTATCTAGGTTTGTCATAGCTTTTCTTCCAAGGAGCAAGCGTCTTTTGATTTCATGGCTATGGTACATAAGACCACAAAGAGTCAGACAGGACTGAAGCAACTGAGCATGTATATTAAAATAAGAGTATATATTATGATCTTTAGAATCACCACTAAAAATAGTAAAAAAAAAAAAAAAAGAAAAGAAAAGAAAAAGTATAATAGAGGAGGAAAATTGGCAGGGGTAGGGGGGAACTACCTAATCATCTGATAGAAGGTGAAAAGGGAAATATATAACTGGAATTGGTGTGATAAATGGAAATAATAGGACAGTAGATTTAATCTAAAATATATTAGTCACTACATTAAATGTAAATGGACACAGCATTCTATTAAAATAAAGATTTTACTACAGGATTAAAAAGAAAAAGCCTAACTTTGTGCTGCTTACAAAAGATATACTTCAAAATAAGAATATCAAATGTAAAGGAAAAAGAAGAATCATCAACAGCTCTGAGTTTTGGCTTAGAAACTGGGTGGATGGTTGTTCCATTTACTGAGATGGAGACAGAGCAAGTTTGCATACAGCAAGTGTGATTTTTAAAGTTCTATTTTGGACATGTTTATTTTGAGGTGCCAAGTAGAGATGTCAAGTTGGATGTTCAAGGCTGAATATGAGAGGAGAGGTCAAGACTAGAGATAAACATGAGATCTGCTGACATATAATTGATATTTAAAGCCATGGGACTACATGAAATCATCTAGTTAAGAAGGAGGCTGACCAAGAACTTGAACATCCTCAAGTTCTTCAAAGTTAAAAGCTAGTTCAACAAAGAAGAAGCCAGCAAGAGAAGCTAAAAAGGAGTGGCCTGGCCAGCAGAAAGTGGTGTCATAGAAGCCAGGCCCCCCAAAAAAATGCTTTAAGAAAGATGGAAGGTCAACTCTATCACATGCTTCTGAGAGGCCAAATGGACAGAGAAGTGGCCATTGGGCTTTACAGTATGGAAATCTTTAATGATGTGAAATTGTGAAGATAAAAACCCAACTGGAATAGGTTAAAGACCAAATAGGAGATGAAGAAATGAAGCCAACGATTACATACAACTTTTTCGAGAAGTTTTCCTATAAAGGAGCAATGGATGAGAAGAAAGGATGTTAAAGAAAAAAATTTAAGCTGATAAGTATTAGGAGCATGTTTATGTGCTGATGATAAGAAGTGAGTAAACAGAGAGAGACTGAGGATACAGGAGACCAGCTCATTTATTTCAGAAGTAAAACCTTTGAGAAAGTGAGAGGAGACGGGATCAAGAGGCCATTTGGAACAGTGTCCTTGGAAAGTTGTAACAGATGAATCACCAATTGTTAACAGTAGTAGACAAACTTGTATGGATCCCCACAGAACATGAGATCTAAGACTAGATAAGGAAATTCCATCTGATTGTTTTTATTTTCTCAGTGAAATGTGAGATGGGAATTCCCTGGCAGTCCAGTGGTTAGGACTCAGTGCTTTCACCGCCAGGGCCTGGGTTGAATTCCTGATAGGGGATCTAAGATCCCGAAAGCCACACAGTGCGACCAGAAACAACAAAACAGAAACAAAAAGAAAAGAAAACGTGAGGTAAGGTTATGACTAGAAATTGAGGGAAGGTGAAAATGACTGATGGGAGAAGAATTAGTGATCATTTGGAAAGTGGGAAAGTGGAACCAGCCTACAGTGTGAGCACTGTGAGATATGAGAATGGTGGTCATGGCTTCAAAACAAGGCTGGTTTTCTACAGCATCTGTGCGGTCCAGGCACAGAGCTGGCAAATGGGTCAAACAGGGTTAGTGTCACTGTCTCTGAACCATACCTTAACCTTGTTTGCTGGTGTAGTTTAATGGTTAAGAGCTTGGACCCAGACTGCCTGGGTCCAGATCCTGTTCCACCTCTAATTGTATGACTGCAAATAAGTTACCTAACCTCTCCCTGCATGGTTTTTTCTTATGTAAAATACAAATTATTAAGAGCACTTATTTTATAAAGTGGTCACTTAGAATGATGCATGGTATAGAATAATCAGGTTTCCAGATTTTTGCAACAAGAAAACAGAATAAACATTAAATGAACTTATGGTAATCATTTTATGATACATGCAAGTCAAATCACTATGCTATGTACCTTAAATTATACAGAGCTGCATGTTAATTATATCTCAGTAAAACTAGGGAAAAAAAACTTTAAATCCAGGGTGCATGGCTAAATTTGAATTTCAGATAATCAGCAAGTTTATCTTTAGTATAAGCATGTCCCATGTAATATCTGGCAACCCTAAAGCTAATAAGCATTAAATATGTTTGTTAGATAATTAGTAACTATTGCATGTTTCAAGACACTAGAACTCTATTCTACTACAGTTGTTTCTGTACCCTTCCTGATATGAGGAAGCTTCCAGAGGGCAGGAGCATGTCCTATTTATCTCTTTACCCCTTGAACCCCACACAACAGAATCCATCAATAATTGTTTTATAAAACACAGAAAACAAAAGGTCAAGGTGCTAATACATGGAATCTTAAGGTGCCTTCATCACTACTTTCCATCCTTCTTGCTGCTTGCCTCCTTAAAAATTGCTATCAAAGATATATTTCTAAGAAATGTTGAAGAGGAGTCGCATGAACTCTCATCACTCCTTACAACAACAGTCCTTAGCTAGGCAGTACTCTGGCCTGGCCAAGGATCTGAGACCATTTACAACTTAGTGGTAGTCTTTCACATATATTTCTTTTTTTAAATATAAATTTATTTATTTTAATTGGAGGCTACTGACTTTACAATATTGTAGTGGCTCCGCCATACATTGACATGAATCCACCACAGGTGTACATGTGTTCCCCATCCTGAACCCCCCTCTCATCTCCCTTCCCATCTGATCCCTCTGGGTCATCCCAGTGCACCAGCCCTGAGCACCCTGTCTCATGCATCGAACCTGGACTGGCAATTCATTTCACATATGATAATATACATGTTTCAATGCCATTCTCCCAAAGCATCCCACCCTTGCCTTCTCCTACAGAGTCCAAAAGTCTGTTCTTTACATCTGTGTCTCTTTTGCTGTCTCACATATAGGGTCATCATTACCATCTTTCTAAATTCCATAGATATACATTAATATACTGCATTGGTGTTTTTCTTTCTGGCTTACTTCACTCTGTATAATTGGCTCCAGTTTCATCCACCTCATTAGAACTGATTCATATGTATTCTTTTTAATGGCTGAGTAATAATCCACTGTGTATATGGACCACAAGTTTCTTATCCATTCATCTGCTGATGGACATCTAGGTTGCTTCCATATCCTGGCTATTATAAACAGTGCTGCAATGAACATTGGGGTACATGTGTCTCTTTCAACTCTGGTTTCCTCAGTGTGTATGCCCAGCAGGGGGATTGCTGGGTCATAAGGCAGTTCTATTTGCAGTTTTTTAAGGAATCTACACACTGTTCTCCATAGTGGCTGTACTAGTTTGCATTCCCACCAACAGTGTAAGAGGGTTCCCTTTTCTCCACATCCTCTCCAGCATATATTGCTTGTAGACTTTTGGATCACAGCCATTCTGAAATGGTACCACATCATGGTTTTGATTTGCATTTCTCTGATAATGAGTGATGTTGAGCATCTTTCCATGTGTTTGTTAGCCATCTGTATGTCTTCTTTGGAGAAATGTCTGTTTAGTTTTTTGGCCCATTTTTTGATTGGGTCGTTTATTTTTCTGGAATTGAGCTGCAGGAGTTGCTTGTATATTTTTGAGATTAGTTGTTTGTCAGTTGCTTCATTTGCTATTATTTTCTCCCATTCTGAAGGTTGTCTTTTCACCTTGCTTATAGTTTCCTTTGTTGTGCAAAAGCTTTTAAGTTTAATTAGGTCCCATTTGTCTTTTTGCTTTTATTTCCAGTACTCTGGGAGGTGAGCCATAGAGGATTCTGCTGTGATTTATGTCAGAGAGTGTTTTGCCTATGTTCTCCTCTAGGAGTTTTATACTTTCTGGTCTTACATTTAGATCTTTAATCCATTTTGAGTTTATTTTTGTGTATGGTGTTAGAAAGTGTTCTAGTTTCATTCTTTTACAAGTGGTTGACCAGTTTTCCCAGCACCACTTATTAAAGAGATTGTCTTTTCTCCACTGTATATTCTTGCCTCCTTTGTTGAACATAAGGTGTCCATAGGTGCGTGGATTTATCTCTGGGCTTTCTATTTTGTTCCATTGATCTGTATTTCTGTCTTTGTGCCAGTACCATACTGTCTTGATAACTGTGGCTTTGTAGTATAGCCTGAAGTCAGGGCAGGTTGATTCCTCCAGTTCCATTCTTCTTTCTCAAGATTGCTTTGGCTATCTGAGTTTTTTTGCATTTCCATACAAATTGTGATATTATTTGTTCTAGTTCTGTGAAAAATACAATTGGTAGCTTGATAAGGATTGCATTGAATCTATAGATTGCTTTGTGTAGTATATTCATTTTCACTATATTGATTCTTCCAATCCATGAACATGGTATATTTCTCCATCTATTTGTGTCCTCTTTGATTTCTTTCATCAGTTGTAATGGTGAATGGAATTGTTTTCTTAATTTCTCTGTTTTCTCAGTTAGTGTATAGGAATGCAAGGGATTTCTCTGTGTTAATTTTATATCCTGCAAACTTTACTTTACATTGATTAGCTCTAGTAATTTTCTGGTGGAGTCTTTAGGGTTTTCTATGTAGAGGATCATGTCATCTGCAAACAGAGTTTTACTTCTTCTTTTCCAGTTTGAATTCCTTTGATTTCTTTTTCTGCTCTGATTGCAGTGGCCAAAACTTCCAAAACTATGTTGAATAGTAGTGGTGAGAGTGGGCACCCTTGTCTTGTTCCTGACTTTAGGGGAAATGCTTTCCATTTTTCACCATGGAGGATAATGTTTGCTGTGGGTTTGTCATATACAGCTTTGATTATGTTGAGGTATGTTCCTTCTATTCCTGCTTTCTGGAGGGTTTTTATCATAAGCGGATGTTGAATATTGTCAAAGGCTTTCTCTGCATCTATTGAGATAATCATATGGTTTTTATCTTTCAATTGATTTGCAGATATTGAAGAATCCTTGCATCCCTGGGATAAAGCCCACTTGGTCATGGTGTATGATCTTTTTAATATGTTGTTGGATTCTGTTTGCTAGAATTTTGTTAAGGATTTTTGCATCTATGTTCATCAGTGATATTGGCCTGTAGGGTTTTTTTGGTGTGTGTGGCATCTTTGTCAGGTTTTGGTATTAGGGTGATGGTGGCCTCATAGAATGAGTTTGGAAGTTTACCTTCTTCTGCAATTCTGGAAGAGTTTGAGTAGGATAGGTGTTAGCTCTTCTCTAAATTTTTGGTAGAATTCAGCTGTGAAGCTGTCTGGTCCTGGGCTTTTGTTTGCTGGAAGATTTCTGATTACAGTTTCAATTTCTGTGCTTGTGATGGTCTGTTAAGATTTTCTATTTCTTCGTGGTTTAGTTTTGGAAAGTTGTACTTTTCTAAGAATTTGTCCATTTCTTCCACGTTGTCCATTTTATTGGCATATAATTGCTGATAGTAGTCTCTTATGAGTCGTTGTATTTCTGTGTTGTCTGTTGTAATCTCTCCATTTTCATTTTAAATTTTGTTGATTTGATTCTTCTCCCTTTGTTTCTTGATGAGTCTGGCTAATGGTTTGTCAATTTTATTTATCTTCTCAAAGAATCAGCTTTTGGCTTTGTTGATTTTTGCTATGGTCTCTTTTGTTTCTTTTGCATTTATTTCTGCCCGAATTTTTAAGATTTCTTTCCTTCTACTAACCCTGGGGTTCTTCATTTCTTTCTTTTCTAGTTGCTTTAGGTGTGAAGTTAGGTTATTTATTTGACTTTTTTGTTTCTTGAGGTAAGTTTGTATTGCTATGAACCTTCCCCTTAGCATTGCTTTTACAGTGTGCCATAGGTTTGGGGTTGTTGTGTTTTCATTTTCATTCATTTCTATGCATATTTTGATTTCTTTTTTGATTTCTTCTGTGATTTGCTGATTATTCAGCAGCGTGTTGTTCAGCCTCCATGTTGTAATTTTTAATAGTTTTTCTCCTATAATTGACATCTAATCTTATTGCATTGTGGTCAGAAAAGATGCTTGGAATGATTTCAGTGTTTTTGAATTTACCAAGGCTAGATTTATGGCCCAGGATGTGATCTATCCTGAAGAAGGTTCCACGTGCACTTGGGAAAAAGGTGAAATTCATTGTTTTGGGGTGAAATGTCCTATAGATATCAAATAGGTCTAACTGGTCTATTGTATCATTTAAAGTTTGTGTTTCCTTGTTACTTTTCTGTTTAGTTGATCTATCCATAGGTATGAGTGGGGTATTAAAGTCTCCCACTATTATTGTGTTATTGTTAATTTTCCCTTTCATACTTGTTAGCATTTGCCTTACATATTGTGGTGCTCCTATGCTGGCTGCATATATATTTATAGTTATTATATTTTCTTCTTGGATTGATCTTTGATCATTATGTAGTCCCTTTCTTTGTCTCTTTTCACAGCCTTTATTTTAAAGTCTATTTTATCTGATATGAGTATTGCTACTCCTGGTTTCTTTTGGTCTCTATTTGCGTGGAATATCTTTTTCCAGCCCTTAACTTTCAGTCTGTATGTGTCTCTTGTTTTGAGGTGGGTCTCTTGTAGACAACATATATAGGGGTTTTGCTTTTGTATCCATTCAGCCAGTCTTGTATTTTGGTTGGGGTATTCAACCCACTTACATTTAAGGTAATTATTGATAAGTATGATCCCATTGCCATTTACTTTATTGTTTTGGGTTTGAGTTTATACACCCTTTTTGTGTTTCCTGTCTAGAGAATATCCTTTAGCACTTGTTGGAGAGCTGGTTTGGTGGTGCTGAATTCTCTCAGCTTTTGCTTGTCTGTAAAGCTTTTCATTTCTCCTTCATATTTGAATGAGATCCTTGCTGGGTACAGTAATCTGGGCTGTAGGTTTTTCTCTTTCTTCACTTTAAGTATGTCCTGCCATTCCCTTCTGTGCTAAGGGGTTTCTATTGAAAGATCAGCTGTTATCCTTATGGGAATCCCCTTGTGTGTTATTTGTTGTTTTTCCCTTGCTGCTTTTAATATTTGTTCTTTGTGTTTGACCTTTGTTAATTTGATTAATATGTGTCTTGGGGTGTTTCACCTTGGGTTTATCCTGTTTGGGACTCTCTGGGTTTCTTAGACTTGGGTGACTATTTCCTTCCCCATTTTAGGGAAGTTTTCAACTATTATCTCAAGTATTTTCTCATGGTCTTTCTTTTTGTCTTCTTCTGGTACTCCTATGATTCGAATGTTGGGGCGTTTAACATTGCCCCAGAGGTCTCTGAGGTTGTCCTCATTTCTTTTAATTCTTTCTTTTTCCTCTCTACTTCATTTATTTCTACCATTCTATCTTCTACCTCATGTATGCTATCTTCTGCCTCCATTATTCTACTGTTGGTTCCCTCCTGAGTGTTTTTTATCTCATTTGTTGCATTTTCATTATATATTGACTCTTTTACTTTTTTTTAAATTTTTTATTTTTACTTTATTTTACTTCACAATACTCTAGGTTAGGGCTTTTCGCAGGATAGCTATCCCACAGTCTGGGTTGCTATCTCAAGTTAGTTCCCTCAGATTGCCCTTGGGGCATTCAAGCCCAGTCCTTACCCTAAGCAATGCAGCCTGTGCCTCCCTGTCCAGCCCCCACTTGCTAGTGGTGGAAGCAAGCGTTTGGGCTGTTTCTCCACTGGGAGTTGCCTTTAGGCATGTAATTTGTGGGTTTTAATTATTTATTTATTTATTTTTCCTCCTGGTTACGTTGCCCTCTGAGATTCCAGGGCTTGCCACAGACCACCAGTAAGAGTGCTTCCTGGTGTTTGGAAACTTCTCTCTTTTTTATACTCCCTTCCTGGGATGGATCTCCATCCCTACCTCTTTTGTCTCTCTTTTTATCTTTTATATTTTGTCCTACCTCCTTTCGAAGACAATGAGCTGCCTTTCTGGGTGCCTGATATCCTCTGCCAGCATTCAGAAGTTGTTTTGTGGAATTTGCTCAGCATTCAAATATTCTTTTGATGAATTTGTGGGGGAGAAAGTGGTCTCCCCATCCTATTCCTCCACCATCTTAGGACCGCCCCCTTTCACATATATTTCTATGTGAATTTGTGACAAATTTATTATATAGTGAAGGAAATCTTGCTTTGCAATTAGATCAATAAAATATTTTATGTATTTAGGAGATGTACTTGTCACACTAGGGTAACATTCCCAGGTATCTGTCTCCCATTTTTCTGTGCTTCCTTATTAGCCAAGTCTCAGTTTCTTTGATGGTTGCACTGTGATCATCTATTAATAAAAACAGCCATTTACCCAGATTTCCATGTGGCTACATAGCATAGTTGTAGGTAATGAAAGGTAACCAAGTCCAGTGGATTGTGCTGCCATCATGCTCAAAATTTTAAAACGACAGACTCACCTGGAAAACCTCTTAGCTCTTTGCTCTTCTATCTTTGATTCTTCTTCCCTTTGACCTTCTGAAACATGTGTGATTGTCATAGATAAAAGATATAGTAGATAGACATATAAAATATTTTAAGATGATATAAAAACTAACACATTCATTTATCAAAATCCAAGCCTTCAATAGTAGATGACAACTGAAGTCTTAGCACAGAGTAAGGAATTAAGAATGTGATAGAAAATAATACGTATATAGGATTAGTACTGAGATAAAAATTTATTACATTATTACTCACCAAAGAAAGCCAGAACTTTCCTGGCTCAGAGTAAAATCCACAGAGGATGTGACAGGGGGTTGAAGGAACAAAGATTTCGGGTAAGGGCTCCTCTTCCTCCTCTTCCTCCTCCTCCTCTTCTTCCTGGAGTTCCTCTTCCGCATCTTCGCCCATCGCTGTTTCTAGCCTTTTCCTTCTTTCTTGCTTTTCTTTCTCCTTCAGCTCCTTTTGTTTCTTTCTCCTTTCAATTTCTATTAATCTCTTTAGCAAAAGAGATGAAGGGATTTAAGAAAAAACTGTAATTCATTCATTCACACTATTAGAAAATAGAAGATAGAGCCCTAGGAAAATTCATAGCTCTAATGCAACAAATAATGTCACTTAAAAATTATTATCAATTTGGTAAGAGAATAGATTTTGTATGATTTCAATACCTTTAGACCATGAAATTTTTACACCTTGTTTTATGTCCCTGGATATGTTCCAGAGTCTACTAGTTTATAGTCTATGGGAACTTGAACAGAATTAGTATCCTACTACTGTGTGAAAATTGTATAAATCTTAATTATGTTGAATTGGTTCACAGTGCTTTCCAGGTCTACTGTATCCTTCTACTTCCCTATATATTCATTCTATTAATTTCTGAGAGTTTGATATTGATAAAACTCTTATCTATTTTAAAAAATAATTATAATATATGGTGGAATTATATGTAACCTTGTTCTGTATTTTCCAAGTCTCCTGTAAATGTGATATCATACTTTCATAATTCAAAGATAAAATTTCTTTTTAATTATTATCAATTTGGGAATATATCTTTACCATTAAATTTTTAAAATCTTTGAAATGACTTTCTGCATAACTCTCACTGATCCTGGTTTTTTGTTTTCTTTATAATATTCATTTAGATTGATTGATAATTGGTTTACAGTATTGGTTTGATTTCCTCATACATCAACATGAATTTGATCCCAGTTTTATAGAAATTATTTTGCCTTTGTTCCTAATAGAGAAGCTAAGTAAAATTTTTCTCATAGCTATCATTGTCAACCCATGAATTCTGTGGATTGAAATAGTCCGTAAAAGAAGGTGATTTACCGTTGGTGGCAAAGTGATTTATATCCTTAGCCTCTGCTACTGCTGCTACTGCTAAGTCACTTCAGTCATGTTCGACTCTGTGCAATCGCGTGGACTGCAGCCTACCAGGCTCCTCTGCCCATGGGATTTTCCAGGCAAGAGTACTGGAGTGGGGTGCCATTGCCTTCTCCAATCCTTAGCCTCTATCAACTGGGTATTGCAAAAGCTCCCTAACACTAGCATCCTGACCTCCCATCTTTCACCTTTTTATTGTTTACCCTGGAGAATTAACTTCCAAATTTATATGACTGATCATACCAATCCTCTCCTCAAAAACTGACAATATATATGTTTCAATGCTACTCTCTCGAATCATCTCACCCTTTCCTTTCCCCACTGTGTCCTTTCAGCTCAGTTCAGTCACTCAGTCGTGTCTGAGTCTTTGCAGCCCCATGAGCTGCAGCACGCCAGGCCTCCCTGTCCAACACCAACTCCTCGAGCCTACTCAAACTCATGTCCATTGAGTTGGTGATGCCATCCAACCATCTCAGCCTCTGTTGTCCCCTTCTTCTCCTGCCCTCAATCTTTCCCAGCATCAGGGTTTTTTCAAATGAGTCAGCTCTTCACATCAGGTGGCCAAAGTATTGGAGTTTCGGCTTCAACATCAGACCTTTCAATGAACAAACCAGGACTGATATCCTTTAGGATGGACTGGTTGGATCTCCTTGCAGTCCAAAGGACTCTCAAGAGTCTTCTCCAACACCACAGTTCAAAAGCATCAATTCCTCTGTGCTCAGCTTTCCTTATACTCCAACTCTCAAATCCATACATGACTACTGGAAAAACCAAAGCCTTGATTAGATGGACCTTTGTTGGCAAAGTAATGTTTCTGCTTTTAATATGCTGTCTACGCTGGTCATAACTTTCCTTCCAAGGGCTAAGCATCTTTTAATTTCATGGCTGCAGTCACCATCTGCAGTGATTTTGGAGCCCCCCAAAATAAATTCTGACACTGTTTCCACTGTTTCCCCATCTATTTCCCATGAAGTGATGGGATCAGATTCCATGAACTTCGTTTTCTAAATGTTGAGCTTCAAGCCAACTTTTTCACTCTCCTCTTTCACTTTCATCAAGAGGCTTTTAGTTCCTCTTCACTTTCTGCCATAAGGGTGGTGTCATCTGCATATCTGAGGTTATTGATATTTCTCCCGGCAATCTTGATTCCAGCTTGTGCTTCCTCCAGCCCAGCACTTCTCATGATGTACTCTGCATATAAGTTAAATAAGCAGGGTGACCACATACATTCTTGACGTATTCCTTTTCCTATTTGGAAACAGTCTGTTGTTCCATGTTCAGTTCTAACTGTTGCTTCCTGACCTGCATACAGGTTTCTCAAGAGGCAGGTCAGGTGGTCTGGTATTCCCATCCCTTTCAGAATTTTCCACAGTTTATTGTGATCCACACAGTCAAAGGCTTTGGCATAGTCAATAAAGCAGAAATAGATGTTTTTCTGGAACTCTCTTGCTTTTTTGATGATCCGGTGAATGTTGGCAATTTGATCTCTGGCTCCTCTGCCTTTTCTAAAACCAGCTTGAACATCTGGAAGTTCACGGTTCATGTATTGCTGAAGCCTGGCTTGGAGAATTTTGAGCATTACTTTACTAGCGTGTGAGATGAGTGCAATTGTGCGGTAGTTTGAGCAATCTTTGGCATTGCCTTTCTTTGGGGTTGGAATGAAAACTGACCTTTTCCAGTTCTGTGGCAACTGCTGACTTTTCCAAATTTTCTGGCTTATTGAGTGTAGCACTTTGACAGCATCATCTTTCAGAATTTGAAATAGCTCAACTGGAATTCCATCACTTCCACTAGCTTTGTTCATAGTGATGCTTCCTAAGGCCCATTTGACTTCGCATTCCAGGATGACTGGCTCTAGGCGAGTTATCACACCACTGTGATTAACTGGGTCGTGAAGATCTTTTTTGTACAGTTCTTCTCTGTATTCTTGCCACCTCTTCTTAATCTCTTCTGCTTCTGTCAGGTCCCTACCATTTTGGTCCTTTATCGAGCCCATCTTTGCATGAAATGTTCCCTTGGCATCCCTTGGTCTGTCCTTTATGTAAAATAGACAGCCTGTGCCCATGTTCTGTGACAACCTAGAGAGGTGGGATGGGGAGGGAAGAGGGAGGGAGGTCCTAGAGGGAGGGGACATATGTATACCTATAGCTGATATATGGGAGAAACCATCACAATATTGTAATTATCCTCCAACTAAAAATTAAATTAAAAATACAAAAAAAAAACACCTTTTAACAATTTATTTCAGTGGCCTAAGAAATAAAACATCTTGGCTAGAATTTAAGGGGTCCTTTGTGGTGGTCACAGACTCCTGTCAAACTCCTCTACAAACTGCATCCCTCTGTTTCATGGCCCAGTCTTCATTTCTTGAAAACAACAAAACTCTTGCAATTCTGCCTTCCCTCAGGATGTTCTCCCAGCTTTTATTGCCTTTCCATTTTTAACCTCTCAAAATCCTTCCCTTTCATTAAATACTAAATGTATGCTCAATGAAGTCATCCTTGACCTCCTCTCATCCTTCCATCAGAACCATATATTCTTTCCTCTGCATGCCCCTAAAATTCTTTTCTTTGCACTGTGATTTTAGTATCTATTTATTACCTCCTTCTAATACAGTTAGCTGCTTTCTACCAGATAAGCTCCTTAAATTAAAAGTTTGTATCAACTTCTTCATATTTTCCTAGCACTTAACACGGGCTGTTTTATATCATAAGAAAGAAAATAATTAGAAGACAATGCTTCAAGGATATTTCATACCAGAATCTTAGATTTGACACTTGTGAAATGGAAATATTTTAAACACATGTCTTTGATTTCATAGGAAACTACATCACGGTCCTCCTTGTCCTCCTTTATAGCTGGAAACGGAGCTTCAAGAACATAGCCATCCTCACAAATAATCAGCAAAGTACTTTCAGGCTAAAAGACAAAAATTAAACAGATCATTTACATTTAGGCAAGCTTTTAGAAACATAGTTCAAAAATATTTTAAACTATAATTTTAAAATTATAAAAACTGTAATTGCTATGTATACTAGCTATTTTAAAAGGATACTATTACCAGCAATAATCACAGTGAGGAACTAAGTCAATCTTATCAATCACTATACACATTAATACAATTATATCATTATTAATTAATAAACCAAGTGTTAAAATTAGATTTATATTTGTTTTATAGATGCCCTCTTTTCTGAGCCAAAAATTAGGTTGTGAAATATGTCAGCTGAAAGGGCAGAATATTAAAATTAGGACTTCCAAGGAAAATCTGTAGTATGTGGACAGCATATACAACTTCTGCCTCCTTTGATGAATCATCCTCTGCTTGAATTCATTTAATGTGAATGTCTCAAGATTCTTGTTCTTTCCCCTCTTTTTCTTTCTCTCCATAAACATTCCCTGAGAAATCTTGTAGCCATCATGGCTTCATTACCACTCACCAGCAATTAGACTCTGAATTCATCTCTCTAGTCCAGACCTCTCCCCTGAGTTTCAAAATCATGTATTTAACCACATGTGGGAAATTCCCATCTTGGTACTCCATAGATACATTATTCAAAATGTTTATCCTTTCAGTTATTTTATTCCATACTTCTTTATTACGTACCTACTATGTACTCAGAATTTTATAAAGTGCTAGAGGTAAAATTATAATAAAAATAGGAATTGTCTCTGCCATTATGGAGCTTACCTCCAATGGGAAAGCTTATCACTTAACAAATCATGTAAATAAATGTAAATTATAACTGCAACTAGTGTTGCAGAGGTACCACAAGGAGGTCGTAAAAGGTTTCCTGAGAAGGTGGTACCTAAGTCTCAATGTGAAGGATGAGTAGAAGATTCTTTCCATAATGACTTGGGGGAGGGCTTGAGGGAATATGCTATGTAAAGAATACACCATGTGCAAATATCCTGTGGCACATATGGGCTTTTAAGAAAGTTGTGGCCTTGGTGAGAACAGAAGGTCAAGAGCACAGAAGTGAGAAGAGAGACTGGGACAGAGCCTCGGGGAAGCAACACTTAATGCCTGAATGAAGAAGGCTGAGAAGAAGTGATAAGATGTTGGAGAAGAAACTAGGAGAGCATAATGTCCCAAAAAGTCAAAGGGAGATGGTATTTCAAAGAGGAAATGAAGATCAACAAGGTCAACTGAGGCTAAGAGAGCAAGAAAGATAAGAACTAAAACTGTTAAATGGATACACTGATATCTCTGGAAGTGTTAACCTGGTGGGATTATGAGATAACAAACTTGTAAGAGCCTGTGAAGGAAGAAGTAGGATGTAAGGAAATGCAGCTCATGGGAATAACCAACCCCCAGGAGGAAAATGGAAGGAGAAGGATGCGGCAGTGACTAGAAGAGGACATGAGGACAAGGAATTTTTCCTGAACAAGTAAGAGGGCTTGAATATATTTCAATATTAATGGAAGTAACTCATTAAACAGGGGGGTTAAATTTATATGACAGAAAAGAGAAAACAGTGTGAAATGTTGAAAACAGTGGGAGTAGATTCCCAAGGTCACAAGGGAGAACTGGCCTCAAGCAGGAAGCCACATAGCACCTCTACTGTAAGAAAAAAAAGCGGGGGGAACAGGTACCTGCAGAAGTAATAGGATTTTACATTTGGTAGTGGGAAAGTGAAGGAGTTCCTGGCATAGGTCTCCTACTTGTTTGGTGAAGTAAGTGATGCTGAGAATGAGAGTGAGTGAGCAAGTGGGAGGTTTGAAGCTTTGGGGAGAGGAGGAGTTTTTAAATGATCATTGAGGGTGAAAGAGAGTTGGTAAGAACAACATCATAGAATCTCTAAGCCCTACTATGAACTGTGTTGAGGCCATTTGAGTCACTAAATCATGAAGAAGCTAATCTTTCCTGTTGCATGACTATCTCTAACTGCCCTTGGTAATCACTGTAGGCAAACATAGATCAACTGGGAACAGTCAGGGATGGGTTTTTGCCAGAAATGTATGAAAAAAAGAGAAAGGAGCTCAAATCATTGGAAGAGTGTTACTGAACATTATTGATAGAAAGAATCATGACATTTAAGCCAGATATAGGAGGAACTTAAGATAAGAGTCTTAAGACTTCCCTGGTGGCTCAGATGGTAAAGCATCTGCCTATAATGCGGTAGACCCGGATTCGAGCCCTGGGTTGGGAAGATCCTCTGGAGAAGGAAAGGGCAACCCACTCCAGTACTCTTGCCTGGAAAATCCCATGGCTGGAAGAGCCTGGCAAGCTACAATCCATGGGGTCGCAAAGAGTTGAACACGACTAAGTGACTTCACTTTAAGACAAGTTGGACTAATAGGTGAGAGAAAACAAATGGGGAAGGAACAAGAGGAGCCTTCAGAGAACAAGTGGAGCAGAAGTAGCCAAATGAACGGTTGGACATGAGAGAGGCTGAGGTCAGAATGTGAGCTATCTGAATTGTTTATTATTCAGTCGCTCAGTTGTATCTGACTCTTTGCAACCCCATGGACTGCAGAATGCCAGGTTTCCCTGTTCTTCACCATCTTCCAGAGCTTGCTCAAACTCATGTCCATTGTGCTGGTGATGCCATCCAACCATCTTATCTGAACAGTTGACTTTTAAAGCTGAGCTCTTATGAGATTTTGTGGTTGAAATCGTGTCCCCACAAATTCATATGCAGAATGTGACTGTATCTGGAGAAAGGATCTATAGAGTGGGCCCTAATCTAGTAGGACCAGTGTCCTTATAAGAAGGGGAGATTAGGATACAGGGGGACAACCACGTGAGGACAGAGTGAGAGGGTGTCCATCTGCAAGCCAAGGAGAGAGGCCTCAGAAGAAGTCTAAACTGTTAGCACCTTGATCTTAAGCTTCTAACCTAAACAATCATGACAAAATCAGTTTCTGCTCTTTAAGCCACATAGACTGTGGTTATTTTGTTATGGAAGCTCTAGTAAACTAATCAACAGGTGGTCATCGTGCCCAGTGGGTGGCTCTGAGTGTGTGGATAAACTGTAAAGGTCATGGGAAATGAAAAGATCAAGAGGCTGATGAGACTTAATCAACTAGGCACATGGTGTTAACATCATTCAGGACAATTGGTTACACTTTGGATGAAAAGAAAGATGACCATAGTCTTAAAATTTTTAAAGGGGGCAGATTTGACCAGGTGGTCAGAAGATAACAGCAGTATAAAAAGAGAGAATGTGATGTAGCCAAGCTATAAGAGCCTCAAAGGAGCTGTGTTTTACGAGTCAGATCAGAAAAGTAACATATATATTGCCACAAATGAAATCAAAGTTAACTTCTATACTTCTCTCCCTCACCCTGAACAGGTATAATGAATGCTGAGAAGTTGATGTATATCCTTTCATACTTTTCTCCTCAGAATAGAATTTTTTCAAGAAAGGAAAAGGGTATTCATTTATTCTTTCAGTGAAGATATGGTAAATCCATATTCATGAAAATAAAATAACCAGATGCATTAGAAATAAAACATCAGGAATGAGTCAACAAAATTTTAAAAATCCATCAAGATTTTAGATGTTGAAATGATCAGACATAGCCAAAAAAACAATTATGCCTACCATGCCTAAGTTACAAGAGAAAATCTTAAAATATCTGCAGGAAACAGTTTTATCTATTAAAACTAACAAAACAGATATGAAAAATAATCAAATAAAACTTCAAGAACTAAAAATACAAAAGTTGAAATTAATATGGTGAAAGAAAGTGAAGTCACTCAGTCATGTCTGACTCTTTGCAACCCCATGGACCTACCAGGCTCCTCTGTCCATGGGATTTTCCAGGCAATAGTACTGGAATGAATTGCCATTTCCTTCTCCAGGGGATCTTCCCTACCCAGGGATCGAACCCAGGTTTCCCGCATTGTAGACAGATGCTTTACCGTCTGACCCACCAGGGTGACTTTAATACTGATAACTGAAGAGATAACTAGTCAGTAGAAAACAGATGAGAAGAAATCTATAAAATATGACTTAGTTTTTTTTAAGTTAGAAGATACAGAAGATAGGGCAAGACATTTAGAGAATAAGATTAAGAAATTCTAACACACTTGATCACATCTGAAAGGGAAAAAAACAAAAGCAATTATTTCAAGACAAATTGATTCCATTTTCCCCCCAGAATTGATACAAGTTACAAACCCATGGATTCAAGCACCTATATACATCAAAACAAAATTGCACAACACTAGAAACAGAAGACTTGACTCATTGGAAAACACTCTGATGCTGGGAGGGATTGGGGGCAGGAGGAGAAGGGGACGGCCGAGGATGAGATGGCTGGATGGCATCACCGACTCGACGGATGTGAGTCTGAGTGAACTCCGGGAGCTGGTGATGGACAGGGAGGCCTGGCGTGATGCGATTCATGGGGTTGCAAAGAGTCGGACACGACTGAGCGACTGAACTGAACTGGAGAACAGAAAATCCTAAACACTGCCAAAAAAGGACAAATTATTTTTCAAAAGAGTGACAATCACACCAACAGGTAGTAGAAGTAACTGAAGTTAGAAAGCACTGGCATGGCATCTTGAGTGAGCTGAAAGAAAATTACTGCCATCTAGAATTTTATGCCAACAAAAATATCCTTTAATACTATAAGAAAAATTTCCAGAAAAAGTTAGAGAGCTTGCAAATAGCAGACCTGCAAATAAGAGGAAAAATTCCCAAATGCAAGAAGGAATAAATAGCAAAGAAAGTGGTCGATATGTGGGTGATTTTTAGTAATGGTTAATTGAATATATCTTGTGAGATTTAAACAATACAAGTCTTAAAAACCAAATCCTCCTACAACTATTGCTGGGGATGTGGATTGGTGCAGCCAGTTTGGAGAATAATATAGGTATTCCTTAAAAAACTAAAAATAGAGTTACTGTATGATCCAGTAATTCCATACCTGTGCATATATCTGAAGAAAATTCCAATTCAAAAAGATACATGCACCCTAATACTCATAGCAGCACTATTTACAATAGCCAAGACATGGAAGCAACCTAAATGTCCATCAACAGAGGGATGGATAAAGAAGATGTGATATACATACAATGGAATATTACTCAGCCATTAAAAAGAATGAAATAATGCCATCTGCAGCAACATAGATGGATCTAGGGAGAAGGCAATGGCACCCCACTCCAGTACTCTTGCCTGGAAAATCCCATGGATGGAGGAGCCTGGTGGGCTGCAGTCCATGGGGTCGCTAAGAGTCAGATACAACTGAGCGACTTCACTTTCACTTTTCACTTTCATGCATTGGAGAAGGAAATGGCAAACCACTCCAGTGTTCTTGCCTGGAAAATCCCAGGGACGGGGGAGCCTGGTGAGCTGCCGTCTATGCGGTCGCAAAGAGTCGGACACGACTGAAGTGACTCAGCAGCAGTAGGTGTATCTAGAGATCATCATCATAAGTGAAGTCAGACAAATATGATACGATATTGCTTATATGCAGAATCTAAAAAAATTATACAAAGGAACTAATGTACAAATCAGAAACAGACTCACAGACATAGAAAACAAATTTATGGTTACCAAAGGGGGAAGGGGGAGATAAATCAGGAGTTTAGGATTACCAGATACAAACTACTATGTATAAAATAGATAAACAAGGTCCTACTGTTATGGCACCACCAAATCTATTATCTTGCAGTAAATTATAATGGAAAAGAATCTGAAAAAAAATAACTGAACCACTGTGCTGTACACTAGAAACTCATGTTGTAAATCACTACAATTGTAAAAAATTTATACATATATATGTATATATCTTAAAAGATTATTTTTAAAATACACAGCAATAGAATATCATTCCAGAAGGAAGGTAGAGGGAAGATTTCTAAGGTGTTTGCATTCATTGTCTTGGGTAAAGAATTAACATTAAACTTTCAGAAGTTATGGACATATGTTAAAATGTAAAGTATCTATTAAAAGAATAGAAATAACTGTATAACTTCCAAACAAGCAAAAGGAAAACCAGAATGATTATTTAAGGAAAAACAATCCAAAATAAGACAAATAAGGAAAGAAAAATAAAGAAAATAAGGGTTGAAAAGCGCAAAATAAGATGGTAGATTTGATCCAAATTATAACTTTATATAATTAATAGAAATTATATAATTATATGTAAATTATATAATTTCTATTATATAATTATATTACTTGTAAATTAATTAAGTGCTTCAGCTAAAAGGCAAAGATGATCAAATTGGATATTTTTAAAATCCAACTGTTCCCAGAAAGACACACATAAAACAAATAACAGAGATGAAAAATTCACTTCATAATAAAAGGTTTAATTTATCAGAAAATTGATGAGTTAAATTTGTAGGTACCTAATAGGCTTCCCTGTTGGCTCAGATGGTGAAGAATCTGCCTGCAATGCCTAAGACCCAGGTTCAATCCCTGGGTTGGGAAGATCCCGTGGAGAAAGGAATGACAACCCAGGCCAGTATTCTTGCCTGGAGAATTCCATGGACAGAGGAGCCTGGTGGCTACAGTCCATGGAGTTGAAAAGAGTCAGACAGGACTGAGCAACTAACACTTTCACTTTCACTAATATCATGACTTCAAAATATATAAATCAAACAATGACAGAACCACGAGGGAAAAAAATAAAGATTTTTTAAAGTCTCTCAGTAACCAGCAAATAGAAAAATCAAAGTGATATAGATAATTTAACTATATAATTAAAATTCTGAGCTAATAGACATAAGCAGAAACTGCATAGCAATTTTAGAACAGGCTACAAACAGTATCACATGAAGAATATTTATAAAGCCCATGAAGAATATTTACAAGTACATGAAGAATATTTATAAAATTTGCCTCAATTTCAAAAGATTAAAATAATAGAGCTAAAGTAAAATGCAATTAAACTCAAATGGCAAAGAATCTGCCTGCAATATGGGAGACCCAGGTTCAATCCCTGGGTCAGAAAGATCCGCTGGAGAAGGGAGTGGCTACCTACTCCAGTGTTCTTGCTTGGAGAATTCTATGGACAAAGGAGCCTGGTAGGTTACAGTCCATAGGGTTGTAAAGAGTGAGACACGACTGAGCGACTAACACTTCGTTCACTTCATCGATAATTTAAAAGTAAAAATTCCATGTGTTTAGAAATTAAGAGCAAGCTCCAGAAGTTGGTGATGGACAGGGAAACCTGGCATGCTGCAGTCCATGGGGTCTCAAAGAGTTGGACACAACTGAGCAACTGAACTGACTGCCTAAGAAATTAGTATTTCTAGAAGAGAACAACATGCAGAGTAGGACAACACTGGGCTCAACGCAGGCCATAAACGCATTAAAAAAAACACCTACATATGGATCAGTTCTCACTGAAAAGAAACTAGAAACTAATCGAAAGGTCTTCTGCAACCAAGGCTACAAAAGAGATCCACAAGGAGTTGGGTAGGGAGGAGAAGCAATCAGGTCAGGATTCACGCCCCTAGGAGAGAACACAGAAGAGGAGGGGGATTTCACAGCTCAGATATCATCCTTGCGAAGTGAAGTGCACATAAAAATGCATATTAAGATTAATAACTAATGTAAGTATCCATCTCATGAAATTAGAAAATAAACCCTAATACAGTAGGTATGAAAGTGAAAGTTGCTCAGCTGTGTCTGACTCTTGGCCACGCCATAGGATAGTCTACGGAATTCTCCAGGCCAGAATACTGGACTGGGTACACGTTCCCTTCTCCAGAGAATCTTCCCAACACAGGGATCAAACCTATGTCTCCTGCACTGCAGATTCTTCACCAGCTGAGCCACCAGGGAAGCCCAAGAATACTGGAGTGGGTAGCCTATCCCTTCTCCAGCAGATCTTCCCAACCCAGGAATCAAACCAGGGTCTCCTACATTGCAGGCAGATTCTTTATCAGCTGAGCTACCAGGGAAGCCCACAGTAGGTATAGGATCATAATAAAAGAACATAACTTAATGAAAAAAAAAATAAAATCAATATAGTGAAAAGTTCCTTGGAAATACTGACAAACTTCTAGCAAGAGGGAGGAGGAAAATAACCAATATAAAAAAATAAAAAGGAAAAATCTCTATAGATCTTGTGACATTAAGAATATTATGAAAATTACAGACAATAAGAAACAAGTTCCCTAGGGGGGAAAAATGTGCTTACCAAAATTAAATCAAGGACAGATCTGATTGGAACCATAACAGATCCTAAATAGCCAAAGCAATCTTGAGAAAGAAGTCAAAGCTGGAGGCATCATAACTACCTGATTTCAAACTATTCTGTAAAGCTATAGTAATCAAAATATAGTATTGTCATAAAAACAGTCATAAAGATCAATGGAACAGAATAGAGAACCCCAAAATAAATCTACATACATACGATAAATTATGATATACCCGGTGAATGTGAAGAAGCAGCTCAGAGCACGTTACATGATTGCATCTGAACAGATACGTCATCTGTGTATCCAGAGCTCCTATAAAGTGACTTATCAGAAGATACATGTTCCATTAAGAAACTGAGAGCAGGGAACTGGGCAGGGTTCTGTATGGAGCCTGAGGTGTTATGGACTTTCTCAGAAAGCACAAAGTTCTGGGACTAATAAATAAGGTCTGTAAACACAGAGATGCCTCCAAACACCAGGGTTTTTGACCTGCTGAGAGCTGAGGAACAAGAGTGGGCCTAGTGGCATTTGATTAGTGCAGACAAGTTATAAAATAGCTAGAAGAATACATACAGAGAGGATGCAAAAGAGGGGTCTGGGGGAAGGTAAGAGGATTAAAGCTGCAAAAGCATTCCGCTAGTGGGTTTCTCAAACACACCAGCCAACATGCAAGGACAGGTCCTGTCAAACCATTTCCCCCATGAAACCTGATCCATCATTCGCAAGGAGGCTGGAGCCCTGCTAACCCCATTTGTAACTGAAGGGCTTGCCCCTTAAGCATGCACTCTGAGCAGCAGCACCAACAATCGAATTAAAAAATGGGCAGAAGATCTGAACAGATATTTTTTCCAAAGACGACAGAGACAATGAGTACATAAGAAGATGCTCAACATCACTAATCATCAGGAAATTACAACTCAAAACCACCTCACACCTCTCAGAATGAGTCGCTTCAGTCACAGTTCTTTGTGATTCCATCAACTGTAGCCCACCAGGCTCCTCTGCCAAAATAGCTATTATCAAAAAGATAAGAAATGCTGGCTAAGACGTGGAGAAAAGGGAACGCTTATTGTTAGTAACATAAATCAATACAGCCACTACTGAAAACAATGTGGAGATTCCTCAAAAAATTAAACAGAACTACATATAATCCAGCAACTTCACTTCCAGTTACTTACCTGAGATAATGAAAACATTAACTTGAAAAAATACATGCATCCTCATGTTTATCACAACATTCTTTACAATAGCTAAGACATGGAAACAATCTAAGCGTACACTGAAGGATGAATGGAGAAAGAGAAGAAAATATTCCATTATGATTATAGAACACAATGGAATATTATTCAGCCATAAAAGAATGAAATCTTGTAATCTGCAACAATATGGATAGACCTTGAAGGTGTTACGTTAAGTTAAATAAGTCAGAAAAAAAGATAAATATACTATGATTTCACTTGTATGTGGAATCATAAGGGGTAAAAAAAAATAGATGCAGAAAACAGACCAGTCATTGCCAAAGTAGCTTGGGGATGGGTAAAGCAAAGGGTTCAAAAGGTACAAATTTCCAATTATAAATTAAGTCATGGGACTGTAATGTACAGCATGATGACTACCGTCAATAATACTATATTGCTGACTTGAATGTTGCTTAGAGAATAGATCTCAAAAGTTCTCATGTACAGTGACAGATGTTAACTGTACTTATTGTGGCAATCAGTATGTGGCACATCATATGAGTATCAAATCATGTTGTTTATTTAAAACTAATTTATGTCAATTATACTTTAAAATGGAGAAGGCAATGGCAACCCATTCCAGTGTTCTTGCCTGGAGAATTCCATGGACGGAGGAGCCTGGTGGGCTGTAGTCCATGGGGTCACAAAGAGTCGGACATGACTGAGCAACTTCACTTTCACTATTCACTTTCATGCATTGGAGAAGGCAATGGCAACCCACTCCAGTGTTCTTGCCTGGAGAATCCCAGGGATGGGGGAGCCTGGTGGGCTGCCGTCTGTGGGGTCGCACAGAGTCAGACACGACTGAAGCGACTTAGCAGCAGCAGCATACTTTAAAAATTTTAAAAGAACTATGATTTCCCAGGTGGTGCAGAGGTAAAAAATTCAACTGCCAATACAGGAGATACAAGACATACAGGTTCCATCCCTGGGCCGAGAAGATCCCCTGGAGCAGGAAATGTCAACCCGCTCCAGTATTCCTGCCTGGCAAATATCATGAACAGAGGAGCCTGGCGGGTTCAGTCTATGGGTCACAAAGAGTCGGACGTGACTGAACACACACACACACACACAATTATGAAAGTCACTGAATTACTTTTAAAAATCACCTCAGATGCTATGCTCTGATGAATACATTACCAAGTCTGCCAAAAATTTAAAATTTTAATTTAAACTCTTGAAGAGGATAGAAAAAGAGGGATATTTTACAATTCATCTTAGGAGATTAAAAAATTTTAATAACAAAACTGAGGAACTATGAAGAAGGAAAATATTAGCCAAACCTTATTTATAAACAGATGAAAACCCCTATATTAGCTATATATTAGCTAACAATTCAATAACATGAAAAGTTTGCTAAACTAGCTAAAGACATCACAGAGAAATCAGTATAACTATAGCTCTGAAGCCAAGATTGCAAGAAAAGGGAAGCTAGTTGAGGTGAGGTGAACATTCTTTGCACTTTTTCTTCTCAGGGCATTGGCCAACTTACAGAATGGGACCTAGAAGTCAAACGGAATGCAGTGTTCTAGAGCTTTGGGCATTCTCTCAGACATAAATAATAGACGCTTTCAAACTGTGGTGCTGGAGAAGACTCTTAAGAGTTCCTTGGACTGCACAGAGATCAAATCAGTCAATCCTAAAGGAAATCAACCCTGAATATTCATTGGAAGGACTGAAGCTAAAGCTCTAATACTTTGGCCACCTGATGCGAAGAGCTGACTCATTGGAAAAGACCCTGATGCTGGCAAAGATTGAGAGCAGGAAGAGAAGGGGACGACAGAGGATGAGATAGTTGGATGGCATCACTGACTCAATGGACTTGAGCTAGAGCAAGATCCGGGAGATGTGAAGGATACAGAGAGACCTGGTATGTTGCAGTCCATGGGGTCACAAAGAGTTGGGCACGACTGAATGACTGAAGAAAAAAAAAACAACAGACACAAGTTGAAATTCAAAGCAACCAACAAGAAAGTTAGAACTTGAGGGCACAGGATACCAGAGAACAAGGAAATGCAGAAATGTGAGCCTGACATTCTGCTGGGCATTTGCCTTTAAAACATTTACATGACCCTAAAGCTGCATGGGAACAGGAGTTGCTCATTTCATCCAAAAAGTCACATTATTGTTTACTTAGTTTCATTTTTGAATGATACTAACACTGGGTATAAAGTTGTGGGGTGGTAGTTATCTTTTTTTAGCAGTTTATAGTTCTATATCTATTGAAGAAATTCATTATTAAAAATCCTCCTACAAACAACAATTCAGGTCCAGAGAGTATAAAAGACTTTTTTTTTTTTTTTTCAAAAATAAGGCCAGTAATACCTCAATTTCAAAGCTGGTAAGGACAGTATCACTGTTACATATGTACATATAAAAATCCTTATTAGAATATTAGTAAATTAGTTAGCATTAGTCACTCAGTCATGTGTGACTCTTTGAGACTCCATGGATTGTATCCCATCATGTTCCTCTGTTCATGGAATTCTCCAGGCAAGAATACTGGAGTGGGTAGCCATTCCTTTCTCCAAGGGATCTTGCTGACCCAGGGATCAAATCCAGTCCTCCTGCACTGCAGGTAGATTCTTTACCATCTGAGCCACCAGGAAAGCCCCCATTAGTAAATTATGTGTGTATGTTAAAAAATAGTGAGTTGATGTGTGTCAGGATAAGAGGGAGGTCATTTTATGCAGAGAAGATCAAGTTCAAAGCTTAATGGATGAAACAGAGAGGAGCAAAGAGGACACAGAAGAGACAGATTTAACAGATATTTAAGATGCATAACCAAGGGCAGGGCTTGGTAAAGCAGGGTGGTCAGAGGTCAGGAAGAGATGGCTGAAAGATATCCTGGTTTAGGAAATAGGAAAAATGGTGCTCTCAGAAAACACAGGAAAGAGAGGAAAAAAAAAAAAAACATTTTGAGAAACTCCAATGAATTTTATTTAGAAACCTCAAAATTATCCCCAGAAATTCAAAAAATCATCAAGTTTCGTCAATTCTACCTAGCTTTTATCCACACCTTGGGGTCATCTTCTCTGCAACACAGCTGCCCAATAGATCTACCTGCCTCACATCTGGCTCCCTTATAACTTCTCCCCTGTAAATACTGCCTAAGTGATCACAGTAGTGACAACTGCAGGTAGAATGGTTATTTGAATGATGTACTCTACTGGAAAAGAAAATAATGGGCAGAAGCTTAATGCATTCAGGAAGGTTACAGGACTGACCATGGAGCTGGTAGGGGCAAACAGCTATTGCTACTTGGACAACTGAAGTGTGCAGCTACAAATGGTAATTTATTTTTTCTCCCACTTTCTTTGTAATATAATTGACATAACATTGTATAAGTTTAAGATGAACAACATGATGATTTGATACATGTATATATTGTGAAATGAGAGTAATTTACTTTCACGTTAGTAACTCCCAAACAATGTTAGAAATACAAGTGCTAACTGGTACCACTGCCTGAAATGTCTTTTTTGGTGGAGGGAGTTCAGTTCAGTTGCTCAGTCGTGTCCAACTCTTTGCAAGCCCATGAACCACAGCACACCAGGCCTCCCTGTCCAACACCAACTCCCGGAGTTTACCCAAACTCAGATCCATTGAGTCGGTGATGCCATCCAACCATCTCATCCTGCTGGAGGGAGAGAGGGGTCTTTTCTGCTTACTTCTTTAAAAATGTCTTATTTTGAAATATTAATTCATAGGAAGTTACTAAGATAGTACAAAGAGGTATCATGTACCCTTTGCCCAGTTTCTCCCACTGGTCACCTCTTATGCCCCAATATCAAAAGCAGGAAATCAACATTAATATAGAATGTGTGCATAGTTCCATGTCATTTTATCACAGGTGCAGATTCAAGTAATCATCCATAGCAAGCAAAATACAAACTACTCCACCACCAAAAAGATCTCCTTCAAGCTGTCCCTTTATAGAGTCAAACCCACCCCTTCCCCACCCATCATTCCTAACTCCTGAAAAATGTTGGGCTGCTTTTTTTTTTGTAACTTTGATATCGGGATAAATGATTGAAGGATGCACAAATATGTTGTGACATAACTGCTCATGCTTGAACATAGGGCATCTTCTGCAGCTCTCATTCCCTTCACCTACACCACTTGCACTCACCTCCTTTCTGACTCAATTCTGCCAATTCCTTAAGATTAAGATAGAATAACATAACATAACATGTTAACTTCTCCCTTTCTTGATATTCCCCTGCTCTATATTCATAGTGCGTACGTGCCAGTTAAGTCACTCTAGTCGTGTCCGACTCTGCAACCCCACGGTCTGTAGCCTGCCAGGCCCCTCTATCCATGGGATTCTCCAAGCAAGAATACTGGAGTGGGTTGCCATGCCCTTCTCCAGGGGATCTTTCTGACTCAGGAACTGAACCTGTGTCTCCCTGGGGCTCCTGCATTGAAGGCAGATTCTTTACTGTTGAGCCACCAGAAAAGCCCCATATTCACAGTACATACTATCTACACCACTGATATATTTTAGTCACACATTCCCTTGTGAAACCTTAAATAATTCTATCACAGAACAATATAACTTCTTAAAATAAATTACAGATGCTATCCTCAAAATTCTCATAGTACTTCTATGTAGTTCATCGTTATTATTATTACGCTAGGACCCTACTACAGTACCTGGCTTAGACAATCAACATTCAGGTGACTGAATTATCCTATAATCAAAATTAGGGAAATTAGAGGCATTTAATAAGATTAGTAATCAATGCTGAATCACCATTGTCTGTTAGGAAACAGGCAATGAAAGTTAGAAAAGAAAATAGAGGTGAAATTCAGACAGAGGAGCAGGAAAGCGATAAAGATGAGGACAAATACATTCAGATCTTAGAAATGAACTTAATGTTAGAAGGACTGCCAGGCCCAAGTCAACATATTCTGACGTGTTGTGTTTCATGATAAAGTCTCTGTTGTTGAAGCAAAGTCTGATATAATAGACCGATTAGATTATGGAAGAGAGAGGAGGTAGTGAGGGTATGGAGGGTGGTGGCTTGGAGCTCCTGAGTGATGTTTCACTAGTCAAGCTGAACAGCTTCCTTGGCCCCTCGCTGCAGGACCCAAGAGCAGAGCTAGTAATTCCACCCACTATTTTCTAACAGATCACTTCACTATGTAGTAATTGAGATTTAAACATGAAGACAAACAACTACTTACATGAGAGCTTGAAGACCATGTTAACTGGCAAACAGGTCCAGGAGTAGTAATATAACCAATAGGCTTATAGCCCCTTTCCACTTCGAAAAAGAAGACAGTTTTATCTTTACTCTAAGAAAAAGAGAGATATCCAAATATATATTATTATGAAATATATTCCAGAGAGTATAAAGAAGTATTTAACAGCTATATTATACCCACTATATACTTATACCTATAATGATCATATATCCCAGATTATTCTGGGAACATTCTTATTTCAAATATTTGCTTCATTTTCCCTGTGAGAATGTTTGACAAACCTGTCACATGTTTTCTTGTGTTTCTAAAAAAAAAAAAAAAAAAATCACCATACCTGTGTATGAATTAATTCACAAAAAATTCCACAATGCATATGCTCACCTAGTTATGCAAAATGAATTTACATGGTTATTCTCTTCATTTAAAACACTGACCATACATAAAGCATGCTGCATTATTCCCAGTTGAGAATTTCTGTTCATTTAAAATAAGCATTACAACTCAATTTGTAAGAATATTTTTAATATTTTATAGCCAGGCACAGACTATACTGAAAGAATGTGAATACAAAGAAAACAAGAAATAGATATATGTTCTTGGAAAGAAATATAAGGAAAGAAGACATCATTAAGTAGGAAGACTAATAAGGCAAGGTTAACCACAAAAATTCAATAGGAAACAAAAGGAAATCTACTCCTTACCCCTGTGGCTAGAACTTCTCCATCACAATCATAAGCTAAAGCGGTGACAGCAGCAGTATGAGGTTTGAAAACCTGTTTCAAACGAATATCTGCATCCGAAACTTTCTTCCGTCCCACAAAAACCGTGAGCCCTTTTGGATCATAAAGTTCAAGAATTCGAACAACGCCGTCTTCAAATCCTGCAGTAATCTGTGCTCCACCATAGCTTATCTTGGACAAAAAAGAAATGCAAGGTTTCCAAAATTAGTTACTTAAGAGAGCTACACTGCATTATGGGCTTTCCTGGTAGCTCAGATGGTAAAGAATCTGCCTGCAGTGAAGGAGACCCAGGTTCAATCCCTGGGTCAGGAAGATCCCCTGGAGAAGGAAATGGCAACCACTCCAGTATTCTTGCCTGGAAAATGCCATGAACAGAGGAACCTGGCAGGCTACAGTCCATGGGATCACAAAGAGTCAGACATGACTGAGCAAATTACAGATATTTCTGTATTTTATTTAGACTTAAGTAATTTAACTAAATAATTGGGCTTCCCTAGTAGCTTAGTTGGTAAAGAATCTGCCTGCAATGCAGGAGACCAGGGTTCGATCCCTGGGTCAGGAAGATCCCCCTGGAGAAGGAAATGGCAACCTACTTCAGGACTCTTGCCTGGAGAATTTTCTGTATTTTATTTAGACTACAGTAATTTAACTAAATAATGAACTAAAATAATGAACTAAAAGGGCCCATCGATAATTCCTTATACTGCTATGGTAAACTCCATCTCTTCTAGGACAGTCTATTATCACTGCTGACCATGAGAGAAGTAAACAAGGACAATTTATCTACTATGTGCCAGAGACCCAGCAGCAGCAACCCAAGAGTAAGCAGAAACAGCCTCAATCCATTTCCACAAATTAATGGCTGAGTGGGAGGACATACTGTTGTTGTTCAGTCACTAAGTCATGTCCTACTCTTTGTGACCCCATGGATTGTAGCACACCAGGCTCCTCTGTCCTCCACTATCTCCTGAAGTTTCCTCAAATCCATGTCCATTGAGTTGGTGATGTTATCTATTCATCCTCTGCCATCCCCTTCTCTTTTTGACTTCAATCTTCCCGAGCATCAGGGTCTTTTCCAATGAGTCAGCTCTTCACATAAGGTGGCCAAAGTATTGGAGCTTCATTAATCAACCACACAAAGGAATGTGGAATTATAAACTTAAATAAGTGTTAAAGGAAAGAAACATTCTCTGAGAATGTATAGCAAAGAAAGCTGACCTAGACTCAGAGCTTCCTTAAGGAAGATACGGTAGAGCTGAGAACAGAGGGATGCCCAGGAGTTCAGGTCAGTTCAGTCTCTCAGTCGTGTCCGACTCTTTGCAACCCCATGAATCACAGCACACCAGGCCTCCCTGTCCATCACCAACTCCCGGAGTTCACTCAGACTCACATCCATCAAGTCAGTGATGCCATCTAGCCATCTCATCCTCTGTCGTCCCTTTCTCCTCCTGCCCCCAATCCCTCCCAGCATCAGTCTTTTCCAATGACTCAACTCTTGGCATGAGGTGGCCAAAGTACTGGAGTTTCAGCTTTAGTATCATTCCTTCCAAAGAAATCCCAGGGCTGATCTCCTTCAGAATGGACTGGTTGGATCTCCTTGCAGTCCAAGGGACTCTCAAGAGTCTTCTCCAACACCACAGTTCAGAAGCATCAATTCTTCGGCGCTCAGCCTTCTTCACAGTCCAACTCTCACATCCATACATGAGCACTAGAAAAACCATAGCCTTGACTAGACGGATCTTTGTTGGCAAAGTAATGTCTCTGCTTTTCAATATGCTATCTAGGTTGGTCATAACTTTTCTTCCAAGGAGTAAGCGTCTTTTAATTTCATGGCTGCAGTCACCATCTGCAGTGATTTTTGAGCCCCAAAAAATAGTCTGACAGTTTCCACTGTTTCCCCATCTATTTCCCATGAAGTGATGGGACCAGATGCCATGATCTTCATTTTCTGAATGTTGAGCTTCAAGCCAACTTTTTCACTCTCCTCTTTCACTTTCATCAAGAGGCTTTTTAGTTCCTCTTTACTTTCTGCCATAAGGGTAGTGTCATCTGCATATCTGAGGTTATTGATATTTCTCCCGGCAATCTTGATTCCAGCCTCTGCTTCTTCCAGTCCAGCGTTTCTTATGATGTACTCTGCATATAAGTTAAATAAGCAGGGTGACAGTATATAGCCTTGATGTACTCCTTTTCCTATTTGGAACCAGTCTGTTGTTCCATGTCCAGTTCTAACTGTTGCTTCCTGACCTGCATATATGTTTCTCAAGAGGCAGGTCAGGTGGTTTGGTATTCCCATCTCTTTCAGAATTTTCCACAGTTTATTGTGATCCACAGAGTCAAAGGCCTTGGCATAGTCAATAAAGCAGAAATAGATGTCATTCTGGAACTCTCTTCCTTTTTCCACAATACTCCACGGTTCCTACTTAATCTAGCCTCATCATTGTTCTGCTTCTATTTCCTGCCCTGAGTTCTCCTTCTGATCTTGATCCCATCATGAAAGTCCCCTCCATTTCAGCCACCTCTACATTTACTTTGGGCCTGGAACATTTTCTCTTTGATTTCAACTCAAAGGATTAAGGATAAACCATTCCCTAAATATTCCCATGACATTTTATAAAAACATGGCTGCAAATTCTTCGATATACCTCCCATAGAAAGATAGTTGAACTTCCTCTCTCCATGAATCTGTGTGGTGCTTGTGGCTGTTTCATCCCCTGAGTATAGTACAAGTGATAATATGTGACTCCTAAGGCCAGGTCATGAAATGACAGCAGCTTCTGCCTTCTTTGTTGGAACATAAGATCTTGGAGCCCTGAGCCACCATGAAGAAGTTTGACTGCTCTGAGGCCACCATGCTGTGATAATGACCTCTCTGTTTGGCATGGGCTTCAGGTAAGCACTCCTATTAGCATCACAGCTTAACCCAGCCTTCAACCCAGGTGCCAGACTTGGGACAAAGAAGCCTTTAGATGACTCCAGGCCCCAACCATTCAAATCTCCCCAACTGAAGCCATGATACTGTGAAGAAGAGATAAACCATCCCTGCTGTCACCTGTCTGATTTCCCAAACTGGAGTATGTGAGCAGAAAAAAGATTGCTTTTTTTATGCTACTACATTTGGAGTGGTTTACTACACAGCAACAGACAACTAGAACAAAGGTCTAATTTTTTCCCATTATTTAACATATCACATAAGTTTACTTATTTTGTTTATTGTCTGTCCTTCCCACCATCTCCCATGGGGGTGTAACATTCTCCTATTGGGGTAAAGGTTCATGCTGGCAAGTATTTTGTCTTTTTGTTCACTGCTATATTCCCAGAATCTAGAAATAGGCCCAGCACATTGTAGACATTCTAGAAGTATATAAAATGAACCAGAGTCAAACAGAAGATAGATACACAAAGTTCTATCAGGTAATTACTTTTTAACACAAAATTATTTCTAAACTTTAGGTGGCATAAGGATAGACTTTTCATTAAAAACACAATAGCAAAGTCATGATATGATTTCTATCATATTCTGAATGGACAAACTAAGTTTGAATTTTTATTCTGCTCTAAGATCCAGAGTCATAAAATATCTATATTTCTAAGAAATAGGACTGATATATCATATTTACAAATAGATTCTTAGTAAAATCCATTATAATAAGCTTACCAGCCGTGGTACCCAAGCAAGGGCAGTACCTCCTTGCTTGAATTTCATCTGAAGCAAAGGAGTTTTGCCAGCAAAGTCATAGCATCTAATAGAGCCTATAGAAAGACAGTTTTAAAGAAATGAGTTATATATATAGTATATATATATATATATATGTAACAGCTCTAATTACCATGGTTCACTTTATATCTAAGCACTATAGCAAGAAATGTCATAGAAAATCAACTGACGTAGTCTTTCTCTACATTAGTTAAAATTTTACATGTATACCCTCAGTCAGGTAATTTATAAACATGAATACATGCTATGCCATTTTATAAAAGGGACTTGAACATCTATGGATTTTGGTATCAGTGGAGTCCTGGCACCAACCCCACCACCACCACAGACACTGAGAGACAACTGTACTAAAGAGAGCAACTGCTGACTGACTAGGGAGTCAGTTTCACCTTTCACAGTCCACACAGATTTACCATAAGTCAAGAAGAAAGAAAGGACATGGAAAGAACAGGAAAAGCACTGCTGTGGAGAATACCAAGATGAATGGTATTTTCATGAGTAATTTACTGACATATCTTTTATGTCTCACAATAACCAAGGCTGCTATATTCTGGGCCCTTCCTCTCTGCAAAAACTTACCTCATTAGTATCAGGAGCCTTCCCTTTTGGAAAAATTCTCAAATGCTTTAATCAAACACATTTTAAAATGTACTGAAAGTAAAACACACAAAAGGCCAGCTATGAGTTCTTACTTACAGTCCAAGCCGGTAGTGGCCATGAGGTAAGTGACAGGAGAGACGGCCAAAGCTTCAATGGCTCCAGAATGGAAGGAGAACAGGCATTCTGGGTCTTGGGTCTGATAACAGAGAGATTCTATTAGAGTTCAAAGTCAGGTTAATATAGAATTAAAGCCAAGTTTAAAGAAATGCAAATAGAACTCGGTGTCATGTATGACTTCATCTGAATAGAAATGAGAAAAGGCATTATAAGATAGCAAGAACGCTGAAGTTCAGAATTAGGAGAAAGAGAATACTGGCTTTACACTTGATAGCTGTGTGATTTGGTACAAGTAACTTCAAATGCCAGTTTCTATTTCCTCATCAGTAAAATGAGATGATAGAAACTGCCTCCCTACAAAACTGAGCAGTTGAGAAGATTATTTGAGATAATATACATTAAAATGTCAAATGTTTATGAAAACTATAAAGCACTAAAAAATGTTAGGCATTGTCATTGCCACTTTTCCTGTAAATTTTTTAATGAGATAGAATCTTTTTCATATAAAAATTTTTATGTAAAATCGTAACAAGAGAAAGACAGAGAATACAAATTCTTTGGATATGTTGAGCAAGTTTTTGATGGGAACAATGATCAAATATGGAGAAAGATAAAGTATCTTTTAAAGAAGAATAACGACCATTTTACTATGAGAGTTTGAAACAAATGAGAAAAACAGGCAACTTACAATGTTTGAAAAGCTAAGGTCAAGCTTCCATATGGCTCCATTGGAATCCTAAAAAATTAAATACTCAATAATATACTGTTCACCATTTTGAAATTTTATCAAATTAAAGGATTTTCTTTTTATGATTTAAAGGACCAACAATAGCAACACTTACATATATTTTAAAGTGTGACTGAAATTTAATAATAGCAACCACATAATAAAGCAATCTCATAAACCTTGTAGTCAGTTTAACATAGTAAAAATGCTAACTGGTTTTCTGTGTGTAAAATATAGGTCAATTAAATATTAGCCTTCCCTGATAGCTCAGTTGGTAAAGAATCAACCTGCAGTGCAGGAGACTCCAGTTCAATTCCTGGCTTGGGAAGATCCACTGGAGAAGGGACAGGCTACCCACTCCAGTATTGTTGGGCTTCGCTTGTGGCTCAGCTGGTAAAGAATCCACCTGCAATGCAGGAGACCTGGGTTCAATACCTCAGTTGGGAAGATCCCCTGGAGAAGGGAAAGGCTATCCACTCCAGTATTCTGGCCTGGAGGATTCCATGGACTGTATAGCCCATGGGGTTGCAAAGAGTCAGACACAACTAAGTGACTTTCACTTCACTTCACTTCTAAATGTCAGAATTCAGGGAACTCTTCATTATACTATCAAGAGCAGTCTTGATAGTTCTGTGGATTTACAGTGACAGTAAACTATAATACTATGTTAAGTTTATGTCCAGATAACTTTAAAGAGCAAAGAGAAAACAGTGTAGCTTACCTGAGCCAACCAAAAGTTATTTCCAACTTCATTCATTTTTATCATAGAGAAGAGTTTGACATTCTTATCTACTTGAAGTTCATTAATGGGTTCAATCTCTAGTAATCCAGTCTCATCTATAACATCAGCAGTGTCTATAGTCTCAAAATCCCATATCTTAAAAAATAAGAAAATACCTTAATGAATTAGCAGTTTCTGAATATGTATTTTCTAAGTCAGAATGGATATATATTTTCTATGCCAGGAAAGACCCCATTTTTTTAAGTCATTTCTTATTTCATGAAAATTAATGATGAGTAAATATAATTAAAACACCAGACAAAACCTAACCTCTGAGATTGTACTCTGAGAAATAATGAATTATCATAATTTCCTCTTATTTATGGAGATTAGTGAGAAAAAGTCCGTTCTGAATAAGAATTCTAGTTTGCCCAAAGTAAACTTTATTTCAAAGTTTCTATTAGGTCTTTCTGCATATAAAGTGGCTGTAAGAAATAAATGGTTCAGTCATTCACTAAAACATTATGACAAGCCTTGTATTATATTAGACCCGTGGGACCCTAGAAAGGAGACATAGATCTTCTTGCTGAATGATTCAAGCACAATCTTCATTAAGCAGGGGGGGGAAAAAAGATGTAGGTAATGTCTTCATGAGATAATGTTTCTCTTCCTTATCATGGATTTAGACTGTACTCTTCAGGTAACGACTGTTGTTCTTAGGAGAGGAGACCAAAAGAACACTGGGGAAGAAGGAGGCAGCACAGTTTTTAATGTGGTAGAGAGACTCAGAGGGACTTTCTCTGGGAAATGCCAAAGCCCAGGCTGGATGGTTCTGCAGACACATCCTGCTACATCATCCTAGACTCAGCAACTCAGACTTGGGAAGGACTGGTGTTGTCCCATTGAGTACCCTCGTGGAGGAGAGTCCCGTGTCCTAGGGTCAGACTAACTCCTGGGAGTTGGAGTGGGTTTTTCCTAAAGGGCGAGAGGTAGAGATTTACAATATAAAAGACTGAAGAGTTGAGGGTGGGCTTTGCAAAGGGGAAGCAAGCTTAGAAATTAGTGATGGCCATGAAGGGATCCTCTGTGAAGCATCCAACTTCTTTGAAGTTTTCCTCCACTTGCTATCTTGATGTATTTGGGGTGACATATGCTTTGGAAGGATAGTGAATGTATTGTTTAATACAATAAAGGACATAAAAGATTCTCAGAGAAATGAGCATAACAGAACAAAATTAAACTTAACAGGGGTTCAAAGAGCCAACGGTAAGAGGACAAACTGTGGAAGACATGGCTCTAATATATTGTCTGAGCCATAAGTAAGCTCAGTAAGTGTCAGAGTAACCTCAGATAGTTGAAAAAAAAAAAGTGGTCTTACTCCTGATAATACCACTTCCTAAGGTCCGTCTAGTCAAGGCTATGGTTTTTCCTGTGGTCATGTATGGAGGTGAGAGTTGGACTGTGAAGAAGGCTGAGCACCGAAGAATTGATGCTTCTGAACTGTGGTGTTAGAGAAGACTCTTGAGAGTCCCTTGGGCTGCAAGGAGATCCAACCAGTCCATTCTGAAGGAGATCAGCCCTGGAATGTCTTTGGAAGGAATGATGCTGAAGCTGAAACTCCAGTACTTTGGCCACCTCATGCCAAGAGTTGAGTCATTGGAAAAGACTCTGATGCTTGGAGGGATTCGGGGCAGGAGGAGAAGGGGACAACCGAGGATGAGATGGCTGGATGGCATCACCGACTCGATGGACGTGAGTCTGAGTGAACTCCGGGAGTTGGTGATGGACAGGGAGGCTTGGCGTGCTGCAGTTCATGGCGTCACAAATAGACACAACTGAGCGACTGAACTGAACTGAAAGAATGTCCTGAGAATACTACCTTAAGAATATTTTCTTATGAAAGGCCCCAGAAGAAACACATACTGAGGGGACCACAAAGTAAACCAGAAGACTACAGGTTGGCCAGCAACAGCAGGGCAACTACACATGGGGGACGGAAGAAGAGGTGTGACTACAGCCAGAAAGACCAAGACGCAGAAGCAATGTCCCAGATTAGTCCTGTGGGCAGGGCGGTGTCCACGGGTGAGGACAAGCAAGTTCATTAGTATAGTGGGTAATGGGTGGGCAGCATCCATTGGCAAACCCCATCAGCTCACCTGTGTATTCCTAATTGGTAAAATCAGTATAAATGAATAAATAAATGTTTGGCCTTATTGTCCCTAGAAAGTGACCCATTTATAATAGGCATTTTGGAAGGACATTGGAGTCCACTGTTAATATTGTGCTAATTCATTTTCCAAAGCTACTATTTCAACAACAGAATCAAAATAACAAAAGGTCCCCTCAGAAAGTGGCAAGATATTAATGAATGTTGACTAGAATTTACATAGACAGTTGGATCATAAAGAAGGCTGAGCACCAAAGAATCGATGCTTTCGAACTGTGGTGTTGGAGAAGACTCTTGAGAGTCCCTTGGATTGCAAGGAGATCAAACCAGTCAGTCCTAAAGAAAATCAACCCTGAATATTCACTGGAAGGACTGATGCTGAAGCTATACTACTTTGGCCCCCTGATGCAAAGAGCCGACTCATTGGAAAACACCCTGATACTGGGGAAAAGATTGAAGGCCAAAGGAGAAGAGGGTGGCAGAGGATGAGATGGTTAGACAGCATCACCTTCTCAATGGACATGAGTTTGAGCAAACTCCAGGCAATAGTGGAGGACAGAGGAGCCTAGCATGCTACAGTCCAAGAGGGTGACAAAGAGTCAGACATGAATTAGCAACTATAAATCTACCACAAGAGAAGCATTACTTAAAATGAGTTGGCCCTTCTTCAAGTGACCTTTGTGAGAAATAAAAATCTGATAAAACCCATAGGGTCACCTACAAGACTTTGATGCAGGTGCTACTGTTCAAGTTTAGAGAAAACTTACCCTAACACATCCATCTGACCCAATGGTGATGACTTCGCCCTCGTCCAGCATTATCTGGTTAATGGGACCCTGGTGACAAGGCTTGCCTGCAGCTCGACTCAGCTCCACTTTGATGTGACCTCCTTCCCAAAGCAGCATGTTGCCCCATTCTGACCCTGAAAGCACCTGGCAGGTGTGAGGAAAGGACAGAATGTACTTGAGACAGAAAAACATATATATTTGCCTCAAATAGCTAATGAGAAATGTTTAAAGATTTGTTCCTGGTTATGAAAATAAAATTTTCAATTTTTAAAACAAGAAAATACAGCAAAGAAAATTCACTACCCCAGAAACAACCACTTATCACAATATGTAGTTTTATATAATGATGTCAGGCAGTATGTTGGTGGTTAAATTTTCAAACACATCTGCAGATTTCTTTGTACATCTCTTAAGGACATAACCCAGGAGTGGAACTACTGGGTCAAAATTTAGAGATATGTTTAAAGTTCTTGATAGATGAGAGTGATAATAATCAAATGTTATAAAAGATGTTTGATAAATTGTGAGGCCATTACTGCAAATTATAGCAGAACAATATCCAATTTCAAACAAGGATAATTATCTGGAACCACCTCACATTAATGTGTTTAATCCAGCACATCCCAAAATATGTAGCACCAAACACCAACTCTTAAGATAACTGAACTACTATTACATAGTAAGGAATACTGATTGAATATTGACTCCACGCCAAGCACTGCTTGAGCACTTAATACACATTATTCTTTAATCCTAAAAACCATATGAACTAGGTACATTTATTGAGGATACCATGTGCAGTTGTACAGGTTGGGCACAGTTTTTCTCACTGGCACAAAGAAACCATAGGGCCAATGGAATTCCTATTATTATCCCCCATCCTACAAAGTAAAAAGAAAACGGAAGCATATTAATTACCTTGCCCCAAATTACCCAGGAGTCAGGGTTCTAAACCAGGCACTCAATTAACACTGCCTCAGTAGACATATGCTAGGATAAACAAAGTCAAACAAGTTTCTTTTCTCTAGAATCCCTTGGAAGCTTTAATACAGAAGTGTTCACTGGGAATCACTGTAAGAAGTTTTTAGGTACAAAGGAATTCGACCAGGAAAGTCTTATTATCAGAGAGCTTCTGTGTAAAAGAATACTGCATGAAATGTCCTTTGGGGAACTCTGATCTAATTCTTGCGTGCCTGCTCGAGGACTCAGCAGCCCCATGGCCCTCTCACTGAGAGTCACTTAGGACCTTACTCAGTCTTTGTTTATTTCTCCAGCCTGCCTATTATCTATTCTATCTGTCGAGCCTCAGGCCACTTGTCTTTCTTTAGACTTGCTTTTTTTCCGTCCAGTAACTAAAGCCACCCAAAGTCACTAAAGTCTATATCACTCATTCCTTTCTGAAATGTCACTCATGTCTAGCTTTCCGTTTCCATTTGTCCTGAGAAGAGTCCAGACTCTCATCATCTCTTCTTGGATAAAAGCAGCATCTTCCTCTGAGCTCATCTCCATGACTCCATTTTCCTAACTTGCTTGGCATTTTGTGGCCAAGCTTATAAATAACTTTTTCCGCTTGTATCTCTGCTCTTCCAATGCTTAATAGTTCCACCTGACTGTTCAAGTCCTTGTACATTAGGAGCCTGCCATACTTTTCAATCTAATTTCCCACTCTTTCCCAAGATGAGTGCTCCAAACTAATCCTGTAAATATGTAATATTTACTCTTAACTATTTCCTTTTGTGGCTCTCATTTAAAATGACTTCTTTTCTCCCCTACATCTACACCAACTCTACTGAGCCTTTTCAAGATATATCTCAAACCAAGTTTTTAATGATCTTTATCTTAGCCTAATTCTTAGCAGAATTTGAAGCTAGAATGATGTATCATCATCTTATAGGTTTAGATATATAATTAATGATTTGGCCAGCACCCAAGGCTTTTTTATTTCCTCCCATATATCATTATTTCAAATTGATAATTTTCCACTAGGCAATGACTAGACCATTTGGTTTCTCAGAGTAGTATTTGTATATTGGCACTTTCTTATACTTGAGATGATCACAAATACTATATAACCCACGTCTCATGTCTCCTGCATTGGCAGGTGGGTTCTTTACCACTAGAACCACCTGGGAAGCCCACAACTCAACCTACTAGGAAGCCAAATACCATATTAATGGAAATTTTATCCTACAGGCAATATGTCTATAAGTTTTATAAGAAGAAAAGACTAAAATGATAGATTAAAATTGCAACATTGTACTGCTATTTTAAAAATGGATAACCAACAACAGCCTACTTTGTTGGAATTCTGTATAGCGCATGGAATTCTGCTCAATGTTACATGGCAGCCTAGATAGAAGGGTAGTTTGGGGGAGAGTGGATACATGTATATGTATGGCTGAGTTCCTTCGCTGTTCACCTGAAACTATCACAACATGTTAATTAACTATACCCCAATACAAAATTAAAAGCTTTTTTAAAAAAACTTTGCAGTGTTGCAGATATCACTATAAAGTGTCTCAATCTTCCTGAATAATAGTGAATGAGTGAGTGAATGATAGTCACTCAGTTGTGTCTGACACTCTGCAATAATCTGGTAATAAAAACAAAAGCTGTAAGACTGTATAACCTTTGACCCAGTAAATCCTCTTGAAGCATCATGGCGAAGAAGACAGGAGGGAAACACTACAGACATTGCAACTCCATGACATAATTAAAATTAAAAGTGACAAGTATGTCACTGCATTAATATATGAAAATGCCTGCATACTTTCCATGTACATATAATATTTAGTAAAGACAAAACGATATGTACATGTGGACTAGTTTCACAGAATTAAAACTGATAATCTGAAAAGGCAAAATTAAATGCTCATTATATTTACAATTATAGTATCTATTATTGACAATATTGGCAATGCTTTTTAGACTGTATAGCATGCTTTCATGCATGTACATCACTTCATTTCATTAATTTCATTATTGTAGAATAGCCTGTACTCACCTTCCCATCTGGGAGCTCCATGTAACCTTCTATATCAGTAGTGGCTGTTTTGCCAAATCGACCCAGTGAACCCTGAAGTTTGAGGCCAGTGAATGTTAGAGCCATTTGCCAGAACCTGCAAACAATGAGAGATTGAATGTACCCAAAAGAAATCTTACTTTAACTTTAATGTCAACCATTTACATATTTAAAAGTCACATATTAGTTCATTTATCTATTCATTCAGTTCATTTGTTTTAAGCATCAACTACCTGTCAGGCAAAGCTCTAGGCAACATGAATTCAGCATCAAGCAAAATAGTCCAAAAAGAAAAAATTTCCTGCCTTTGTCAATCTTACATTTCAGAGTTGTGTTGTCCTATGCAATAGCCATATGTTTGACTATTTTTATTTAAAGTAATTATATTAAATAAAATTTAAAAATTAGTGTTTTATTCAGACCAACCAGTTTCAAGAATTCAGTAGCTGCACGTGGTCAGTGTCTCTAGACTGACCAGCACAGGACACTCCCACCCTGGAAGAAAGTTCTACTACACAGTACCGCTTCAGAGGATGTAAACATTCTCCAAAAATTCTAATTTACTTGCTGTGTAACTTTGAGTAATTTTTCTTGATCACATTGTATCTTCCTTCTTTTATGTGTAAAATGAGAATATTATTTGCACCAACCTTATGAAATTGTTGAAAAAAAACTCTTAGAAGAGTGTCTAGTACATAAAATCAATAAATATTAAGTTACTAATATCTTGTTTATAACCTAAACAAATGAATAGTCAGAATGAAGAAAATTATGTTGAAAAAAGAATCTGACCTACCAACTGGATGTAAAATAGATAATGGGCAGTATTAACAAGTTAATAATATGAAGCCAAGAGCCTAAACAATCAACATCCTTCTCAGAGGCTGTGGTAGGTCCTTGATCATATGTTTCCATTTCCTCTGCATTTCTTTTTATACCACATCACACATGAAATCCTTTAAAGTTTCTCTTTCTCCAAAGATATAGTACATAGAAAATGTACACTTTAGTAAGCAATAGGAAAATTAAAAATTTTCAACCTATAGTTAGCAGAGAGTTAGCTGAGACGTCTCAAGATTCAAAAATCTGTTCAATTATTCTATATTTTTAAAAGACCAGTTTTAAGTTGGAATAAAAATAATTTAGGATAGATTACTTCTCATAGACACTGGAAGCAAGTTATGGGCAGCTTGAGAGTAGTGCCAGAAGGTTGTTAAATAAAAGACAAAATCACTTCATCCTGAACAAAGAACAGTGTGTGATACAGTGAAAATACCCAGATATCAGAGATCAGGAATAGGCTCTGCTACCATTTAGTATTAAGAGTCAGGTGTCAAGAATACAACTCTCTGTTATGACTCTCATTTCACAAGTGAAGACCGAGTTCAGAGACATCAAAATGACTTGTCCATCATACAGAATCATTTCACCACACTGAATAGTGGATCTGAAAGACAGTATGAACTTGGACACAGCACGCCAGTGTTAGCAAGACATTACACAAACTCTCTTGGGAAGTGAAGCCTATAAGAAGGCGGCAGGCTAAATTCAAAGCCCTTCTTTCATCTGTGCTGTTTTCAGTAATAAAATCTCCATAACTAGCTAGAAAAGCTGCACTATAGTTAGTTTTCAACATAACACATTTAAAAAGTATCATAATGTTAACATCAGCAAAAGTTGTCTGCAGTGCAGCTGATCAAACCTCTTAGAAAAGGTCCTAACAATAAACAACTAGCATCTGTATCATGTGCACAACCTACTTGATGTGGCCTGATCCCGAGGTAGTGAGCTGCTCATCGTCTTCAGGATTGAAAGTAACCTTAAAAACTTCCTGGGAGAAAGCTTTTGTCCTCAGTATAGGCTTCTCTTCTTTCCAGTTCCAGATGGTCAGGGTGTGATCAGGGCTGCCACCGACAGAAGCCAGCAGGGTACCATCGAAGTTAAAGTCCACGTACGCATAGGCCAGATCAGTTCCATCTGAAAGGATGAGGAGATGAATGGGAGTCTAATAACAGAGATAGCACTTCACTTTCAAAACTATATTATTTCAAAAATAAAAAAGCAAGAGAGAACGCCCGTAGTGATGTGCGTTGGTGGAAGAATGTCAAGAATCCCATAAAGAAACAATTTCAAAACCATTCATCACCTCTGGCTGGAGAATGTATTACACAATATGGAGGGAAGGGGTAAGGGTGAAGAAGTCTTAACCACATTTTGCCTGAGAAAGATGCATTGAGAATATATTCTATTTTATGAAGCAGCTCTTCTTGAATCTGTAAGAGAGGGAAGAAACCGGGGCAAAGCCCTGCCCCTGAGAACCGAAAGACCGACAGGAAAATAAAGAGATACTCAGGTCACCACCAGAGAAGGCAATGGCATCCCGCTCCAGGACTCTTGCCTGGAAAATCCCATGGATGGAGGAGCCTGGTGGGCTGCAGTCCATGGGGTCGCTAAGAGTCGGACACAACTGAGCGACTTCACTTGCACTTTTCACCTTCATGCATTGGAGAAGGAAATGGCAACCCACTCCAGTGTTCGTGCCTGGAGAATCCCAGGGATGGGGGAGCCTGGTGGGCTGCCGTCTATGGGGTCGCACAGAGTCGGACACGACTGAAGTGACTTAGCAGCAGCAGCAAGTCACCACAGCAGAGATTTCCAAGCAGAAACAGCCAAAACAGCTTCAGGAACCACTGCCCTCAATAAAACCTGAACTCTGGTTGCAGGAGGCTCAGTGTGGGTAAGTCTGAGAATTAAAAACTCCAGGGGAACCAGCCACAAGGTGGCCCCAACAATGTTGTGAGATTTATCTCCAGGAGCTTGACTAGATTCCTAAACTAAAAATATCCAGAAAAAATCTCCAGAGGCTTCCAGGAGAGGGAAGGAGAAAGGAGCCATTTTGAAATACCCCCAGAGTCCTCTGGTCTTAATAAGGTCTGCCCTCAGGGGAAACTCATTAACTAATTAACCAGAGCCTGAACAGCTGGGGTTTATCAGCAGCCTAACTGCCCTGCAAGAGGAAATATCCAACTCAGCCAACTCTAGCCATCCTCCCCCAACTAAGCTAGGAGAAAATGCTGAGAAATGTTTGTGAAGTTCAGAGTTCAGAGGCATAGGCTCACCAAAAAAATGAGACCTAATCATAGAACTAAAGAATTCTTTCCTTCCCTCGCAACCTACCACCAGGTTACCAAAAGCCTGTTTACCGCAGTTCTTTTTACCCAATACATCATGTCTCGCTATTCAGAAAAAAGGCATACCAAAAAGCAAAAAGCAAAAAAGACAACTTGAAGAGATAAAGCATTCATCACAACCAGATACGGCATAGATCCTGGAATTATCAGATTGGGAATTTAAAACAACTACAATTAATATGCTAAGAGCTCTAATGGATAAAGTAGCCAACATTAAGAGCAGAAGAGCAATGTCAGCAAAGAGATGAAAATCCTAAGAAAGAACCAAAAAGTGGATCATCCTTAATAACCTCAACCCATCAGCTGAAAGCAGGAAGAAGCAGAACTGGGGTTTCCCCTAGGAAGAAGAACTTCTGCCTGAAGACATAGAATCAATTCCCGCCCAAGAATTTCCATGCTGTTTGTGTTCCCTACAAACTTCAGATCTGCCAGCCCCCAATTATATAAGCCAATTCCTCCAAATAAATCTCTCTTCTCTCTCCAATCCGTTCTGTTTCTCTGGCAGACCCTGACTGCTACAGTAACGTGAGGTCATCTTGAGAATTCTGTTCACCTTAAACATGAGATATTTTAAAGATTCTAAGACTCACCTTGAAGGATTCTATAGGGCCTCATTGAAGGATATTCATAAATGATTATCTTTGGGAAAACTCCTTTTTCTGCTACCGTGAAATAAGTTTTATCAGGGTGAACCTATAAAAAACAAAAGGTCACTAAAGTATTAAAAGGGAGATTTTCATATAGTTATATTAATAAGTATTCAGAACCTGTTACTTTATAATTGGTTTATTAGGATCCACTCCAACAGAAAACCCAAAGCTGGATATCTACTAAATACTTGATAGTGGATATAATTTAAACTGAGAACTAGAAGGGTAGGCCCTTAAGTATTACTTTCATTAAGAGTCATGTTTAACTCTACAGTTTTTTAAATTGCCATCTGAAGAGCTAGAACCATGGGTCTCAATCTTTAGCAGACATCAGAATCACAAGAAGGGCTTATTAAAGTGCAGACTGCAAGCTTTAACACTGGAGTGTCTGAGGCAGTAAACTGGGGCTGAGATCTGAGATTGTGTATTTACACTTCCATCATTTTCCCAGGTGATGCTGGTACTGCTGAATCTGGGAACCGCTCTTTGAAAACGATTAAGTCAGACTGTTCACCTTGCATATAAATCAACCTACCTTCTTGAACAGAAAATTCATGTCTCAGAGTAAGCTGTGTCACAATTTTTTAAATTTCACCTAACCAGCAGTACATATCTTAGCATTTCAAATGATAGCCATATACATTGGATGGAGTCATATGTTCATTCCTGTTATTTTTGTTCATTGACACAAATAGTTTATCCAGGGAATATTTACTGTATTTCCTCTGCATCTGACTTAGAAATATTGTATTTTTCACACTTTCAGTAACTTTACATCCATTTCTGCACACCAGGCTCTGCACTAGTTCTGTCTGGTCTGCTCACAACCAGTAGGAAGCACAAAGGAAAGATTAGATGTTCGGATCACGATCCCTCTAGAAACCCTCTTGAGCATCTCATAGGGGCTGCTTGTATGAGCCCCACAGCCCCACAGCTTGTATGAGCACCCACGTCCATTTCTCCTCCTTTCTCTTTCCCAGTGAGGTCTCTCACAGATTAATCTCAACAGATGCCCTTCTCCTGACACCAGTGATGCTGAGAGGACCACTCAGGGATGCCTGTTTTAAGGAGCACAGAGTAGAGAAACAACCAAGGGAAAAGCCATTGCTATTCAGAGGTCAGGTAAGATAGGTAGAAAAGTATTCTTTTGATGTGGCCACTAATAGGGTCATTGGCCACCTTAGTGAGGTGATAGGAAGAAGACAGCAGAAGTTCAGCTTTGAGGGAAAGATCAAAAATCAGGGGGTAGGGCTTCTCTGGTGGCTCAATGGTAAAGAGTCTGCCTGCCCATGCATTAGAAACGAGTTCAACCCCTGATCCGGGAAGATCCCACATGCCACAGAGCAACGAAAGCCACGTGTCACAGCTCTTGAGCCTGTGCTCCAGAGCCAGGGAGCCACAACCACTGACACCCAGGTGCCCGAGAGCCTGTGCCCCGCAGCCAGAGCAGCCACCACAATGAGAAGCCCCCACAGCACACTAGGGAGCCGCCCCTGCTCTCTGCAGCTACAGAAAAGCCCAGGCAGCAACGAAGACTCGGCAGAGCCAAAAATACATCTTTCTAATTATATATTTTAAAACATCAGTAGGTAAAGAGAATGCATGGTTAGAAAGGGGCTTTTTTTTTTTTTTAATCAGGGCCTGAGGCTTTCAGGATCTTAATTCCCCAACGAGGGTAACCAGTGGACCCCCAGTGAAGTCCCAGAGAGGGGCCTTTTAAAATGAGAACAAGGTGATTTAATAGTATTCTTTCATGCTGAGGATGCCCAAGGAAGCAGAGAGTGAAGATACAAGAGAGAAAATGACTAATGGAGACAGACACCTGGGAGGAAGGAAGAGACAGACTTGAAATCACACATCTTTTTGTCGACTATTTGAAATTACTGAGTAGACAATTATACTTCATCTCCTAAATGTTCAACTCTATACTTGCATTTTATCTGGCATTTAGCTCTAATTATTACATGAACTACCACTCATGTTATTCATCTTAGTATTTTTGCAGAATGGCAAAATAGCATTTAATGTAAAAAACTTGCATGACTCTAGGAAAGTCACTCAACCTCTATTAACTGCATTTCCTTATCTGCAAAATGAGATGACAATATTAGTAATATCAATATAAATAGTGTAATATTGCATGAAGCTAATGTCAGTGAACGTAGTGGTTGTAATCACGAATTGAAAATGCCTTAGAATAAAGATTGCTGTGCACCTCATGCAATCCCATGACTCCAAATGAACCCACAATTGGGTTGCTTTTCCTAAATCACCAAAGGCATACCCCAGTGACACCAATTCCGATTCCACTGCTACTTCGCAAGTAGCTCTGTTCTTTGGTTTTCAGATTCAGAAAAATCAACTGGTTTCCAGCTATGTACATCACGATACTGCTTTCCAGAAGTTTCAGGTTGGCCCGCTTTCTGGAGTCATAACCAAAGGAATGTCTGTGGGTAAGTTGCTAAGGAAAAGAAGCAAAGCACAGTAACCATGGGGGGTGGCGGTGAGTAAGCAATGAAATTAATATATTTTTTAAACCCATACCCTTAGTAGCTAAATTTTATACCAAAACAGTTTTTTTAATGTATTACTAATGTAACTAAAGACTCTGATGCTGGGAGGGATTGGGGGCAGGAGGAGAAGGGGACGACAGAGGATGAGATGGCTGGATGGCATCACTGACTCGATGGATGGGAGTCTGAGTGAACTCTGGGAGTTGGTGATGGACAGGGAGGCCTGGCGTGCTGCGATTCGTGGGGTCACAAAGAGTCGGACACAACTGAGCGACTGAACAGAACTGAATGTAAACTTATTTTTAAATTATGTCAAAATTGTCATACTCTAAGTTAATAATTTAATTTTCCTAGGAAAACCCTGAAAGCACATTAATTTTAATTTTGTTTTCAATAAAAAATAAAGTTGAACTTTCAATTTGAGTACTATAGGTTTCCCTCGTAGCTCAGTCAGTAAAGAATCTGCCTGCAATGCAGGAGACCCAGGTTTGATTCCTGGATCAGGAAGATCCCCTAGAAAAGGAAATGGCAACCCACTCCAGTACTCTTGCCTAGAGAAACCTATGGACAGAGGAGCCTGGCAGGCTACAGTCCACAGTGTCACAACAGTCGGACCCGACTTAGTTACTAAATCACCACCAAGGAGCAAAGGCGCTCCCTAAATAATTTCATTTTCCTCTCTCCTGCTAACATTTCCTTTCTGTATCGCTAGTATACACAGGTATATAGATGAATGTGTGTGCATTGATGCTATAGAGTATAACTTCATTAATTCAAAATAGGTTTAAAAAATTGAGCTGTAAACTATTTTCAAATGTACATTGTTACTAGACTCAAGTTCAAATTAATATAATCCAAAATATGACTATAATAATTAAATGAGATCAACCTATTAAAAAATTATCATTTGCAAAGAAATATACTACACAGTGTAACTTAAATAGATTCTTATTTTCCAAGAATTCATTGCTGAACACAAAAGTTGAAGGTACACAAGACAAGTATCTATTTTTTGAGCCCATGGTTTTCTTTTTAATCTGATTTTAGAGGATTCCTCATATTTGTTAGTAAATACTTTCAGAAAAAAAATTATACAGAGATTTTAACAAGAGGATCTGTAGGATGTTAAAAAATGATCAAATTTTAACTAGTGCAATTTGAATTATGAAATATAAATTATAACTAACAACAAGTAACTATACCTATCTCATTGCCTAACAGTTAAATTGAAAAAGAGAGAGAAAACATTTCAGGGGCATTTGTACAAGAAAAAGGAATTTTATAAATTTAAAGACACAAATGCCTAAAATGGAATCTTATGAAGAAATGCAAATGAATATGTGATCTAAGATCTAGATGAAGCTATTCTTGCCTTATGGAGAATACCTGGGGCTGCCTCACAAATAAAGACTAGAATCTAACAGAGCCTGGATTTTGTTATTGTTCAGTCACTCAGTCGTGTCCAACTCTTTTTGACCCCATGGACTGCAGCATGCCAGGCTTCCCAGTCCTTCACCATCTCCCAGAGTTTGCCAAACTCATGTCCATTGAGTCAGTGATGCCATCCAGCCATCTCATCCTCTGTTGTCCCCTTCTCCACCTACCTTCAATCTTTCCCAGCATCAGGGTCTTTTCCAATGAGTCAGTTCTTCGCATAAGGTGGCCAAAGTATTGGAGCTTCAACTTCAGCATCAGTCCTTCTAATGAATATTCAGGACTGATTTCCTTCTGGACTGACTAATTTCATTTTCTTGCAGCCCAAGGGACTCTCAAGAGCCTTCTCCAGCATCACAGTTCAAAAGCATCAATTCTTCGGTGCTCAGCTTTCTTTACAGTCCAACTCTCACATCCGTACATGACTACTGGAAAAACCGTAGCTCTGACTATATGGACTTTTGTCAGAAAAGCAATGTTTCTGCTTTTTAATACGCTATCTAGGTTTGTCACAGCTTTTCTTCCAAGGAGTGTCATTTAATTTCACGGCTGCAGTCACCTTCTGCAGTGATTTTGGAGCCCAAGAAAATAAAGTCTGTCACTGTGTTCAGTTTTTCCCCATCTATTTGCAAAGTGATGGGACTGGATGCCATGATTTGGTTTTCTGAATGTTGAGCTTTAAGCCAGCTTTTTCACTCTTCTCTTTTCACCCTCATCAGGAGGTTCTTTAGTTCCTCTTCTCTTTCTGCCATTAGAATGGTATCATCTATATCTGTGATTGTTGACATTTCTCCCAGCAATCTTGATTCCAGCTTGTGCTTCATCCAGCTTGGCATTTCACGTAATGTACTCTGCACATGGGCTTCCCTTGTGGCTCAGCACTTTCAGTGTGGGAGACCTGGGTTCGAGCCCTGGGTTGGGAAGATCCCCTAGAGTAGGGAAAGGCTACCCATTCCAGTATTCTGGCCTGGAGAATTCCATGGACTGTATAGACACTCAGACATGACTGAGTGACTTTCACTTTCACTCTGCATATAGAGCTTTCTACGTGGTGCTAGTGGTAAAGAACCCACCTGCCAATGCAGGAGACACAAGAGATGCTGGATCTATCCCCTCGGTCAGGAAGATCCCCTGGAGGAGGGCACAGCAATCCACTCCAGTATTCTTGCCTGGAGAATCCCATGGACAGAGGAGCCTGGCGGGCTATAGTCCATAGGGTCACAAAGAGTCAGACATGACTGAAGCAACTCAGCATGCTTGCACTCACTCTGCATATAAGTTAAATAAGCAGGGTGACAATATACAGCCTTGACAGAGCCTGGTATGGGGCAGGAAGTTCTGCCTACCCTCCTTTTCCCTCTCCTTAATCACTGCTCTCACCTTTCCTTCTTCTTCCTCTCTTTTCCCTTTTCCCAGATACCAGTGTAACACTCTAGAGGGCTAGAGGTACATTTGTAACTATGAAGAGAGAAATGAGGTACAATCCCCTCACTAATTTGGATGATAGAGAATCAGAGACATGCTCATTAATCTAATATTATCATCGCTGATTTCAAGGGGGAAACTCTGCCTTGCAGCTGCATTGATTGAGAGCCCTTTCAAATGCAGAATGGGTAAGACTGTATCTTCTCAGACACGCTCTTTCTAAATCAATCACAACCTGCTTGAGGACAGATTGCTTCTCATTTATCTGTTTCCTGGAATGCCCCCCAGAGTCTTGCACATAGTAGGCTAAATGGATAAATGAATGAATGCATAACTAGAGTCTGAACTCCCCCTTTTAAACCCAGAAGACAAGGCAGTCCATAAGCAGAGCTCTGAAAAACGAAAAAAATGTATTCTGATACATCTCCAACTTCCTTGTGTTTTACTTCATCCTTTCTTCTGGCATCTTTTCTTAACTTCTTACCAAAGGCCTAGGGACTTCACTGTCCATCCATAGCCACCTAGGACCTCTACTTTAAAATGGTGTTTAAACACTATCTTAAGTTCTGTTTAGTGTCTTTTACAAATTATGCTGTGGTTTAGGTGATATTTTATAAACTACACATTTATTGATTGATTTAGAAGACACAAATTTTAAATCTGATGTATATAAAGCATTTTAAAAGTACCTGGGGCACACACATGACAGCTGACTTCTTGGAGCTTCTCACAAGCAACAGAGATTATTTGTTCCATCTCCAGAGAGTAGGACAAAGTCTAATGCAGGACATCCATAAAGGCAGATTTTGATTCAAGATCTGGAAGAGCTCTCTAATAATGGAAGCTGTTCAAAAATGGGATCAGCTGCTTTGTGACTGCCCTGGTTTTGAAAGTGATCAAGACAAGCCCAAAGCTTACACATTCACTCATCCAGCATGAGCAGAAAGGATTCATGCACTGAGTCAAAAGTCAAGATCTCTCTGGCTCCCTGATTTATAAACTTGGCGTCTCTCTCTAAAACAGAGATCCTTGTATTCTGAAGCAGCAAGTCCCTAGTGTTGACAGCCAGGAGAAGGCAGCACAGTGAAAACTACCCGAGAAGTTTTTCAGAGTACATATGCCCAAAGCCCCATCCTCATGGAAATAATGCCAGTAGGTCCAGGAAGCTTTCTGAGCATGTGCACGTCAGTAGAAGCTTCTAGATGACTGATAAACCACCTCATTTTAAAAAATAGGCTAGAAGGCCAACAGCATAACTTTCATTGGTCCAAGGGCTACAGATTTATTTTTTTTAAAGGCCCTCAAGAAAGAAAACTCCAGGTTACAAGTTTCAGGGTGAATTAGTTTTAGTTATACCTAGGATTGGAGAAGGAAATGGCAACCCACTCCAGTGTTCTTGCCTGGAGAATCCCAGGGACGGGGGAGCCTTGGTGGGCTGCCGTCTATGGAGTCGCACAGAGTCGGACACGACTGAAGCGACTTAGCAGCAGCAGCAGCAGCAGCAGGATTAGAGAAACAGAGTTAGAAGCTAAAATAACAATCTGTTCAATCTTTAAATAAAAAGCAAAACTGAGTCAGGAAGTACACTGCCCTACCTCTGTACTGCTGATATTGCTGCTAAGTCGCTTCAGTCGTGTCCGACTCTGTGCGACCCCAGAGATGACAGTCCACCAGGCTCCCCCGTCCCTGGGATTCTCCAGGCAAGAGCACTGGAGTGGGTTGCCATTTCCTTCTCCAATGCATTAAAGTGGAAAGTGAAAGTGAAGTCGCTCAGTCGTGTCCGACTCCTAGCGACCCCATGGACTGCAGCCTACCAGGCTCCTCCGTCCATGGGATTTTCCAGACAAGAGTACTGGAGTGGGTTGCCATTGCCTTCTCCACCCTACCTCTGTAAGCACCCCTTTTATAAAGGGCCTAAACCTCAGTGTTTAGGCCATGTGGTCATAATCACTGCCCTTTGGAAGGTAAACATACTAAACTGCTAAACAAAGGCCTTAATGGAAATTGTCTTCAAACCAGTGCCTTACAAACCTACATCATAAAGTGACAGCAAACCCCAAATCCCCTTGTTAATTTTCCTACTTTTAAATTTCTCTATAGACTCTTATTCTCCTATTAAAACCTGTACTTTTGTTCCCTGCTTCCTCCTCAGGGTTATCTTCTCTTTAATTTATCTGATAAATAATGTGAAAGTACTAAGCCCTGACAATGGCCATGTTAGTGTTTTAAGAAGGGGGATCAATGATTTTCACTTGACAGGCACTGAAAAAGGGTGCCAAGCTGGTAGAGATAAATGGGAATAAAAGTCCTCCTGGTTTCCTTCACATCAGATCTCCTGAAATGATAGCCAGAAAAGCATTATTTCTTTTTATGGTTATTTGGCTTCTAACAAAAGCTTAGTCTAAATTAAGACCATGGCTATAGTTTGCCAACCCCTGACCTAAAAAGCTGAAATTCCAAAATTATACAAGACTGGAGTGGATACACAAGTGTAAGAAGATCCAGCGGTATGTTTGAATCTGGAGTCACAAAAGGCATTGAGACAAGCTCCATGTAATCGTAGAAGAAGCTTTCTGATATTTTCCTCTTAACTTCTTCCTCTGCCTCTTCTGCATCTGGGGCAGGAGTTTCCATATACCGAGATTCTAAAAAGTTAAAAATATTTTAACTAAGAAGAGTGTCTGATCAATCCTAGTATCATATTTCATGAAGACAAGAGGAATGTATCTAGCCCATAATACTCTAGCAGGAACTACTACTCCTGGCCTGAACACAGGATGTACCACAAGTGAGCACCTGGTTCCAGCAGTCTCAAAAGACAGCACATGATCAGTTCCAAGGAAGAGTTATTCTCACTAATGTAGGGTGGATCATTCCCTATACCATCCCACTGCCCAGAAGAATCCAGTATGAGTATGTGATTCTCAGAAATGAAATATACAGCTCCAGAGCTGCTAAACCACCCTATCAGAATATGTTTTATGTTCTTTCTTTTATCATTCCCCACATACCTTGCAAACATTTCTTTTATGGATTTACAACTGTTAAGTTAAAACAGGGACAATCACTGATAGAAAACTAATAAAAATTACCTTCAAGGCTTTCTGCATAGTCATCTTGAAGTGAACTTGAACTTCCTTCCACATATGATTCATCATCCTCTATATATGATTCTTCCCCTTCAGTAAATCCTTCGCCTATGGTATTGTCAATAGACTTGTGATCCTCTCTCACAGCAGCTATTAAAAATAAAGTGTTTTAATAATTTCTAAATTTGAATTAAACATGTTCTTACTTTCAAAGAAGCTAATATGTCCAATTCATGTGTACTCTAAATTGAATGAATTTTAAACTCAAAAATTCTTTAAAAAAACATTTTATTTGGTCACTTTTGTAGCTTTACAAAAATTGTTTCAAGCTTTTCCTGTGAGTTAATCTCCATTTTCACTTCATTACCAGTTTATTTCCTATCAAAACAGACTTATAAGAAAGTAAAAGGTAAAGAAAAAAAGATTGGCTGGTATGCTGCTATCATTTTTTTAATTTAATTTGATTTGACCAACCTATTATTTATATGGGACCTTTTAAGGGCTTCCCTAGTGGCTCAGGTGGTAAAGAATCTGCCTGCAATGTGGGAGACCTGGGTTAGATCCCTGGGCTTGGAAGATCCCCCGGAGAAGGGAACAGCTACCCAGTCCAGTATTCTGGCCTGGAGAATTCTACATAGTTCATGGGATTGCAAAGAGTCAGACATGACTGAGTAACTTTCACTTCACTTTCATGCCAAAGATAAGTAAAGCTGACTGAGCAACTAAGCACAGACAAGAATAAACTTCTCTGGGTGTGACTATTTATCTCTGAATGATACCCCAGGAATAAGTCAGATTATTCTCTTTAGAACAAGCTAGAAGAGAAAGAGAACTGGAATGGGAGTAAAACAGACCTGCTAACAGGTCTAAGTTAGCGTTCAGATCAAGGCCAAACATGAATGTGGTTCAAATATACCATGTCAAGCAGGTGAAAGGGCCAAGTAAAGTTTCAGAATAACAAGGCAGAAATGGTAAGTGAGCTAGAAATAAGTGGAACCACGTAGCAGATCTAGCTGTGAAAGTGAAAGTGTCAGTCCTCAGTTGTGTCTGACTCTGCGACCCCATGGACTGTAGCTCGCCAGGCTCCTCTATGAGATTTCTCCAGGCAAGAATACTGGAGTGGGTAGCCATTCTCTTCTCCAGGGGATCTTCCCAACCCAGGGATGGAACCCACAGGCAGATTCTTTACTGTCTGAGCCAAGATCTAGCTGAGATGAAGGTAAAAGATGAGAAATAAGGCCCAAGACTAATATGAATGGGGCAAGAAAGCTGGGCCAAGCCAATGAACAAGACAACAGGATAGGGTTCCATAGGATTCATGCATTTGGATGGAAAGGAAATAATCCTGGACACCTAGACGTGGCCCCATTTCTTGAATTGCCCCAACAGGGACCCTTGGGTAACTATTCTCCAATAATACCATTGAACAGATATCTTAGCTCTTCCATGTGACTATCACAATGAAATATTATTTCCCTGTCTCTAAATTACAATATTAAGAGCTTGATACCCAAGCTGCCATGAAATGAATTAAGGCTGCCAGCTTGGATAATGGAATTGGGAGTGAATACAGGCAAAGGGGAGTAAATCATTTTTCTAAAAGTGAATATTCTGAGCCTAGATGAAGGGCTGTGACACTGATAGGAAAAGTGGAGCTTGGAAAGAAAAAACTAACAGGCGGTGCTGGACAAAAGGTCATTATCATTAAATCCATCCATCCAGGAAAATGCTGCAAAGGACTGGAAACTATACAGTAGACGATCCTCTGTGCAGGAAGCAGAGAGGAGTGTAAATAGAAAAACAAAAGAGATGCAAACTGAAGTTTTTTGAGGAGAGTGATATCTGGGGAGGATAACTCTAGTGGAGGTATGGTCAGGATGACTTGAGTAGAGATCCTCGTTACAAAAGTCCAAGCAAGAGAAGATAAACACCTAAAGTAAAACATAATATGGAGAAATCATGGATTGGCCAGATAATGCCTCAGATAAACTGAAAGAATTTAATGTACAATTTATAAGTAAATTGATTTCCCCAGGACCTGATCTCCTCTAGGTGAATAGTAAAAATTGTATTTCTGAAGCTAGACTTAGGGCTAGAAACTAAAAAAAGTCAAGATTCCACTAAGCTACCTCACATCATGATGCCCAGTCAGAAAGAACTGGCAGTCTTTTAAAAATCCTCTTACAAAATCTTCACTTTCCCTTCTATCTACATGTGAGATTCTTCCATGTATGGTATCCAATTTAATTCTCAGACAGCTCACAATGGTCATTTTGTGGGTAGAATAATTGAGGTACAGAAAGCTGAAATAATTTATCTAAGATCAAGCATCTCTAAATAGTAGACCCAGGACTCATAACTGAAGTCCAGTTCTCTTTCCATTACACTGTATCAGAGGGGCCCATTAAAGACCTCATAGACCCGACAGGAAGGCGCCAGACCAGATATGAAGATGGGTCACTATCAGTATAGAGATGATAGTAGCTTCTCTGTTCTTTAGGAGCTAGAGATAAAATGATTAAAACACAGAATCTGCCCCCTAAAGAACTTAAGAGTTTAGTAGAGGAATTAAACAAGTAAACTTTTCTGTCATATAAACTTAGATATGCACTCTTTAAAAATTATTTTACCTAAATTTAATAATAAAGACCCTAAGTGTACACTACAATTTTACTTACTTCCTGATGGAGATCTAGAGGAATGAGACTGCCTTCTGTCACTCTTGGATCTATCTGATTTCTCCCCATCAGCATCCTGATCATCTGGTTCCTTCATTTTCTCTGTAAGCATAAAATTGAGACTGAGAAAGGGAGAGGGCTATAAGACAGAAATCAGAATTCTTTTCCGCTCAACAAATTCCACAAGCACCAAACACCATATGTGTTGACAATCTTATGTTTACACAGTATCAGAAATGACTTTACCAGCGGGAGGCCACACCTACCATCAGAGACCTCTGCAGTGTGGCAAAATAGAGTCAGATACTCCCTTCCTCCAGGCAAACTTGTCACCATGGTGCCCTCTGGTTTTCCAGAGGTCCACAGTGGGACACCACCCAAGCCCATCATTATTCCCTAAATGCTCCACCATTAAAATTAACCTTCTGCCATCCTGCCTCAGGTTCATCCCCTCTGCTTCCTCTTCCCATCATCAAATTCCCCTGGTGTTGCTAATCAATTTCAATATTTAAATATTTGTTGAGGACATATTCTCTGTATCAAGTCTTACGTTAGGCACTAAATTACAGTACTGAACTAGAAAGATACAACCCTTAACTTAGTGGAGCTTGTTTAGAAAGACAGGTATTAAAAAAGCAATTAAAATGTAATGAGTTTTACAAAAATTAGGGTGCTGTGGGCACATATAGCAAGAAGATGAAACCATGTCTGGAGTTAGCAAAGAGGCATTTGAGATGGGAGATTAGAAGAGGTTGGCCAGGCATGAAGTGGGAAGTGAGGGAGCGTCAGAGAGATGCTTGCGTCTGTGAAGGGCTGAAAGCAGGCTACTGGCTAGATTAGGAGAGTAAAATGGACACTGAAGAGGAGGCAGGCAGCAGATTATATAATTGTCTCTAAGTTTTGCTGAGGAGTTTAGAACTTATTTCTATGGCAATTGAATGCCACTGAAGGTCTTTAAGGAGGGGAATGACATGAGATGTTTTCTCTGTCCTCTCTCTCTATTGCAGCTCTTGTAGATGAAAACACCTACTATATCTTTCTTCTAAGTTTTCCTTTCCCTGCACTAAACATTGCCTGTTTCCTCAGCATTCTTCTATGGCATAGCTGGCAGGCCAAGTAGAAGTTCTATCTGGATCAAATCTGTGGTTAGATTCAGGTTTGAATCCCAGTTTTGCCTAAAGTTTAGCTAATAAAACTTTACATCAATTCCTCTGCTGTAAAACGAGAATGTAGAGAAAACGTCTTATAAGGCTACTATGAAAATTAGCTGAACTCCTGCATTATTATACCATTCTGATCTCCAAAGACTGTCTCCCCAAAGCAGCTATGATCTACACTACATGATCAGTGCAGGAGAGGGTAGGATGACTCCACCTGCCTTCATCTTCTGAACATAGACTGTAATCCATCTGTTTTCTTGCACTGACATAACAATGACACCCTCTCTTGATTTTTTGTTCATTTTAATTCTTTGAGAATGAAGGAATTGGGAAGTTGTAACCTGGTGAGGCTTTGATGACAGAGAGACTTGTTTGGCCAAGAAAAAAAGGTTAGCTTGGCCAAAGTCCAAGCTCCTAACATCCCTTAACCTGTTAGTCCTTTTATACATAAAATGGGGATGATAAGCTTGTCTGGCAGAATCATTGTAAATATTAAATGAGATCTTTTATACCCACAGTCCTCAACTCTGGCTGTACTTTACAATCACTTGGAAAATGTTTCACAACATACCATTCTTACGGTCTCACTCCCTATGTAATTCTTTTGGGCAGACAGAGAATAGGAACCAGAGGTAAACATCAGTGGTTTAGAGCAAACTCCTTATTAGGTACTGGAAAATGGGCATTTTACTATCACTACTATACATCTCTTTAATACAGCGAGGGCTCAATAAATATGACTAGATCTTGACAGTTGAAAGAGGTTTAATCTTATTAGGTCCAACCTCTCACCCAAGATAAGTCACACATCTACAGCTCAAGCCCAGCACCACTAGAAAAGTAGTCTTGACTCTTCCTGTTACTAGTTGTGGGGTGTTGAGTCAGTATTTAACCTCTCTGTGCCCTCTCATCTATAAAGTGCAATACCCACTTCACAAGGTTGTTCTGAGAGCTCAATGAGTTAATAAAGTTTTCAAAGAACAGTGCCTGACACTCACTATATAAAATAGGGATGAATGTATCACTTCCTGAATAAAGGAACAAATCAAAGAAAACACCAAGAGACACCAGCTTCAATTTACACATATTAGAGAGTGAACACATTCTGTTAATGAGTACTTTCTATTTCTTAGTAAGCTCATTTTATATTATACAAAATCTCCCTTTCTGCAGCTTGAATCTATTTGGCCCTTATTCTTCTGGGAACACATAGGACAAGTTTTTCTGTTTACTATAGCCATTCAAATAATTGTAGCTGGTTTACTTTCCTCCCCAGATCCTCTTTTCCAAGCTAAAGCATCTCAATTCTTTCAACTATTCCTCACCAACATATTTTCAACTTTTTTCAGCATCTGGGCAGATCAAGAAATTAATTCCCAGTGCATCATATACCCCTCCCAATTTTATATGTACTTTGAAGGATCTGGACACTTTCCAGAAGATATGAACCATCACTTTACTGGTTAGGGACATTGTGTTTTTTCAAGGTAGCCTAATATTATGCTATCTGCAAGGGTGGGGTGAGCAGGCTCATTATATACTGACTCTTCATCAGCCATTTGTGGCCAACTAGAATCACTAAACCTTATTTGTGTGTTCCTAACCATGTCCTATCTTATACAACTAAACTAGCTAGGTTTGGGCAGAGAAGACAATGGCACCCCACTCCAGTACTCTTGCCTGGAAAATCCCATGGACTGAGGAGCCTGGTGGGCTGCAGTCCATGGGGTCGCGAAGAGTCGGACACGACTACACTTTCACTTTTCACTTTCATGCATTGGAGAAGGAAATGGCAGCCCACTCCAGTGTTCTTGCCTGGAGAATCCCAGGGACGTGGGAGCCTGGTGGGCTGCCATCTATGGGGTTGCACAGAGTCGGACATGACTGAAGCGACTTAGCAGCAGCAGCAGCAGCAGCTAGGTATGGGAGTCTATTTGTAGAACTATCTTACATCTATTTTCATTAGACTCACACTCACTGTTCCAGCCTATGGCTAATCCTGTTAACCAACTCACTAGGTAGACTGTGAAGTTTTGAGACAACCCTGAAGAAGTATAAAGAAAAAAGAAAATTAAAGTACACCGTGATGCAGAGTATGTGTTGCTAGAAGGAGGTTGGCTAGAAGCCAGACAGAGAGCTCCCCAAGGTAACATTACTCAGATTCATTTCCTAGATTCAGAGTCAGTCCCCACTCTCACAAACTCAGGGTGCCAGAGATGCTCACGTTGAGAGTCACAGATTCCTGCATAAAAACAGACACTCAGTTTTTACTCTACAGTGTGAAATACAACTGTGGAGAGAATAATAGCTCGTGGGTTTTTGTTGTTGTTTTGGTTTTTTTTTAATGTTTACCATGTGTCAAACACAGTTCTGAGGATCTTACACATACTGTTTACTGTTTCACGTATTTCTCGAAACTCCACGAGTTAGGTACATTTTACAGATAAGAAAGCAGAGCAGTTCCTCTGAATCCTTTCCTCTCACCCAGCTCATGCAATTGACTTCCAAGTCCTGTTGCCCAGTGTCTAGTTCTGCCTTTTGTATCCATTCTCTGCTTCTAACCCTACTGTCACCATCCTAGTTCCGGTCCCCATCCTGTCTCACCTCTACCATTACCACAGCCCCATTCTCTCCCTTCTCTGGTCCGTTTCTACATTGCCTCTTATTTCTAAAACTCAGCTTTTAGTGTGCCACTCTTGTTTAACGTTGTGGTTCCTCGTTGCCGTAGAATAAGAACTCAGATTCCTTGGTGTGGCACAAAGGTCTTCACTGTAAAGTCTGCAGTTCATCTCCTGCCACCTTACCCCTTCCTGAGCCCTCCTCAGCCCCTCCTCCTTCCCGAAAGTTTTAGTCAGTAGCCAACTGGGACAACTCAACTGTTGCCTGGACATGCCGCCTACTTGTACGCTGCTATTTCCTACTGTATCTTGCCTGTGCTACATACTTGACCTGTATTATCCTAGTTAATTGTAACAGGAACTCCATGAAGTAAGCACCACCACCTTCCCTGCCTAGATGAGGAAACTAAAGTGCAGAAGGTCAACCTGCCAAGTGTCACACCGCTTAGTGTGGGATGGGGTGTCTTATTGACTGAGAACCCAGGCACTTTCCCACCAACCACCCCACCTCCCCGGCTTTTGGCTCAGCTGGGTCTGACTCAGACTCCAGCTGTCCTCTGTCTTCCTCCCTAGCTAGATTATGAGCTTGTTGCAGGCAGGAACCGTGTCCACTTTGTATCTACAGAGTGGAACCCCATTCCTGCGAATGCTGTCACTTCAAATGCTTAGCGAACTGATCCATAGACAGGATAAGGAATATGTTTCAACGAAGTCCGGAAAACACTAGTTCAGTTTAAGAGAAGTCCAAATAGAGCTCACTGCGCCCTTACTCACTAACAGATTTGAGAGGGAGGTTGTGGGAACTGCCAGGCTTACCTAAGGTACTCCACGGGCGCTCGGCTTTCGGCTTTCCCAGTCACAGCATCAGTCCCAGTTCTCCGTTTACAGCGGTTACCACAGCAACGCCAACACACCTTCCGGACGGGAGGGGACTGCCGGCGCATGCGCTGCCGGAGGTGACTGACTGGGTCAGCTCAATCTCATTCGCCCTCTAGCCCCGCCCATTTCGTAGCCCAGGATTCAGGATGAAAGCCAAACAGCCCAGCATCCTACTAGTTTATCATCCCAGTTTAGTATGTATGTCTAGCTTATGATTATTATCCTAAGAATGCTTCATTGGTAACTTGAACACTTTGAAAGATATGCCCAATAATACAAAATGGCTCAAAGCTTCTCTGATCACAGGCTATCATCAGCAAAGATATACGTCACAGAGACATTTTTATGTATTTACTTTATACTATGTTATCTCAGTTGGTCTTTAGGAGTAATATTTTATGCTGTGGGCTCTTTGGTCGCAGGACTCTAAGTGCACAAAATACAGACTTGGCTTGACAGATTTCTCAGTTTAGCAGTTTGCTCTCCCAACTGCTCCGTGGCACAGCCAGAGATTATTATTTTTAAGCACCTAACTAATGCTACTGGTTACAAAACATTGGTTTTAAATGGCTACAACCTCGCAAGATGTGACAAAGAACTTTGCATCCAGAATTAAAAAAAAAAAAAACACAAAAAAACTCATAATTCAATTTTTAAAAAACCACCTAAATTTTTAAATGGCAAAGGACTTCGAATACTTCACATCAGATATAAGAACAGTCAATAAACACATGGAAAGATGCATAGGAGTAGGCTCTACAGAGTTGCACACCACAATGCATACATTTCATACTGGGATGGGTAAAAGTTTAAAAATCGCCAGTACCAAATGTGGAAGGATGTGGAGCAAATGGAACTCTCATATATTGCTGTTGAAATGAAAGGTAACACAACCACTTCAGACACACCAATTGGTAGTTTCTTTAAAAGTTAAATATCTACCAAGTCATTCCATGTCTAAGGTATTTTCCCGAGAATAAAAAAATCGTTCATACAAAGCCTTATATGTGAATGTTCATAGTAGCCATATTCATAATAACAAAAGCATTAACCACCAAAACGGCTATTGACAGGTGAATGGATAAATATATATACAATGGAATACTACTCAGAAGTAAAAAGGAAGAAACTGATACACACAACATGGATGAATCTCAATTAGGATGAGTGAAAGAAGCCAGGTACAAAATGTTACAGTGTGTGTGATTTCATTTATATAAAATGCAAATAGGTCTATGATGATCAAAAGCAGATCAGTAGTTGCCTAAAGCTGGAGCAAAGGGAGAGAGACACTGCAGAGAGACAAAAGACTCTTCTGGAGATGAAGCCCAACTATCATTCTGCTGATAGTGCTGTGTGTATACACATCTGCCTCATGAATTGTTGTCTTTAAACATATGTATGGATGTATTTTATTGTATATAAATTATTTATCATGCTAATAAGAAAAATAGCTATATAATATTCTATTGGTTTCTTTCACATTACACAATGATTTTCCCAAAACTGTGTATTATGCATTTATTGGTAATATTGGGCTTCCCAATGGTGCTAGTGGTAAAGAATCTGCCTGCTAAGGCAGGAGGCCTGGGTTAGATCCCTGGGTCAAGAAGACCACCTGCAGAAGGAAATGGCAACCCACTCTAGTATTCTTGCCTGGGAAATCCACAGACAGAGAAGCCTGGCAGGCTACAGTCCATGGGGTCGCAGAGAGTTGGACACAACTTAGTGACTAAATAACAAACTTATTTTTAAACAGCATGTAGTTATTTTCAAATAATATGCTCAACATGTTTCATTTCTGCCTTAAAACATCTTTAAATTTAAAACACTGGATCCAAATATTGAGAAAAATATAAACGCACTACAGAATATCTTTAAAAATCTAGAAATACAGAGGGACTAGTGCATTCAACATCCCCAAACTGGCAGTCATTATGGAATGCTTGTGAATCGGGTCCTGTTCTTAGCATACTCACATCCATTTATCTCACGTAATCCTCACAATCCTATAAGAAAGGTAATACCTCTATGGGAGAAATTAACTTGACCAAAGGACACAGCCCAAGTAACAGAGTTAGCACATGGATACAAGTTTTCTGATGCCAACACTTGCACCCTTAGCCACCAGGCTATATTAGTTATTTCTTTTAAGTTAGTACAAGTCCAATAATTGTTTTAAAAAAGAGCTTCAAGTCCTGGGCTTTACTTCTTATAAGCATTCTAACATTGGGTAACTTATTCCACCTCTAGAGCTCAACTTCCTCATCCATAAAGAAGAGTGGGGTGGTATTTAAATATACTCAATTCATAGGTTAACTGTGAGAGTTAAATGTGGTAAGGGGCTACTGCAGCTTAGCACAGCACCAGCCACAGGAATGGATCAATAGAGAATAGCTCTTATCATTACGGTGCTTCCATACCATACACACTGTAAGAAGGCAGCACAGCACAGATTTTGAAAAAAGACTGCCTAGGTTCCCATCGAGTGCCACCACTCCCAACTTATGTGACCTTGAAAGAGGGCTTACCTCCTTGAGCCACATTTCCTCATCTACAAAATAAGGATGATATTAATAGTGTTGTTGTTGTTGTTCAGTCACTTAGTCATGTCCAGTTCTTACAGTGTCATGAAATCATGTGGTTAAAACAGAGCCTAGTGCTTAGCAAACAGTAAACTATTATTAAATTCTGCTAATCCAAATGGTTTTGCTAAGCGACTTCACTTTCACTTTTCACTTTCATGCATTGGAGGAGGAAATGGCACCCCACTCCAATATTCTTGCCTGGAGAATCCCAGGGACAGGGGAGCCTGGTAGGCTACAGTCTATGGGGTCACACAGAGTTGGACACGACTGAAGGGACTTAGTAGCAGCAGCAGCAGCAGCAGCATAGGAATGATTATATCACAACTGTGGATTTAGCTATCCACATATAGTTTTCCTCCCAAGCTGTAATCTGGAGAACTGCAAACTTTATTAAAATATAGCAAGTGATCACTGGCTTTCTGGGGCATATTGGAGAAGACATGTTACCAAAAAACTTGCATCTAAACCCAAGAAACACAAGTAATCTGAGTTTGGGCTGTTAAAAGTAAATATAAGTAGTACATCACAGTCAAACACAGCAGACTTCACTGGTCTGCAATGCTATAGATCCATGGTTCCCAAGTTTGACCATGAACCAAGCCACATGAAAGGCTTATTTAAACAGACATTAGAGTTTCTCTCTCTCTTTTTTTTTTTTTTTTTTTTTTTTTAGGTCTGGGGGCAAGGAGATCCAACCAGTCCATTCTGAAGATCAACCCTGGGATTTCTTTGGAAGGAATGATGCTAAAGCTGAAACTCCAGTACTTTGGCTACCTCATGCGAAGAGTTAACTCATTGGAAAAGACTCTGATGCTGGGAGGGATTGGGGGCAGGAGAAGGGGACGACAGAGGATGAAATGGATGGATGGCATCACTGACTCGATGGACGTGAGTCTGAGTGAACTTCGGGAGTTGGTGATGGACAGGGAGGCCCGGCGTGCTGCGATTCGTGGGGTCGCAAAGAGTCGGACACGACTGAGCGACTGAACTGAACTGAACTGAACTGAGGGCCCCCAAAGTTTCATTTCTATTAAGTACACCAGGTGATGCTGATGCTGCTGGCTGGGGTTCACATTTCAAGACCCATTGATGCTGTTGGTTCTGAAAGTTGATAGTGCTGCTGCTGCTAAGTTGCTTCAGTCGTGTCCGACTCTGTGTGACTGGGATTCTCCAGGCAAGAACACTGGATTGGGCTGCCATCTCCTTCTCCAGTGCATGAAAGTTGATAAACAGGCGCTAATAAAGGCAGTTTAACTGTTCAGTTCAGTTCAGTCGCTCAGTCATGTCCGACTCTGCGACCCCATGAATCGCAGCACGCCAGGCTTCCCTGCCCATCACCATCTCCCGGAGTTCACTCAAACCCATGTCCATCGAGTCGGTGATGCCATCCAGCCATCTCATCCTCTGTCGTCCCCTTCTCCTCCTGCCCCCAATCCCTCCCAGCATCAGAGTCTTTTCCAATGAGTCAACTCTTCACATGAGGTGGCCAAAGTACTGGAGTTTCAGCTTCAGCGTCATTCCTTCCAAAGAAATCCCAGGGTTGATCTCCTTCAGAATGGACTGGTTGGATCTCCTTGCAGTCCAAGGGACTCTCAAGAGTCTTCTCCAACACCACAGTTCAAAAGCATCAATTCTTCGGTGCTCAGCTTTCTTCACAGTCCAACTCTCACATCCATACATGATCACTGGAAAAACCATAGCCTTGACTAGATGGACCTTTGTTGGCAAAGTAATGTCTCTGCTTTTCTATGCTATCTAGGTTGTTAATTAAAACCAAATATGCACTAATTTATGATTTGGGGATAATAAATATCTTTATAGTTTCCCAAGCTTGGCTATTCACTGGAATCATCTCAGGAGGATTTTAATATACTAGTGCTTGTGCCCCCACCCCCAACCCCCCAGAGAGTCTAACTTAATTGGTCTGGAGTGAGGACTGGGAATTGGGAACTTTAGAAGGTCCTCAGATGACTCTAAGGGCATCTGAAGTTGAGGAGCATTACTTCAGAAGGCCTAAGAAAGCAAGCCTCCTTACTCTGCATCTATTATTACTGGAGTTTTTTCAATCTACTTTTGTATCTTATCAGCAAAAACAAACATTAACAGGATGAAGACTTACATGCCAGTCCCACAGGTTGCCAGTGAGCTACCGGTAAAAGTTCTTTGCATTGCTTCTCAACTCTGACTGCACATAAAATCACTCTAAGCAGCTTTTAAAAATGTCATGCAAAGGCATCTTAGAGGTTGAAAGGAATATAGAGGAAAAAAATTAAGAGTCAACAAGTTGGAGAATATGAAAGAAAATACTGAGTTGGCCAAAAAGTTCAACCCAATGTATGTCAAAATAATGCATTCACAAACCAAGCAGATAACGTGACATTTCAATAATACAAGGAATAACACCAAAATGGTTTGATATGCCAGACAGGGAAAGTATTTATTAAATACCAAGTTTTAAAAAGTGCAATACAGATGGAAGAATCTTCAATAATGCAAATACATGTGGATGACTTCACATAAATCTAATCAGTGGTACCTGTGCTGTGAGAAAGTTCCCCCAAGCAGTTTCAGTGTGTTTCCCCTTCCCAGTCGCACCTCACTTAGGCTGAGAATTCCTATCATAGAGCCAAGGAGCAGAGACCATGCAAAAACCCAAGTTTAAAATAGCAACCAATATGTGAGCCCAAACAGGCACCTTAAGAAAAATCTACGCTGAGGGTATAGTAGATTAAAGGCTGGGAAAATGTGCTAGCAATGCTTTGCACTCAGTTCTGTTCCAAACATTAAATAAGCCATCAATCAGTGTTTCTCTACTGAGATATTCAAGCTCAATTGTTACTTACTTAATATACATTACCATAACTAATGTGACATTTTCACATTTGAAGACTATGTAAGAATTTTATGCATAAAATGAAGAGAAGACTCTTGAGAGTCCCTTGTACTGCAAGGAGATCAAACCAGTCAATCCTAAAATGTTCACTGGAAGGACTGATGCTGAAGCTGAAGCTCCAGTACTTTGGCCACCCGATGTGAAGAGATGACTCTTTGGAAAAGATCCCGATGCTGGGAAAGATTGAAGGCAGGAGGAGAAGGTGACAACAGAGGATGAGATGGCATTACTGACTCGATGGACATGAGTTTGAGCAAGCTCTGCACGAGTTGGTGATGGATAGGGAAGCCTGGTGTGATATAGTCCATGGGGTTGAGTTGGGCACAACTGAGTGAACTGAACTGAAGAACTTTATAATATATATAACCACTCTTACCTGCTTAAGCAAACATAAACAAATACTCCCACGCTTACTTTTTAAAACCATACATTCGCTTGATAGAAAAAGTGATAGACACAGCGCCTTCCCCAAAAAAGGGGTGTTAAATTTTTCTGAAAGCCAGAATTTAGTCACACAGAGGCTATTTATTGTTAAGTTACATGAAAACCAACTTAGTTCTTCAGAAAAAAATTAATAACATTTAAGATATACTAGACCAAAAAATTCTGAATAAAGATGATAAAGATAAAAATATAATACTGAAAAAACCCTTGAATTTATTAGAATACACAATTTTAATTTTCCTCTAGTCAAATTTTATTTACAAGGCTATTTGTTGGACATCTATTTGAAAAGGCAGAAATTAAAATAATTGCTCTATTTCTTGGTTCCGTTAGTGCTAATTCACAAGATCTTTGTTAAGTTTTATCTGAAAGAAAAACACAGAAATTTGAAAGCAGGAGCAGGGAAAGGGGAGTAGAAGTTCAAGGATATATTACTGAAAACAAACTCTACAACTCGACCTCACTTATGACACGTGGGTAGAAAGAGCAAACCAGCCTTCTTCATTTTGTTTCTCAATCTGTTGAACAAAGATGCAAAAAGGCTTTAGAAAGTAGTCAGGAGCACAAGACCACTCAAGATTTACAATTATTCGTACCAAGTACAAAGAACCAAAGTTATCCTATACCACTGAATGGTACTAAAAATTATCGATACTGGCAATTTTTATTCTGTAACAGAGACACTCCCAAATATTCCCTGGTCAGCAAATCTCCTTATTGATTTGGGAGGCCTATTTTTTTTAAAAAAGGATCAATCCAATATTTTATGCAAGTCATACATACAGCTTTTTAAAATAACAAAAAGTTATCTGATCTTGGTAAATTAAATCTGTTACTAAATTCCAGAAATTAAGGGCATATTATATAAAATAGTTTACATTAAAGCTCTTTTTAGGATGTAAGAAACAGCAAAGAACAGACAAATCTTCCAGTGCTAGGCAATGGGCTATGCAAATCTATCAATTAATTTGGACTATAAATACTCAACACTTACTGAAGCACTCACTACTTGGTCTAATTACCGAAGCTAGTAATAAGAAGAGCAAAGAGGATTCTCCCCCATCAAACAGTTGTTAGCTCACATTTGTAAACGTAATGTTTATGATTTTAAAGTTATCCTCACAATTTGCTATGACCAAACGAAGGAAAGTTATTAATATATTTTGCTGTATTACCAGCACAGAAACATTCTTCTTGCAAAAAATAGGGATACATTGTAAGAAAAGCTTAATTTCTATATATTCCTGTAACAAATCAGAACACATAAAAATATGTAAGACATTTATTAACTGTTTGTGCTGGAACTCTCTAAATGTGGCATGAAACCTCTCTGTGGCACACTCAGATGTGCACACTGGGGCAGAGTGACAAGGAGAGTGACCGGTCCCAGGGCTCCAGCTATCCCGAGGCCTAAAGAGCCACAGCAAGGACTGAGGAAACCAGCACCTCATAAACCCATAACCCACCCAAGACACCCCTGTGTGTCTTGCCACACTATTTAGAATGCTCTGCAGGAAACAATAATGTCCATCTTTGTTGAAATCTTATTGAATTGTATTCTATTCCTTAGTTACCCTAGAAAACAAAAGAAGGGCATGCTTGTTTTTTCTAATGAAGGTGAATTAGTATTTCTTTTCTTCTGAGGATTTTACATTATCTTTAAGATAACAGGAATAATAATTAAGCATGACCATTGCAAAATCAACCACCTTCCACTCTGGCCCTACTAACCTCCACACACATTTCACCATTACACTTTATCATATACCTTTGCTCTTGGATTAAGAGGTGTCAAGCGCCCACTTCCCGAGGTGGCATTTAAAGGAGAACAAGAATTACTAGCAGCCCCTGAAGATCTATTTAAGAGGGGAAAAAAAAAAGTGAGATAGTAATCTGTCATTATTAACCTTTAAAAATGATATAAGACACAATTCTCAATATTGCCAAGAGCCTGAAATGGAATGGGTGACTTAAATCCAAATGAGGTAAATTATTTGTAACATATTTTCACCAACCTAAGCCTTGTTTTAATTAGTAGATTTTCTTTTTTGGGGTGTTTTTAGGTTTATAGAAAGTCTGAATGGAATCTATAAAGACCATTACAGTACCATACAGATAAGGTTTTAACACTGAAAGAGGAAGTGCAGATGTGGAGGGGTGGGGGAGAAGGCCGAAGTCCTGGAAGAGTAATGAGACTTGGAGCAGTATAGTGGCAGCATGCAGAGTGGACAGAGAGAGCCAGGTACATCCCCATTCACCAACCACATGTCCCATCTAGGCAAACCACCCAATTAGCTGCATGAGCTTTGGTTTCAGTCACTGTAAAGAAGAAAATACTACTGCTCAATTTATCCACACTGTCACATATTACCTCCAGATTTTGTAACCCATAAAGTGCTCCACATATGTGCCATTATCCCATTTTTGTTTTCAATAACCAACCCAATGCTTTTCTACTTAATGAAGGATTTTTCCCTACTCTTCTTCTTCTTCCCTCCAAATTCTCCTCCCCAATCACTTGATTTTCTCTACATGAGTAAATCTGTCTGCATCTAAGTCAGACACTATGCACTTCCTTTTCACACAAAAAGCATAAAACACAAACCATGCTTTTGATTTTAACCCTACCTTCTCGAATTTAGCCCACTAGTAGGAGAGACAGTACTACATTTTGAGCTTTCTGGGGCTTCTGCTCCTGGAATAGACACCTCAATTGTCCTCTTTCCACCCTCTATAATATAAAAATAAACATTAGTTACATTACCTTTCATTACAATGAAAATTAAAATTTAACTTGATTTTTGTCTTACTGCAAATTTTACATTATAAATTTGAGGGTTCTGTCTATATTTTTATTATAATGGCCCACAAATACACTTCAAGGTTTTCTAAAAAACAAAAACAAACTGTGAGACAAAAGAATTGTAGTTACTAGTGTCGATTCAGGAGCATGCCAGTTCTTAGAGAAACAAAATTTTCAGACAAGTGGTATCATGTCAGATCCTCAAGAGAAAAACAGAAATTAAGAACTATCCTAAAGAACAGGAGATCCTGGTTACAGTGGCTTACCTAAAGTTTTCCAAAAAAAAAAGGAAAAAGAAAATTTCTGGAGTTATGCAGTAAAACTAAACCTTCTAAATCTATTAATTACTGCCATTACTGAAGACATTAAATTTGGAGGGGAAAGTTGGCTGAAGAGTTCGTGTGGCCAATAGCAACTATAATTATGTACATTTTCAATATTTCAGAAGTAGATAATCAGTCAACAAATATTTACTAAGTATCTACTCATGAAAGGCTCAGCCAATGCTCCTGTGAATCACTGCTTAAAACTAGTGCTTTCTGGGCTTTAAGGGGTAATGACATTCTTTCAGTTTTATAACATATTCCTTGGTTACCCTAGAAAACAAAAGAGGTTCTGCATGGCAAATGATTTATTTTTATCTTTATCTTATAGTCCACAGAGGTTCCTGTGAAACCAAGAATTTCACTTAAGAACACCTTAGACAAATAAGCACTGGAATGGAAAGAACAAGGTTGCATATCTACCTATTTGCTTTAGAACTTCAGACAAATCGTTCAACCTCTTTGTGTCTCAACTTACTTATTTATCAAAGAGTTATATCAGCTTTGTCTGCTCTGAGTGGCGTCAAAAACCATTTAGTTTTTGGCTCATTTAAGCCAACAAAAATGAAAGTATTACCCTCAAAGAACTACTGAAATAGATGTCCCATTTTATCACAAGATTATTCTTAAGAGTGATCTGCTTTATTTTTCTTCACTGTGCTTGGCATTAACTGACAGTGTCTCATATATTTATTTATTTGTATTGTCTGCTCCCCAACTGGAACCCTGGTGTAGTCAAGCAGGGCAGGAACATGGACTGTTCGATGCAGTATCCCCAGTGCCCAGAACATGGTGGCACATAGTTGGTATTCATAGACGTTGAGCGATTTCACTTATTTATTCTAGTCAGAAGTCGCCTCTAGATTTCCTGACTATGAAGAACAGTAGACAAGGCTGTAATGTGAAAGGAGTCTAGAATAAACAAAGAGGAAGGGCCTTTGGGAAATGCACTATCCACCACTTTCTAGTACTTTCCAAATCACTCTGTTTGCTGGGTCTGTTAAGTGTCAAAAAGGAAATAACTCTGAGAGTAAAAGTCTTATTGGTAGATCCTTCAAAGGCAACCTACTTCAACCAGCCACTGCTGCTGCTGCTGCTAAGTCGCTTCAGTTGTGTCTGACTCAGTGTGACCTCATAAACGGCAGCCCACCAGGCTCCCCCGTCCCTGGGATTCTCCAGGCAAGAACACTGGAGTGGGTTGCCATTTCCTTCTCCAATGCATGAAAGTGAAAAGTGAAAGTGAAGTCGCTCAGTCGTATCCGACTCTTAGCGACCCCATGGACTGCAGCCCACCAGGCTCCTCCGTCCACGGGATTTTCCAGGCAAGAGTACTGGAGTGGGGTGCCACTGCCCTCTCCGTCAACCAGCCACAGGACGTAGGAATCTCTAAAACAGCATTTCTTGAACACCTCAGGGAGCACAACACTTACTGATACAGAGCTTTGTCTTTTCCTGACAATTAGAACCTTCTCTGTATACCAGGCCCAATTAGTCTCTCTGGAATCTTTATGCAGCTCTACCCCTTAAGGGTCTTAGTAATTCAATTACTGGTTAAACAGCAACTTGAGGTTTACTTTGTTTCATCAGTACCTTTTAGAATGTGACTAATGACAACTAATTTTTCAGTTATATTTCTATTGTTTAGAATTCCTTCTAGCCTTCCACATTCCCTAAATGTAACAATGAATAGAAAGTTTAACTTACAAATGAAAATATTTTAAAGGCTTTCACAGAATAATAACATGTAATTTTCATGAAATTCTAAATGATCACTTTGATGCTCATGTTTATAATTAGCTGCAGCATATCCCATAAATGAATCAGGTACTGTAATCAATCCCATTTACATGTAGGGCAACTTAGGAACTCAGACACCAAAGATGAACTGCAGGCACCATGGACAGCTTTCAAGAAGCTAGAGTGGAGACTGGCCTTCTGGTCCCATTTCTGTCACTGAGTTCTGTTTCTTTCTATATGCAATTGAAGCCACTGAAATATATGGGCTTGAGACTTCTTTTAGCTAAATATATACTCATAGTCAAGAAAGTGAAAGTTTCCACGCATCTAAGCTTCTAAATTATGAATTTGTGACTAACCAGCCCACGCTCTGACAGGTGACTGCACAGGTGATACTGGTGGAGAGGAAGGATTCAAGCCAATCAGCTTCTGCTGCTCTATTAACTGCAAGAGTTTTCCACGAGCCTCCATACTTTGTCGATTCAATTCTGCAATCCGTTCCTCCATGCTACTTGGTGTCAGAGGTTGCACTGCTGGAAAAGTCTTTAAAAACAAAAAAAGACACAGACTCCATGTTAAAAATAATCCAAACAATTCTCACTTTTTGTAAAAATAAACTTTTCCCTTAAGAGCCAGCAAATTAGTATTCATAGTTCTTGCTTGGAGAAGGCAATGGCAATCCACTTCAGTACTCTTGCCTGGAAAATCCCATGGGTGGAGGAGCCTGGTGGGCTGCCGTCTATGGGGTCGCACAGAGTCGGACACGACTGAAGCGACTTAGCAGCAGCAGCAGCAGTCCTTGCTACATACAAACTTGAATACTGGGCAAACAGTAACAGAATTTACAGATCTCTTAATTTAAAAATAAAGGCTAAAGTGGGGGGATACTTAACCTTCTAATATCAGTACCACGTAAGCCTTCTAGTCCCTCTGTCCATGTAGAGTGACTGTGGGACAAAGCAAAGCTTTCCTGCATTTCTTAGTGTTCGCTGAGCTGCACAAAGACCACCTAAGTGCAGATACTATTCCTAGTGACTGGCTTCTAAGTAATCCCTATTTAAAGACAGGTCTGGGGTTTGAATCACAATATACACAAGAGGTTCTGCTGTAGTTGAAACAGATGATTCTATAATTATAATCTTCATGAACCACGAGCTATTTGGCAAAGATTTCTAGGACTCGAACCACTCCTTCTGACCACATGTCAGCAGCCCTCCCAGGCTGCTTTTGGCCTATAATACCTGATTTCAGAAGGTTGGTGACTGTAAAAGAATATGGGAGGTAAGAGTAAGAAAGAGCCACTCAAGAAATATCATGAAAGTTTGGTGTGAAAATTCCTAAAAGAAATGTATATGTCACTCTTAAGTATTTCATTTAGTTAAATATGTCCCTTTGAGAGAAAAAAAAATTCCTAATAGAAGTCGCTAATTTGCAGTTTACACTCATTAGTTAAAAAAGAGACAGTAAAATAGTATTAATTAAAAATCATTCAGTAATTCTGATTATATCAAAAAGAGTAGTGAGCACAATAAAAACTAGATTGTCCTCTCTTACCTGATTGTTATCCCAGTGGGAAAAGGGGGTGAGCTCAATTTTTAATTCTGTGGTCTTTTTAAAACCAAGAGTTGCCTGCTTCAAATAATCTTCAAAACTCCGCAAACACAGAAATGTTTCCATTGACTAGAACTGAGACTGTGCGTATTGATGGCCGCGGCCCACTCCTGATCTCCTTCTCGGCTTCTTCGGCCAGTCCCTTCTGACAGCTGTTTCTGCGACTCAATACGCACACTCCCCCTGAGCCAGTGCTGACAGAGACAGCCCTCCCCCACTCTCTCCCAACCTTCTTCACAGGGATCCTCAGTCCACTGTTGCTAAAGCCCTTATGGAATCCATAGCCATCACCATGGATCCCCTAATCCGTGAAGCCGGCCAGCTCCTTCCCACGGCCTTGTCCCCATCGGAACACTCAGAGGCGCCACCCTGGCTTCGTGGCAGGCTAAAAAGAAGCCTCTCCCGTCACTGGGATCAGCAGGAAGGCATGTTTCACAATTGGAACTTAAGAGTCCTTTTGCTCCCTATAAACAAGGCAATGAAGGTTTACACTGCCAGGTCAGCCCACAGTGTACTTAACTTACAAAATTCCAGCACAACAGTATGTAGACTTTCTTTTTTTTTTTGCCTTAAAAAAAAAAATTATCTTACTTTTTATTGAGGGATAATTGCTTTAAAGACTTTTGCTGTTTTCTGTCAAGCCTCAACATGAATCAGCCATAGGTATACATATACCCCCTCCCTTCTGAAACTCCCTCCCGTCTCCCTCTCCATCCCACCCTTCTAGGTTGATACAGAGCCCCTGTTTGAGTTTCCTGAGCCATACAGCAGATTCCTAGTGGCTATCTATTTTACATATGGTAATGTAAGTTTCCATGTTACTCTTTCCATACATCTCACCCTCTCCTCCCCTCTCCCCATGTCCATAAGTCTATTCTCTATGTCTGTTTCTCCACTGTTGCCCTGTAAATAAGTTCTTCAGTACCATTTTTCTAGATTCCGTATAGCCGTCTCTGGGGTCGCACAGAGTCAGATACGACTGAAGCGACTTAGCAGCAGAAGCAGCAGCAGCATGATATTCATCTCTCTCTTTCTGACTCACTTCACTCTGTATAATAGGTTCTAGATTCATCCACCTCCTTAGAACTGACTCAAATGTGTTCAGTGTGTAGACATTTGCTCCTCAAAATGTAATCCTCAGACCAATAACATTTGAAATTTATTAGGAACGCACAGGTTCTACTTCAGACCCACTCAATCAGAGACTGCATGTTAGCAAGATCCCCAGATAATTCATATACATTAAAGTCTGACTTCAATAATTCTTTAAAACATCATTTCCATTGGAGAATGCATTGTGTCCTAAGAAATTAACTACTCATGAGTTGAGGGCCAACTACATGCAACTGTCTTTTATGAGCCCCTTTGAGAGTAAAAATGATTTCAATTAAAATGTAGTTGTATGGCAAACGTTCGAAACATATCTATTCTACATTCTATATTAAAAATGTCATTCCTAGCTTAATTTTAGCTTTTCTACCCATTTTACTTTTGTCCTATGTTCCTCATTCATTTCCCCATTTAAATTTTATGTTGTCCTCCTCTAACGTGTGTGTGACATAAACTGATAAATAACCTCTACTTATTCTGTGATGAGGACATGACAAAGCATGAGCCCTCTAGCACCAGCCTCAAAGATATCCAGGGTCACTTCTAGATGCTCCAGTAATAAACTTAAATTCCCATACATCTGGATCAATCCTTAATTGGTACTCACAGCCATCGTGTCGCTGGCATGACTTGTCTCCTGTCTGTTAAACTCCCGAAGTCCGTCCCCTTGTTCTCCCCCTGGACCAATAATATTATTCAGATGTGCCCTGATAGCTGAATTCTGCAGGGTCAACTCTGCAATTCGTGCCATGATGTCCTTTCTCTGTATTAACGTCTCATTTGTTCTAAGCTGCTGCCCGTCTCCCAGCACCAGGGGTTCTTCTGGGAGTGTGGGGTTTCTCGATTGCTGCTGCATGCTTGACCGGGAACTGCAGAGAGGCTGTGAGAGGCTAACAAAAGGAGCCTGGGTTCTGCTCTGCGAGTCTTCTCCCATGTGAGAGGCCCTCCACCTCTGAGTGAAGAGGTGACTCTCATCATTTGAGTTCTGAACGTCTGCGCCAACAGGTAAGGTCTTCTTTTCCCAATTTTGTTCCTTTTCAATTATTTCCACAGTCGGAGGAATTCGTGGAGCAGGACGAGTTTGAACAGTCCTCCTCAATACTGTAGATACAGTTAGAACATAATAAACATGCGCTGTTGAACCACAGCTGGCACTATGGTCATGTCACGAGCACCCCCCACCCCACACTTAATAGTCAGCATTTGAGAAGCATTTCAAAGGAAGGAGCTGGTTTCTGAATGCCTCAATTATTTTAACAGGGAATATACCAGCAATACTATTCCTAATAATCAAGTGCAGAGTCTTTTATAATCCTTAGAGCTTTATCAGCAATCTTGTGAAAAACCATCTACCTAGTTCACATTTTAACACATATATTAACTCATATCTGGGAATCCTGGGGGGAGTATGGACACATAATATAAACTAAAGATGGATGGGGAAGTATCTCTGAAGAAGTAAAGTTTTTATTTACGTTTTTGCTTTGTGTTTTGGGAGGCTTTTTGGCCACTCTACATGTGGATGTTAGTACCCCAATCAGGGATCGAACCTGCAGCCCCAGCATTGGGAGCACAAGAGTCGTAACCACTAGACCACCAGGGAAGTCCCAAGAAGTGACACTTAAATGATTACATATGTGGCAGAGAGTGGAGCAAAGAACATTGCAACCAGAGATAACAACATATGTGAAGGCCCCAAAATAGGAAAGAGCAAAGAAAGGAGGCCAGTCTGGCTGTAGCATACCAAGAAGGGAACATCGGGGAATACAGTATATAAGACTAGAAAGCATACAGGGGCCATTTCTCACAGAGCTTTTAAAGCCATGTTAGAAATTTTATAATTTAATCCAAGAGCAATGAAATCTGGAGAAGGTTTGTCCACAAGTCAATTTACATAATTTATATTTACTAAATGCTGTAGAAATTAGAAGGTCCAGGAAGAGAAGTAGGGAGACCAGCAAGCAACTGTAGTGGTCAAGAAGAAAGATGACGGTAGCTTTGACTAAGGTATGCTGGCTATGAAGAAGGAGAGAAGTAGACACATTCGAGAAATGTCTTGGCAACTGAACTACAAGTGATGCACTGAAAGCAAAAAGTGAGGGAAAATGCAGAGCATGACAGCATGGACAAGTGAATGGATGGTGATGCTGTTTAGTGAGATGGAGCCCATCAGGAGAATGGATTTAGGGGAAGGAGGATTATCAAAAATTGTTTTGAACATGCTAAGCTTAAGGTGTCTACATATCCATCCAAGGAGATGAAACATAGGTCAGAAACTCAAGAGATCATCTAGGCAAAGATCTAAAACTGGAGGTCCCTGGCACATAGAAGGCATTGGAAGCCACAAGAAAAGTGAGATTATTTAGACAGAAAGAATAGTAAGAGAAGAAACCAGTATCATGACATGAAGAACTTAACATTTAGAGTCAGGTAAAAGCTTTATTTGCTTGGGCTCCAAAATCACTGCGAACAGTGACTGCAGCCATGAAATTAAAAGACAGTTGCTCCTTGGAAGAAAAGCTATGACAAACTTAGACAGCATATTGAAAAGCAGAGACATCATTGGGCCAACAAAGGTCCATAGTCAAAGCTATGGTTTTTCCAGTAGTCATGTACGAACGTGAGAGCTGGACCCTAAAGAAGACTGAGCACTGAAGAAATGAGGCTTTCAAACTGAGGCACGGGAGAAGACCCTTGAGAGCTCCCTGGAGAGCAAGGAAATCAGTCAGTCCTACATGAAATCAATCCTGAATATTCATTGGAAGGAATGATGCTGAAACTCTAATACTTTGGCCACCTGATGCAAAGAGCCAACTCATTAGAAAAGACCCTGATGCCGGGAAGACTGAAGGCAGAAGAAGGGGACAACAGCAGACGAGATGATTAAACGGCATCACTGACTCAATGGACATGAGTTTGAGCAAGCTCTGAGAGATGGTGAAGGACAGGGAAGCCTGGCGTGCTGCAGTCCATGGGGTCACAAAGAGTCGGATGCGACTGAGCGACTGAACAATACCCCTGGACCATCCAGACAAATGGGATACCCCCTTACTCTGCATTTCACTGCTAAGGACCCGGTCCTTTGATCTGAGTTTAACTGACATTTACAATGCCTGATGGAACAGATACATAATGAAATTCACTGTCACATTTCACCATAGGTATAATGCACATGATATAAACCACTCTGAAAAACTCTCCTTCAGCTAAAAGGTTATATATGGTCATCAATATCTTTTCAAATTCTGTTTATGAGGGAACAATGAACATACTGTATGACATATACGAAGCAAAGAAAAACAACTGCCATATAACTTTAGAAGAAGCCTGCTTACCATCCTGCAAAGGAGAGAATTCTGAGTTGCTCTTCTGCCTGGGTGGTGTTAACAATACTGCTGGCTCAAATATATGTCCTGGAAGATTGCTGGCCAGGTTCCCACTTTCTGGAGGGTTTGGCACCTGAGACAGTTTGACAGGCAAATCTTCCTGTGGGAACTCAACCACGTCTTCTCCTCTGAACATCAATGGCACGGATACACGAGCATTTACGGCTGGGTCCTCTGAAGATGAGAGGCTATTAGTACTCAAAGGAATTATGAGCACACTTCAGGTATTTAGACTTAGGTGCATTTCCACAGAGGGCAAAATCACGTGGCCTCTGGAGCCTTCATTTTCTAGTCCTTACCCTCACTGAGCAGTCACTCACGGGCCAAGCTCCTGTGGTGCCAGCACTGGGAGGAAGTGGCTATTTTGGAGAAAAGCATTGCCCCTGAAGATCTGCCCTTGCCATTGAGTTTACCTCTTGCAAGTTAAATTTTAGAGTCAGCCACTTCTAAGAAAACACTCCTAAATACATAAAACTCTTTCTATACAGAGACATGCATCAAAGCAAAAAGCAAGAAATGCTCAGTGTCCTATTAAGCCTACAGCAGAAGGGTTTCCCTGGTGGCTCAGACGGTAAAGCGTCTGCCTGCAATGCAGGAGACCCAGGTTCAATTCCTGGGTCAGGAAGATCCCCTGGAGAAGGAAATGGCAATCCACTCCAGCACTCCTGCCTGGAAAATCCCATGGACGGAGGAGCCTGATAGGCTACAGTCTATGGGGTCGCAAAGAGTCGGACACAACTGAGCGACTTCAATACAATACAATACAATATGATGATGGCACACGGGGTGAACAAAGGCTTTGAAAGCATCACCATGAATGAACTAAGGTCATGAATTTCTGAAATTCAGTACTTTTTTCTTCTCAAGACCATCTCTTCCCCTCCCAAACCGAGGGTTCCCTAATTAAATGTGCTGGCACTAAATTCCCACATGTCTAGGAAGCTAGTTGTGCTACTTTCTATTTGTGTGACTTTATTAAGTTACCAACCCTCTCTCCAAGCCTTAGTTTTCTCATCTGAAAAATGGGGATAACAATGACACCTGCCTCATAAGACTGAGTGAAAAATTCTTTTGAAAATTAAATGAGAGCTATATTATGAGAATTAAATGAGATAATACATGTAAAACACTGTAAAAGAACCTGGCATAGAGCAAGTATCCAATAAATATTAGCTGGAATAATTATGGCAAATGTAATGATGATAATGCTATCTATCCGTGAACAGACAATAGTTACATATAGATTTACAGTTTTGTTTCCTCTGAAAGTATTTTAATGCCCATCTGGAATAGTAAGATTATTATTCTCACCTGGATTATCCATATTTCTCTGACTTGTGGCTCTGCTTTCTAAGGCCTGACTTTCTTTGTTACTTATCACAGGACAGTTTTTAATGGCATGTGTGAGTGATATAAGCTGCTCATCTGTTGTGATCATGTACTGCTGAAGTCTCGCCTAAAGAAAAATGAACAAAATAATATCATTGGCTTATCAGACAGCAAATCACCTAGGTGTGTATATCTACATCATTGTTTTAAATACTCTAGGAATTTCAGACTTTTATTCATATACTAAAACCATGCATTAATGAAAATATATAATTATAAACATTTTCGTAAATTTCTTGTTAGAAGGATGGTTAAATAAATTATGGAATATTATTAGTTAATAAATACACTGCTACAATAATAAGAATGAACCTTTTCATAGGGCTTTCAATTTATAAAATCTCTTTTATAATAGATTTTATACCTATTGACTGATGATGATACTTACTGACTCTTAAGCTACCTCAAAAGACCAAAGAGGAAACGCAACAGGATATTATTCAGGTATTTAAACTGATAAACATAAGCATTATAAAAATGTATGGTAATGTATATAAAATAGTGTTGGTGTTGCTGCTGCTGCTGCTGCTAAGTCACTTCAGTCATGTCCGACTCTGTGCGACCCCATAGATGGCAGCCCACCAGGCTCCTCCGTCCCTGGGATTCTCCAGGCAAGAACACTGGAGTGGGTTGCCATTTCCTTCTCCAATGCATGAAAGTGGAGCCGCTCAGTCAGGTCCGACTCTTAGCGACCCCATGGACTGCAGCCTACCAGGCTCCTCCATCCATGGGATTTGCCAGGCAAGAGTACTGGAGTGGGGTGCCATTGCCTTCTCTGATAAAATATGTATATATGTATTATATATTACAGTTGACACTTGAACTAGACAGGGTTCCAGAGGCATCAACACTCTGTGCAGGGAAAATTCATGTAAAACTACCACTGGCCCTCCATATTCAAGGTTCTGCATCCATAGATTCAACCAGCCACAGACTGTAGTACTGTAGTACACACATATTGAAAAAAACTTCACATATAAGTGAACCAGCACAGTTCAAACAGGTGCAGTTCAAGGATCAACTGTATATATACAAAGAGACATACATAGCTCCAATATGAACAGACATTTGCTAAATGTCAGGTGTGGTCAGAAGTCAGAAATATTATTAACAGGACTGTTGAATGATATATAGCAAACATTTTTATATCTGTCCAAATTTTTCCCAAAACCCACATCACATATCCAATAGCTCACTCAACATCTCCATGAGGAACTCACATAGGCTTCTCAAACTTAAAATACAAAAAAACCAAACTCCTCCTAAACATTCCCACCTCATCAATAACAACTCCATTCTTCTAACTGCTCAGACAAAAACTCTGACTCTTCTTTCACATCTTCTCCTTCACTCCATATCCTGTCCATCAGCAAATCCTACTGGTTGACTTCAAAATATATTCAAAATTTGGTTACTTTTCACAACCTATCCCACTTACAACCTCAACCAAGCTGCTGTGTCTCACCTGAATTATTCTGGACTCCTGTCTGTAATATTCTGCTTCTGTGTTTGGCCACCTACAATCTAGTCCTACACTGCTCCCAACCTGCACCCTGGAGCACCAGTACAGACTCACGGGGGCATCACAAGACATTTTTAAATTCTCAAGGAAACTGCTGATGCTCAATATCTGCCAGGTACTGGTGACCTACTAGCTTGAAGTGTTCACAGATTCAACATTAGATCAAGATACACTCCTTTTGATGATACCATATCTTCCTAAGGCTGAGTTTTCAGTAGCTGCTATGCTAAAAAAGGAACACTGCATAAAAATAATTATGAAACAGGAAATAAGAGTGATGGTGTTCAATATGATTCCAGGCTATGAGAAGCTGTACAATGCCCAATAGGTATACATGTTCCATTAGTAAATAACTGTGGTTATTTAATCATGAATAAAAAAATAAAAGACTTTTTCTATCAGTTTTCATGTATTTTTTTTTCACACAGCATCTAAGTTGTTGATGCACAAATACTTACTGAGTTGTTTGACACTAACTACTTAATATATGGAGCTGCTGGGTATTTCTTTGGCCTAGAGGTGTCCTGAGACACTAACGTCACCATAAACAGACACAGGGTGGTGATCTCTGATCTAATCTCAAAACAACCGCCCAGAGTGATTCTCTTACAACTGAGTTAGATCACATCTCTGCCCAAATCCCTTTTGTGGTTTCCTATTTCATTCAGAACAAAAGTCCAAGCCCTCACCCAGCCTGCACGGCCCTGTGATCTGACTTCCCTGCTCCTGTCTCCTGTGCTCCCTCTCCCACCTCCCTCTCCGCCACCCTGGTCTCCTCGGTGGCTTCTGAGCTCAACAGCCACGCTCCCACCTCAGGACCTCAGCCCTCGCTGCTCCTCTGCATGAGTGCTCTTCGCTCAGCTACTGGCAGGCTCGCTCCCTCATCTCCTCAGACAGACGTGTCCCGTCCCATTTATACTCTCCCATCCCAGACACTTCCCATCCCTCTTACGAGCTTTGTTTTTCTTTCTAATACATAATAACCATCTAACTAACAATATACTTCACTTTTTAGGGGGCAAAGCTTATTTAGAATGTAAGTTCCTTGAGGACCAAGATTTTTTGGTCATTCACTACTCTATTTCCTGCACCTAGAACAGTGCCAGATACACAGTAAGTGCTCAATAAAGATTTGCTGAACATATTAGTACACTTTGAAAGTGCCTATCTTCCTAAGACAATGGAAAACATATGCTCACACAACTGGGGCTTCCTAGGTGTCACTAGTGGGAAAGAACCCACCTGCCAATGCAGGAGATGTAAGAGACATGGGTTTGATCCCTGGGTCAGGAAGATCCCCTGGAGGAGGGCATGGCAACCCACTTCACTATTCTTGCCTGGAGAATCCCAAAGGCAGAGGAGCCTGGTGGGCTACAGTCCACAGGATCGCAAAGAGTTGGACACGACTGAAGAGACTTAGCATGCAGGCACATTCACACAAATACTTGTACGTGAACGTCCACAGCAGCATTATTCATTCATCAGACACAAAAGGTGGAAACAACTCAAATGTCCTTCAGCTAATGAATGGATAATCAAAGTGTGGTAGAGCCCAGACTAGAATATTACTGAGCAAGAAAGAGGAATGCGGTACTGACACACAGGACAACAACGATGAACCCTGAAAACATGATGTGCTGTGAATGAAGCCAGACACCAAAGACCACATATTGCATGATTCCCCTTAGATAAAATGTTCAGATCAGACAAATCTATGAAAACATACAGCAGATTTGCGGTTTCCAGGGGCTGAAGGGAGTAGAGTGAATGATAATGTGTGTGGAATTTCTCTCTGGGGTGATGAGAATACTCTGGAGTTAGATAATGGTACTGGCACAGAAAAAAACACCAAATTGCACACTACAAAAAGGTGCGTTAAATGGTATGTGAACTATATCTAGAGTCTGTCATATAGAGTGAAGTAAGTCAGAAAAAGAAAAACAAATATATTGATGCATATATATGGAATCTAGAAAAATTGAACTGAAAAATATATTTGCAGGGCAGGAATAGAGACACAGACGTAGAGAATGGACTGTGGACACAGGAGGGGAAGGAGAGGGTGGGATGAACTGACAAAGTAGCAGTGACATATATATGCTACCATGCATAAAACAGCGAGCTAGTGGGAAGCGTGCATGGCACAGGGAGCTCAGCTCAGTGCTCTGTGATGACCTAGAGGTGTGGGATGGTGGGGGTGCGAAGCAGGCTCAAGAGGGAGGGAATGTATGCACACATACAGCTGATTCTTGCTGTACAGGAGACACCAACACAACACTGTAAAACAATTACACTTCAGTTTTAAAGAAACTCGATGTGAACTATATATCAATAAAAACTGCATGTCTTATATCTAATATCCATTGACACAAACACAACTTGTCTGCTACTGATTAGGTTCCTAGTCTCTTGTGGCTGATAAATAAAAGTATCAGTAATTATTATAACCACTGTTTGACAAAAAGATGAATAAAGATACTATAAACAACTTTAAATGGCATATATTATAGGAGGGTTCCTCACAGGGTATCCTCTGTTATTTAAAAATGAAAAGCAGCTGTCATAACACTCATTTCACATATTGGATAAACCACTATAATATGAGTAGTTATCATTTAAACGTAGATTCTGTCTTTCTCAGTAAATATAAGTTTCTTAAAGACAGGATATTTCTTCTATACTAGTTATAATTCAAGTTTCTACTATAGTACCTCCAATATAATAAATAGTCTTGAAAAGTTACTGTTGAGGATACTAAAGAAGTGATAAATAATCACACCAGCACAACTAAATCAAAGGCAACTAGAAGAGAATCTCATACATCTGTAAAGATGTTTTATACGACTAAACACAGAAAAGTTTGGGATCTTATCTAAATACCTGGGTAGCAGTATTTTCTTCTCTAAGGAAAAGAACTTCAGCTGTCAGCGCATCAATGAGCTCTCGATGATCACCTAATGCTTGTTCCAGTCGCTGCCTTGTCTCTACTTCTTTACGCAGTTGGAGCTCACTCTACCAAAAAAAAAAAAAAATCAAATAAACTCCCCTCCATAGCATCACATGTTGCAAACTAAAAGTTTCTAATCAAAGCTATCAAAGAAGAGAATACTTACAAAGTATATATTATGTGACAGTAATAAGAATTAAATATTTTATTAAAAGGTTTATATTTCATTAACATGTACTGCTTTATCACCTTCCTTTTAATATAAAACAATGAACAGAATGATGTGTAGAATCAAACAACTACAATTTTTGTAGAAGAGAATGGAAGGAAGTACATATACCAACTGCTAGAATATATGTAGGCCATCTCTAGGACAGAGTGATAATGATAGTTGGCTACAGGAAGTAAACATGTTAAGTGAAAGTCAGGGGTAGGAATTAGATTTTTCACCATGCAGTCTTTCATTATCTTTGAATTGCATACCATGGTAAATGTATCCCCAGTTCAAAAGTTAAGTTTCTTAAAACATAATTAAAAATAAAAAACAGGTTTAAATGATTAAGCTTCATAAAACAAGTGATTAACTAAAACGTACATGCTTCTAAGCCTGTAATATGTTCAGAGAGCCAAAAGTACACTTCTAGAGATTCCTAACCTATAGATGTAAGAATGTTAAGACTGTCACAAGTCTGACAGTAAAACAAATCTGTAAAAAGCAAATTTAGATAGATCTCCACAAGATGGTGAAGTAGAAGGACCTGAGCTCACCTCCTATCATGAAAACACCAAAATCACAACTAACTGCTGAATAACCATCTACAGACAAAAAAGATATTCTACTTCCAAAGACAAAGAAGCAGCCACAACAGGATTGTAGGAGGGGTGCATTCATGAAACAATCAAATCCCATCAACTCTGGGTGGGCAACCCACTAACTGGAAAATAACTATATCACAGAAGTTCTCCCACAGGAGAATTCTGAGTCTGACATCAGGCTCCCCAGTCTGGCATCAGGAGGAGGAGCCCCCACAGTATTTGGCTTTGAAAGCCAGTGGAGCTTGATCACTGGAACTGCACAGAACTGGGAGAAACAGAAGTGTCACTTTTGGAGGGCACAGGCAAGGTATTATGCATATCAGGACCCAGGGGAAAAAGCAGTGACTTCATAGGAGCCTGTGCCAGACCTACCTGCTGGTCTTGGAGGGTCTCTCAGGGAGGCAGATGGTGGCTGTGGCTCACTGTAGAAACAAGGACATTGGTTGTGGAGGTACTGGGTATTCACTGGTGTGAGCTGTCCTGGATGCCACCACTTTGATGCCAAGACCTAGCTCCACCCCACAGTCCGAAAGCGGCAGTGGTGGGATGTCTCAGGCCAAACAACCAATGGGGCAGGAACACAGCCCCACCCACCAGCAAACAGGCTGCTTAAAGTCTTCCTGAGTCTACAGTCATCTCTAAACACCTTGACACAGCCCTGCCCACCAGAGGTACAAGACTCAGCTCCACCCACCAGTCCCTCCCACCAGGAAACCTGCACAAACCTCTGAGAAAAGCCTCATCCACTAGGAGGTAGACACCAGAAGAGAAACTATAAACAAGAACCCCCGGGACCACAAACACAGAAAGTTAAACAAAATGAAACAGCACAGGATTATGTTCCAGACAAAGGCGTAAGATAAAGCCCCAGAAGAACAGCTAGGTGAAATGGAGCTAGGCAATCTACCTGAAAGAGAAGTCAGAGCAATGGTAGTAAAGATGACCCAAGACTTCAGAAAAAGAAAGGAGGCATGACTGAGAGGATACAAGAAATATTGAACAGAGAGTCAGAAGATACAAAGAATAAACAGAGATGAACAATATAATAACTGAGACGAGAAATACACTAGAAGAAATTAATGCAGAATAAATGAGGCAGAACAGACAGGTGAGCTGGAAGAATGGTGGAAAGAACTGCCATGGAAGAGAATAAAGAATGAAAAGAAATGACAGTTTAAGAGACCTCTGGGGCACACTAAATACAACAGCATCTGAATTAAAAACTTGCAACAAACAAAAGCCCAGGACGTGATGGCTTCACAGGTGAAGTCTATCAAACATTTAGAGAAGCGTTAACACCTATCTTTCTGAAATGATTTCAAAATCTGCTGAGGAAGGAACACTCCCAAACTCATTCTATGAGGCCACCATCACCCTGATACCAAAACCAGACAAAGATCCAACAAAAAAGAAAATTACAGGCCAATATCACTGATGAACACAGACACAAAAATATTCCACAAAATACTAGCAAACTGAATCCAACAATATGTTAAAAGAATCATACACCGTTAGCAAGTGGGATTTATCCCAGGGATGCAAGGATTTTTCAATATCTGCAAATCAATCCTCATGAGATACCATGTTAACAAACTGAAAAATAAAAACCATGATCATCTCAACAGATGCAGAAAAAGCTTTTGTCAAAATCCAACATCCATTTATGATAAAAACTCTTCAGAAAGCAAGCACAGAGGGAATCCTACCTCAACATATTAAAAGCCATATATGCAAACCCATAGCTAACATCATACTCAACAGTGAAAAGCTGAAAAAATTTCCTCTAAGATCAGGAACGAGACAAAGATGTTCACTCTTGTCACTTTTATGCAACATAGTTTGGGAAGTCCTAGCCATGGTTATTAGAGAAGAAAAAGAAATAAACAAAATCCAAATTGGATTTAAAAAAAAAGTAAAACTGTCAGATTTGCAGATTACAAGATACTATACACAGAAAATCCTAAAGATGCTTGGAGAAGGGAATGGCAACCCACTCTAGTATTCTTGCCTGGAGAATTCCATGGACAGAGGAGCCTGATGGGCTACAGTCCATGGGGTCACAAAGAGTCAGACACAACTGAGTGACTAATACTACTACTATATGTAGAAAATCCTAAAGATGCTAGTAGAAAACTGCTAGAGCTCATCAATACATTTGGTAAAGTTGTGTTATATAACATTAATACATTTCTGTACACTTACTATAAAAAATCAGAAAAAAGGAAACTATTCCATTTACTATCACATCAAAAAGAGGAAAACACCTAGGAATAAACCTACCTAAGGAGACAAAAGACCTGTATAAACCATAAGTCACTGATAAAAGAAATTGAAAATGACACAAACAGATAGAAAGATATACCATGTTCTTGGATTGGAAGAATCAGTATTATCAAAATGACTATACTACCCAAAGTAACCTACAGATTTAACGTAGTTTCTATCAAGTTACCAATGTCATTTTTTGCAAATCTAAGACAAAAAAATCTTAAAATCTGTATAGAAACACAAAAGTCCCCAAATAGCCAAAGCAATCTCTTCTAAAACATATTTGGCTGCACCAGGTCTTAGGTGCAGCATGCAGGATCTTCACTGCAACACAGGGATCGTGCAGTGCCCTCTCTAGTTGTGGCAAACAGGCTCCAGAGTGCACAGTTGCAGTAGTTGTGGCACACGGGCTCAGATGCTCTGCGACATGTAGGGTCTTAGTTTCCCAACCAGGGATGTAACTCACGTCCCCTGCATTGCCAGGCAGATTCTAAACCACTGGACCATGAGGGAAGTCCCTAGCCAAAGCAGTCTTGAGAAAGAAAAATGGAGCTGGAGGAATCAGAAAAGAATTTTCCTGATCTGTGTCTACAGATCACAAGTATACCACTCACCAAGCTGAACTGAAGTGGGTGGAGCAAGCAGAGAAAAGAAGTAGAACGAGGACATGATTAGTAGTTTAATTAATCTATAACTGCCAAACAGTAATATTAACTATTAGCACAAGATATAATTATCTTTATAGCAGATTGACCTAACTAATTACCGCTTAGTTATTACCTATTTACCAAACTAAAATCAACACCACTTATCTGGCATATCGTTATCAGGATGTAGAGGAAAATTAAGAGGATAAACCCTTCCAACAGATAATCCAAAGCTGAGGCATTTTAAACAAAGCTACTCAAATTTGACAATACTTTATTTGGAGAATGCAATAATTTAAGTGTAGAGGGGAAAAACCTACCCAATTCTGCCATCAGTTTACTGGAAGAGTAGACGCTAATTAACCTTACCTCTTTAAGGTACCGAACTAGGCGACAGAGTGAGCTCACGAGGGACAGGGTGAAGCCGGTGAGACCCTGACTGTTTTGGAGTCCCTGGACCTCGCGGCCTGTCCACCGTTCGTATTCTTCTATTTCATGTTCCACTTCACGTATCATGTGTTTGAGGACATCCAGGCTGGGGTTACTGCTACTTGGTAAGTCTGTGGAGGCAGTGCTGGCTGATAACACGCTACTCTTCTGTTTGGAAGGAGCACGTGAATCTGGTTTTCTTTTCACTGATAATGACAGAAGTCATTCTCCATTAAGACCAGGAAAAATTAAACTACAAAAACGTCCGACTGTTGCTCACAATTTATAAAAGATTTTTTTACAGAAGGTATCATCATTTTCTCACGAAGAATCTACACTGTTTAAACCAGATTTATACTATCTGTAATAAATGAATGAGAATCACCCTTCTAGAGTTACATGGAAAAAAAGGAGGCACTAAATGGCTACCATTCAACAACCTCTTACTCTGCGCGATCTGACTGGATGAATTTGAGAGACATGTACTAAGAAGCTAAGATAGCTATATCAAGTTACATAGTTGTTTTTTTTTTTTTATGCTTCCAAAACAGAGAATTTATTTTATTTATTTTTAAATGTGTATAACCTCCCCATCCCACCCCTCTGTAGGTTGATACAGAGCCCCTGTTTGAGTTCTCTGAGTCATAATAACCCATTTTGTCAATTAAGAGACTGAACCTTTATTTAGCAGCTGTTTTTGCTTCCTTGAGTTTAGCACCTGTCCCACAACATAGCTTGAGTCTAGAGTCTCAGTAGCTTCTTCAGGTTGAAGCCTCGTATGGATTCTCTTAACAGCACTGGTAGCATTCAACGCAGCTACAATTCCAAAAGAATCTCAAATGAACCACAAAAATATTTTTAAGCATTTCAACCAACAAGTCAATCAGTATTTACCAATCAGGCTAAGACAGTGAAAACCAAGTAACATTCCTTTAAAAATTACTGGGTTCAAGAAAGAAAGTAAGCTACTACTCTGGGAGAAATAATGCAGTGGGGGAACCAAACCTTTTTGTTCTCCTAATGGAGAAGCAGATGATGGAGTTCCTGAAGAGGCTGTTATTTGTGACTGTGTTGCTACTTTCTGCTGAATATCAGTCCATAGTTTATTAATTAACTCAGAATTTTCTTCCTTTATTTGGTGGAGAAACCTATAAATTATAGGACAACAAGTTATGTTAGCATTAGTAAGTACTATCATTTAACTTGTTCAACTGTTTACATGTTTGATGTGAAGAAACATTTAATAATTCATAATCAAAGAGAAATATGTTTTGCTTTAATTTACAAGGTAAGAACTAAAATGCCAGTCTTCTCGATGTTAGAAGGTACTGTTCATCTCCCCTCCAGTTTCCTAGCTAGGAGGGCTCCCAAAACAAGAGTGATCTGCCCTTTCTGAAGTTTTGTGCTATAGGCTCCATCCTCCCCTCTCTTTCTCTAGAGAAAGTACATGGTTTTGATGAAGGAGCTGGTTCTCCAAGCACAGTCTCTGCTCATCACTTAAGTAAAGTGACTGGAGCAGATCCTGCCCCTGTGTGTCAGGGAGGCGGGAAGAAGAATGAGAAGAGCTGCAGTGCAGGGGGTGAGAAAGAGGAGCCTTTGCTGTAATCATCTTTATCAGTGATAAAGCTGATTTGTCAATCTCTAGTTGTCTGATTTGTTTGCCTATTTCCCAATTGGGCTAATATTTCAAAGGGGAGGGTGCTAAAAATAGAAACAACCCAAATGTCTACCAGCTGATGAATGAATAATAAAATGTGTTCTGTTCACACAAAAGAACATTATTCAGTGGTAAAAAAAAAAAGTGAAGTGCTAACACACTAGAAATATGGATGAATCTTGAAAACATGTGATGGACACCAGACACCAGAAAATTAATACAGATTTTGCTATCGAGATATGGAGTGCTGACACAAAAGATCACATTTTGCATGATTCTATATAGAAAATGTCCAGAACAGGCAAATCTACAGAGATTACAAAACACACACACACATAATCATTTAATAGATTAGACTGTGGGGTGAAAGGTTTGGGAGAAAATGGGATCTGACTATTAAAGAGTGTGGGGCTTCTTTTGAGGGTAATGAAAATGTTCTGAAACTGATTATGGGTCACACAATTCAATGAAAAGAATCTAAAAAAGAATCTCAAATTCTGTTAATATTATACTCTAAATGGGTAGATTGTATGGTATATGAATTATAAATCAATGAAACTGTTATAAGAAAACAACAGAGGAAGTCTTATTTAAAACAGCAGAGGAAGTGACTCCAAACACCTTAACATAGTGGAGCTGCTTTCAAGCAACCTGTGGACAGCACATTGAACACTAGCTGCTACAAAGTTTAATTAACAAAAGGCCTGTAATGTGGTCCAAGCACATTATGGCTAGTCATCAAAGCATCAAGAAGACTCCTAGTGCAACATAGTATAGGTGATGGTGGTTTAGTCACCAAGTCCTGTCCAACTCTTGCGACCCCATGGATTATAGCCTGCTAGGCTCCTCTGTCCATGGGATTCTCCAGGCAAAAATACTGGAGTGGGTTGCCATTTCCTTCTCCAAGGGATCTTCCCAACCCAGGGATTGAACCTGCGTCTCCTGCATTGTATAGTATGAGTTAGGTCTAAATACAACCTTCAGGACAAATCCTAAGAAAAGTGTCATAATGAGATTTCTGTACAACTTGGGAAAATCCAAACCAGTTTGAACTCCATTACTGTCTCCTAATGTTTATACTTTTAATAATCAGGTTGTATCAAACAGCAACAACAAAATAATAATCCAATACTATCTATGGTAGGCTTAAGAATGGCCCTCTAAAAAGACATGCATAACTTAATCCCTGGAACTTGTGAATGTTACCTTATCTGACTAAGAAGGAACTTTGCAGGTGTGATTAAGCTAAGGATCCAGAGATAGGGAGATGATTCTGGATTCTCCAAGTGGGCCCTGAATGCAATCATATGCATCCTTAAGAGGGAAGCAGAGGGAGATTTTGATGCATACAAGCAGAGGAGGTGACATGAAAGAGAAGGCAGAGACTGGACTGATGTGGACACAAGCCAAAGAACTCCTTCAGCCACCAGAAGCTGAAAGAGGTAAGGAATGCATTCTCGCTTAGAGCACCCAGAGGGAACGTGGCAATACCAACATCGTCACTTTAGTCTAGTGAAACTCATTTAGGATCTCTGGCCCCTAGAACTGTGAGAGAATAAATATCTGCTGTTTGAAGCCACCTAGTTTGTAGAAATTTGTTAACTCAGCCCCAGAAAATTAATACAGATTTTGCTATCAAGATATGGAGTGCTGATGTAACAAATACCTAAAAATATGAAAGTAGCTTTGGAACTGGATAATGAATAAAGGCTAGAATAATTTTTAGGTGAATGATAGAAAAAGCCTCCTTTCCATGGATCATATCACTGACTCACAAATCTAAGCAAACTCTGGGAGATAATTGGAGGACAGACAAGCCTGGCGTGCTGCAGTCCATGGGGCTGCAAAGAGTTGGACATGACTCAGCAACTGAAGTTCTGAACAACAACAGAAAAAACCTGATTGCCTTGAAAAGATTACTGGTAAAAATATGAATGTTAAAGATTCTTCCATTGAAGACTCAAGAGGAAGTGAGGAGCATGGTAGAGAAAGCCTGTATCATCTGAGAAAACAACATATCATCATAAATAGAATGCTGGTAGAAATGTGAATATTAAAGACACTTCTGGTGAGGATTCTGAAGAAAATGAGGAACATGTTATTGAAAACTGGCAAAAAGGCAATCCTTACTATAAAGCAGTAGACAAGCTGAGTTGTGTGCGGAAGCAGAATTTGTAAGCAATGAAACTGGATATTTATCTGTCAAGGTTTACAAGGAAAAGTACTGAACGTGCAGGTGCAGACAGTGGTGAACCTGCCTGCCAACACGGGGGAAGCCCACTCCAGTATTCCTGCCTGGAGAATCCCCATGGACAGAGAGTCTGGCAGGCTAGCTCACAGGGTCACAGAGAGTCAAGACTGAAGCGACCACATATAAGCACGCGCTGAACATGCAGCCTGCTTTTCTTCTTGCTGAAACCCAAGAGTAAAGAGAGAAACTGAGAGAAGAACTCTTAAGCAAGAAGAAACCAGGACTTGATTTGAGAAATCCTTACTCTTCAGATTGCAAAAGATGTTCAAATTAGGAGTCACTGTTAGGAAAGCAGGCTCTGGAGAGAAGGACAAGTGCACCAATTCTCTTTTATGGCAGCATCAATTATAACAGTATTTTAATGACTTTATTTCAGAGACAACTTAGGAATATCAGCATCTCTAATTTACATCCCATCCAAAAGAAGCTACCCAAGCCTACTGGAAAGAGCAATTTTCCTTGTCATTTGTTTTCTGCCACTTGGGATTTCTTCTTCTCAATTCTTTCTCCCTTTTTTCGCATGATGAATGCCTCCAACATCATCTCTTCCTCTCCCTAGCTTGTAATACAAAGGTCTACAGAGGAAGTAAGGTAGTGGTAAGGGTTAAGTAAGAGAAAGGCTTACAGCCATTGCTTCCTCACTTGGAATGTGCTGACCCCCCAAAACACCAATGACTCAGCAGAGATTTCTGAGGATTGGGTTACAGATTTATTGATAATGTATAATATTATCATATGAGAAATCAATTCCGTCCTCACAAGAACTCACAGAATTCACAGAAATTTTCAGACCAGCAGGCACCTTAGAAGTCTTATTTTCTACCCTCCTCATATTTTACAACTGAGGAAATAAAGACCAGAGATGATCTAAATAGTAAGTAACCAAAGACTTAGTCCCCAGATTCCAAGTCTAATTCATCTTCTATTAATACCCCATGCTCAGCAGTCAATAAGTAACATTTTGAGACATAAGGTATTCATCAGTTAGAAACTGCCTTTTCAAACAACTAATCAGATAAAACTAATCTTAACCTACTCAAGGAAAAAAATTATTTACTTCAAGTGTAAAGAATAAAAGTTATTCTGTACAAGATCTGTTACATTTAGGTTCTGAAAGAAAAGTACTTAAAAGATGATACATATTTCCAGGTATTCTGAAGAAAATGGTGACCAGCTAAATTTGAATTACTCGACATATCCTCCAAACACTGTACAGGAAACAGAAAAGCAAATACAACAGCACACAACCCAAACCTTCTATATTATTGGAAGAGAGAGAATGCTACTAACTTCAAACTACCTCTAAGTATAAAAATAAGCATCAAGCTCCAACAAAGATATTTCTTGAGCTCCTGCAGGAAACCTTTGCAAAGAATGGGGGCAGCTCAAAATGACTGCAAAGAGAAAAGGAGAGCTGAGAGCCTAATGGTGGCAAACATTACCTCTAGAAAGAAAAAGTCCACTCTAAGTATGCAAATACTTTTAAAAAAAAGAAAACACTGGGCAATCATAACCCGACCAGGAAGTGTGCAGAAGCCAACATGGTAGTCTTGGGAAGGCATCACTTCTTAAGGAGAAGAGAGTTAACAGAAAAGGAAAGATGCACTTTGGAGGCTGAGTGCTGGAGGGAAAAAGGGGCAAAAGACCTGCAAGACAAAACAGAGCCACGATATTGGAGGAGAGGCCACCTTTAAGCTACCAGTACTTTTTTTTTTTTCTTAAAAAAAAAAAAAAGGCTTTAAAGAAGTTGTGCATCACTGTAACTGAGAGAAAAATCACCCCAAACTCCCAATCCTCTCCACAAAATGTTCAGTATAACAAAGGCAGTATATCAAACCAGAAAACTGAAACTGAAATATTTCAGCTAACGAAATTCCTGCCCACAACATGCAGAAAAAAGCAGAAGTAAACCATAATACAATACTTTAAGTAGAATTAAATATACTTTAAAAAGCATTTCTTTAATCAGAAATTCTAAAACTAAAACCAGAAATGGACAAAGAACAGGAAGAAATAAAAGAACTGATTAAACTGAAGAAAGAAATCAGAGAAAAACTATGTCAGAAATAAAGGTTAAATTACAATGTGTCCACTGGAGAATTGTTAAACAAACATTTAATAAGCCACATTAAAGAACTACAGAAAAACAACAAAAAGAATAAAATTAAGATTAAGAAGACTACAAAGGTCAAAGAGAAAGCGCCTAAAGAGGGAAACCAGGAAAAACCTTTTGTGTATATAAGGGGAGTTTCTGAAATAGAAAAACGAAACAGTGATTTAGAACTAATACTTAAAATTACAACTATAATCAAAGAAAACTTTTAAGGACAAAAAGGAAAGAAAGAAAAGAACTGAATATATACATATTTCCTACATACAGGAAAGGGCCCATATATAAATATAGGAAAGGGCCAACTGTGTTGGAAAAGGAAAAATTGACCTGGAAAGGTAATCTAAAATATAGTTTAGCAAAATTTAAATTTTAAAGATAAAATAAATCAAGTCACTAGATTAAAATGCCAGATTATTTACAAGGGGAAGAAAAGGGCAAGAAAATTATCCTAGCATCAGACTTCCCAAAAAACACCATTCCAAGCAAACCAAGAATGGAGTAACATTTTTAAGAATGTAAGGAAACAAAATAGGAACCATAGATTTTATATCCAGCCAAAATGTCCTTCAAATATCAAAGCCATACAGAAACTTCTAAACTTTCAAAAACTCAAGGAAAACTGAATTCACAAGTCCTATGGCATAAACTTTGAATGAGAGAATCAGCCAAGAGTTAACTAGGGACACATCATAAAGGGACTGATGATGAGCATTTGATACATTTAATTATAGCTCAAGAACAAAAACAAAAATGGAGATATAAGAGGAAAAATAATATGTAAATGTTTCATGCTCCGTTAAAGGGAAAAAATGCAGCTCAAAAATGGGGATGAGGATGGAGAGAAAAGCAGGGAAGAAATGGGAATGCTGCATAACCCACTTGCTGCACAGGTAGTAGGTGAAAGTCAAAAACACCATCCCAAACCTGACAGTGAAAGCTTAAGCGAGAAAGCACGGGACTAAAGGCACTACAGAAAGTTGATATAAAGAAACGAGCGAGAACAAAAACTACAACTTCATAAATGCCAATGAAACTTTTCAAAAGAACAGAGAAGTCATCTCACATAAAGAAGGAAAATTATAATTAAAGTATAATACACTCAGTATCATAAAATAATGACAAAGTTGACACCAAATATATCAATCATATCAATACATGTTATAAGCCCACTTCACCAATTTAAAAAAAATGATTTTCAAATTGGCTAACAAGGCAAGATCCAATTCTATGTTAAATACAAAGACACATTTAGAACACAATAATTCAGAAAAACTAAAAGAATAAGCAAAGAAGATCCAGGAGATTGGAAACAAGAAAAAAAGCAGAGGTTTTTTTCCTGTTATCAAAGTACAACTGAAGCCAAGAGACACTAATTTGACTTGTTAGCCAATTTATAATGCTAAAAGCCATAATTCACAATAAAGATATAATATACACAGATATCCATGTATCAAAAAAAACCCACCTTTATAAGGCTGGGGGTATTTAACTCCAAAACAGAATTACATATACTTAAACATCAAATGCAAAGAAACAAACAGTAATAGTGAGAGACTTTAAAACACCATTCTCAATACAAGCTAACGGCAAAAATAAATAAGGATATAGAAGACATATACAATATAATCAATAAGGTAGATCTTATGGATATACATAAAGAACTTTATACTTTATTAATAGAGAATATACCTTCTTTTCAAACACACACATGGACATTCACAAAAATTTGATCATATATTCCGGTCACAAAGAAAACATCATTAAATTCCATAAGTAGAAATATTACAAACCACACTCTGGCTGCAATAGAAATAAAAACAACTGTAGAAGAAAACCAAGAGACTCTTCTGTCTGGAAGCTTAAAAATGGGGAAAAATAAAACCAATAAAAACTATTAAATAATTCTTAGGTAAAAGAGCAAATATAAACTGAAATTAATTTCTAAAATAATAAAACACCACATATTCGGTTGTGTAGTACACCTTTAAGGCAGTGATCATGGAAAAATTCTGAACCTTAAATATGCTTATCAATTAAAATAAAATAATGAAAATAAATGCATTACATTCTCAACTCAAGCTTATTTTAAAAAGCACAAAGAAGATTATAATAAAGATAAAAGCAAAAATTGATAAGGAAGAAATCAGAAAAATTATAGGTCTAGTTAAGAAAACAAAAGACATTTTCCAGAAGTATAGAGATTATTTACACACCTCAATGGACATACATCCATAAATCTAGATGAAATGGATAATTTTATGAGAAAATGTAATTTATCAAAATTGACATCAACAGATACAGAAGGCTTAGATAATCCAATACTCATAGGAGAAACAAAAGTTATTATGGTACTTCCCCACAAAAAAAAGCACCAGGCTCAAATAGTTTCACAGGGGAATTCTACCAAACACTCAAAGTACAGATAGTCCCAATGCTACATAAATTGTTCCAGAACTTAAAAAATTAGAAAACTTTCCAACAGATGTGTCTTATAAAATCAAGTATAACACTGTCACCTCAATCTGATACTATATATTTTTAAATTATAGATAATATCATTTATGAATATTAATGCAAGAATACTATTAATAAAATATTAACAAACAATATTTAATACCACAATAATAAAAATATGCCAAGTGGAATTTATTTCAGGAATTCAAGAATATTTCAAAAAGGCATTTATAACATAAAGAACCATACTAATAGATTTAACAAGGAAACACATATGATCATCTACAAATGTTAAAGTCTTTGAGAAAATTCAACACTCATTTCTGATAAAAACATTCAAGAAAACAGGATTTGAAAGATGTTTCCCTAGCATTGTTTTTGTTTTAAAAAAAAAAAAAAAACCTGAGTACTGAAGCCAGCACTTTACTAAAGAGGAAACAAAAGTATCATTTTCACAGATCAGGAGCAAAACAAGGATGCCCGATGCCCAATGCCCACTGTGTCCACCATCATTTACCACTGTCTCTTAGCTACTGCAGTATACAAAAGAAACAAGCTAGTGATATAAGACTCAGAAAACAAAACTATGTCTATTTGCAGATGACAAGATAAGTAAAAGTGAAGTCGCTCAGTCGTGTCCGACTCTTTGCGACCCCATGGACTGTAGCCTACCAGGCTCCTCCCTCCATGGGATTCTCCAGGCAAGAATACTGGAGTGGGTTGCCATTTCCTTCTCCAGGGGATCTTCCCGACCCAGGGATCGAACCCGGGTCTCCCACATTCCAGGCAGATGCTTTAACCTCTGAGCCACCAGGGAAGCCCGATGATGTGATAGGATACCTGGAAAACCCTAGAAAACCAATGCTATAACTAACTCAACCAAGGTTCAGAAAGGTAGCAGAATATCAATATAACACAGTGAAATCAGCTTGGCATCAAAACAGTGGCCTCTAAGACAGCTCACATCAATGAGAACTCCCTAGTACCTCCACCACCAGTGTCCTTGTCCTCACAGAGAGCCACAGCCACCCTCCACCCCCCCACCCAGGAGATCTTCCAAGACCAGTAGGGCATTTGCTTACTCACTGCTCACTACAGGGAGGCCTTTTCCAGATGTATTCCTTTTCAGAGGCTTTGTCTTCTGCAAGGGAAACGGACTCCTCCAAGGCTACTATCTCGTTTACTGTGCTGAATATCCTGCTGAGTGGTACACAGACATACAGTTTAGCCCTGGTGTCTTCTTACCTATTTTGGTAATGGGAATCAACATTCATACTGACTATAATGCCCCCAGTTCAGGAGGCCTGGAGAAATAATCTACACAAAGTGGCTTGTTCATGTACATTTCTGGAATCAATTTCCTTTCTGAGATCACTGAATGGATCAGCTACACCCTGGCCACCTGGTCTCTTCTCAGCACTTACATTTGCATTTTTTCTCACTTTCTTCCCTTGGGCTGTGAACCTTTCACCACCATAGGTTCTACCTTAAGATTTTGAGGACTACCCCAAGTCTTGGAAAGCTCTCATTCCATTCATCTTTTAAGGAAACCAAACAAAAAGGGAACACAGCTCCCATGACCCTATAGAAAACCATAAAGCTGCTGAGCCTGTAACTTTTACAGTCCCACTGCGTATATGTGAGAGTCGGCCTCTGGAGTTCTGGCAGCTAACCTAAGAATTCTGCAGGGGGCCCCCTTCATGTTTCCTCCTACCCTCCCAGGGGGTCTCTGTCCTGATCTGTTGAAGCTCACAAAGCCCTTTGTCACACAGGGACATCTGCGGCTTAGCCTTTCCTCCTGAAAAGTAAAAAGTTCCCTAAGTATTTTTTCCTTTGGTTAACACAAGTACAGGTGCTTTTATACCTGCTCTGTATCAGTGTAAGACAGCTCTGTAGTCAAGACACTTTTGAGTTGAGGGCAGTGTTTAAAGAATTTATTATAGGTACACATTTGATTAAACAAATCAGCAGAGATTTAAATTCTGAAGCTGCACAGACCCAGAGCAAACCTCCTCCCAAATGAAAACCCACTCACACTTTACTTTTCCATGGTTAATAGTGAAAGATGGGAAATAATTAAGTAGACTTTTAATAAAGGAGTCCTCTCTTCATACTGCTGAACAAATGCAACAACGCATAGACCTCATTTAAAATTTCTGCTTTGTATTAGTGCCTCTGCTTTCCTCAAGATTCCATAATCCCTGGCAGAGATACTGAAGGCTAATCCAGAAAGCTGATATGGGTTTTACCAAAGGCCAGGTTTTAATGATCACAAAGAAGAAATGACTCTGGTTGACTACAAAGAGAGAAAAAAAATGTTTTACAAAATATTGCAAATTCTTGTATTAGAAACCATGGAAATATCCAAATAATGAGAGTGTCAAATAAGGAAAATTACCAAGTAAAAGCATATGCTGTTTGCCGTGACGAGACACAGACAATGATGGCGAAGCATCTCAGAAGCGCCCCGCAACTTTTCTCTTCTGGAGTTTCTGCATCAAGTCCTCAGGAACTGATCAACAAGGCATCCCCTAGTGGCGCCTTGAACTGCAGCTCTCAAAAGTCCCAGCAGCAGAGGTTGAAAACTGCAACCAGAGGGATGTCTCTAGGCAGAAAATGTGCTTTGTTTGGCTCCAACAGTGTTTCACACATAGTTTGGTTTTCTTTTTTATTTTTTTACATTGAAAGTTTCCAAACTTTAAAAATTAGGTTTCTATATTTTCTGTTTTCCTTTAAAAAGTTGGAGGATCTGGGCCTGCAGAGCCCACTAAGAACTGTGACTGATCAGTTGGTAGACATTAGAATTTGCAACCTCTGTAGAGGAGTCAACCTCACATGAAATGGAAAGATATCCCATGCTCTTGGATTGGAAGAATTAATATTGTTAAAATTGCCATAATACTCAAAGCAATCTACAGATTTAATGTGATCCCTATCAAACTACCCATGACATTTTTCACAGAACTAGAACAAATAATCCTAAAATGTATATGAAACCGTAAAAGACCCAGAATTGCCAAAGCAATCCTGAGGAGAAAAAGAACACAGCAGGAGCCACAACCCTCCCAGACTTCACACAATATTACAAAGCTACAGTAATCAAAACAAAAATAAACAAATAGAGCCTAATTAAACTCAAAAGCTTTTGCACAGCAAGGAAGCCATAAACAAAAGAAAAGACTATCCAAAGGATGACAGAAAATATTTGCAAATAAAGTGACTCTCCAAAATATATGAACAGCTCACTCAGATACATATCAAAGCAACAAACAACCCAACAAAAACAGTGGGCAGAAGTTCTAAACAGAGACTTCTCCAAAGAAGGCATACAGATGGCAAAAAGCAGATGAAAAGATGCTCAACACTGCTAATTATTAGAGAAATGCAAATCAACCTACAATGAGATATCACCTCAGGCCAGTGAGAATGACCATCAGCAAGAAGTCTACAAACAATAAATGCTAGAGAGGGTGAGGAGAAAAGGGAACCCTCCTCCACTGTTGGTGGGACTGTAAACTAGTGCAGCCACTACGGAGAACAGTATGGTGATTCCTTGAAAAACTAGAAACAGAGCTACCAGATGATCCAGCAATCTCAGTCCTGGGCATATATCCAAAGAAAATCATACTTCAAAAAGATACATGCACCCCAACATTTACTGCAGCACTATTTACAACAGCCAAGACATGGAAGCCATCTAAGTGTCCATCAATAGATAAACGGATAAAGATGTGGTATATACACACAATAGAATACTACTCAGCCATAAATATGAACAAAATAATGCTATTTGCAGCAACACAGAAGGACCTAGAGATGAGACTAAGTGAAATGTCAGAGAAAAACAAACATCATAAGGTATCACTTATATGTGGAATCTAAAAAAAAAAAAAGATACAAATGAACTTATTTACAAAACAGACTTACAGACTGGTACTAAGTGAAAAGATCTCAAATGGTTTCACCACAAAGAAGAAATGGTAATTATATGATGTGATGGAGGTATTAACCACCCATCACTTAATGCTATGATGGTAGCCATTTTGCAGTATGTAAGTATACCAAATCAACAAGTTGCTCACCTTAAACTCATACAACATTATCTATCAATTATACCTCAATAAAGCTGGGGAGGGGAGAGATGGCCTTGGGAAAAAAGGAAGCACTGTAGATATTTATGCCATATATACTTACGTTCCTGCATTTGCATTTGACTGAGAGCTGAGAGAGTTATCCAACTCATTCTCACTTTCTTCTGACTGGCTGTTAACAGTTCCTTCTTGTTCATCATCATCTACTTCATTAAGAGCCTTACAATTAAATAGCAACACAGACCGGTTACACACACCGTTATCTTTTGTTTCTTTTTGTCATAAGAGAGGTCCTTCCTTCTAAGGCAAACCCCTCTACATGTGGTCTAGAAACCAAACTCTCTTACCTCCTCTGGTCCACCAACTGCCCCTTCTCTCCATTTTCAACCTCTCCTTACTAGCTTCAGTTCATCCACCTTTAAATGTAAGTCTCTCCCATCTTATCCTGACCCTATACTGACCTTGAGCTACCATTTATCTTCCCTTTTTGTGCCATAAACTTCTTGAAAGATCTGCCCTCACTTCTCATTCACCATTTGTACCCTTCAACTTTGCTTCTTCCCTGCCACTCCGTGTAAACTGTTCTCTACATGGTAAACATCAACACACTTGTTCTCAAATCAAATGGATATTTCTGTCTTTGCCTTTCATTACTTCTCACTCATCAGATATCAACGGCCACTCACTTCCTTCCTTCAAAATCTTCTTTATAAGCTTTTCTTTTTCACTTCCGGGATACCATTATTTTCTTGGTTTTTCTTCTTCTTTTAGCCATTCCTTCCCAATCTCTTTCACTGGTTCTTTTTCTATCCTTCCCCTCTATTTAATGTCATTCTCCTCTCACTTGATGCATTTTTGATGTTTACATCTAATTCCAAGGTGCAATTACAAGCCAAATGCTGTTAATTTCCAAACCTCTATCTTCACCCAGATGTCTCTTGAGCCCTCAACATTCATGTCCAACTGCCTAAGAGATGTCTAAAGGAGAACATCCTACATATGAATACCAATCATGTCCAAAATTTATCATTTTCCTAAGCCTCCCTTAGGAGAAGGCAATGGCAACCCACTCCAGTACTCTTGCCTGGAAAATCCCATGGATAGAGGAGCCTGGTAGGCTGTAGTCCATGGGGTTGCTAAGAGTCAGACACAACTGAGTGACTTCACTTTCACTTTCATGCATTGGAGAAGGAAATGGCAACCCACTCGTGTCCTTGCCTGGAGAATCCGGGGATAGGGAGCCTGGTGGGCATCTATGGGGTTGCACAGAGTCAGACACAACTGAAGCAACTTAGCAGCAGCAGCAGCAAGCCTCCCTTATCATTCTTCCAGAAACCTTGTTCCCGCCATATTATCAAGACCATGAACAGCATAACCATCTACTCAGATTCTCAAGCCAGCAGACTGGAAATTATCCTTCTTCTTTACCCACCACATCCAGTCACCCAATCTTGTCAGTTCTACCCCTTTTTGAGCTCTCAAATCTATCCCTCTTCCCCTTTACCTCCTTCCCTACTGCCATGCTTTGGGTCAGTCCTCACCACTTCTCACCAAGATTCCAATCTGAGTCTTTTAACAAGACCCTCTCACCAGTCTTGCCCCTCCCTCCCCAATCCATTTTCCACACGACCGTCAATTTCACCGTAACAGTGCTCTTCTTAAAATCCTGTAGTGGCTCTACTCTTGCTCTCAGGTTCACTAGTCCTTCATGACCAGCTCCTTCCTTTCTCTCTAACGCTGACTCTTGCTACTTCCCCACCCTCATCACATGATCGTCTGAAAGCTAACTTTGTGATAACTGCCAAAACATACATACATATCCCTGGCTTTTGGCTAGGGATATGGCTAATGGGCTTTAGCTATTAAAAATATGTACAACATTCTACTTAATTGCAAGTAGCAAACAGTACATTTATATGATTCTGGACTTTGTAATTCCCTAGGATCATCCGTCTAACTGATGATTCTCTTTTTTTTCATAGAAGATATAAATAACTTCGAAAGTTGCATTAAACAGGTATTGAGTCCTGTGCATGCTTGCTCAGTCACTCAATCGTATCCAACTCTTTGTGACCCTATAGGACTGTAGACTGCCAGGCTCCTCTATCCGTGAGACTTTCCAGGCAAGAATACTGCAGTGGGTTGCCATTTCCTCCTTCAGGGGATCTTTCTAATCCAGGGATTGAACCCGTGACTCCTGCACTGGCAGGCGGATTCTTTACCACTGAGCCACCTGGGAAGCCCATGCATATATACATGCTAAGTCATTCAGTCGTGTCCAACTCTTTGTGACCCCATGGACTATAATCTTACGGCGCCAGACAGCCTAGATTTGAGTGCCATCTCTCATGCTAACTAGCTATGTCAGCTTGGACAAGTCACTCAATTTTTCTGAGTCTGTTTTTCATCTGCTGCTATTGCTGCTGCTAAGTCACTTCAGTTTTATCCAACTCTGTGCGACCCCACAGACAGCAGCCCACCAGGCTCCTCTGTCCCTGGGATTCTCCAGGCAAGAGTACTAGAGTAGGGTGCCATTGCCTTCTCCGTTTCATCTGCTAAATGGGGATAATAATAGTAACTACCTCCAAGGTAATCATTCAATACAGGTTAGCTACTATTCTCCAGTCCTATCTCGTTTAGTATAAGCATCACTCACCGAAAGGGCAACATGCTTGAGTAAGAATATTTCTAGCAACCACATCTCAGTATTTCGATATTAAAGCTTTTGAAATGTTTACCACAATACCAATCTACATCAACTTAGTTTCAGCATGAGCATTACGGCTGTGAGCAAAGCACATTACCTGAGGCTCTATAACAGATTCGCTACGGATGGCCTGGGTGACAGGGTCCTGACTGACCACAGTGGGACTTTGAGAGGACTCCGGAGCCATTGTTACATTCGGAAATCCTGCAGAAGGAAAATGAGCCATGATGATTTTGTTTCGTTTAAATTGGCTTCACATGCACTCTACACTGCCATAAGTGAATCATCATATGAAAATCTTTAATAATAGCAACTCACATTTACTGTAACATGCTATTCTTTCAAACAGCCGGTGTGAGCTGTGGTTAATAAGATAAAGAAACTTTTGTTTGATGTGAATACTTTACCTGTGCGCCTGCGAGGAAAATCAACAAATAGATCTTTTGTTGTAGCCATCAAATGATCAGATTTTTCCAATACATCCTGCAGCTGGTATTGATCAGAAAGAATCTAGACGTGTTAACGATAAACATTATTATTCAGAAAAAAATGTATATATATATATACATATACACTCGACAAATCACAAAGGAAAAGCCTGTTCAGGAGCATAAAAATAATCTAAAACCCTCAGTGGCAATATTGTTAAGCACCAGTAGATGGGGCTATTACAACAATTTGTTGTTGTTTAGTCTGTAAGTGAAATCACTCAGTCCTGTCCGATTCTGTGAACTCACGGACAGAGGAGCCTGGTGGGCTGCAGGCTGGTGGGCTGCAGATTTCCCAGACAAGAATATTAGAGTGAGTTGCTATTTCCTATTCCAGAGGATCTTCCCCACCCAGGGACTGAACCCACGTCTCCTGCATTGGCAGGCAGATTCTTTACCACTGAGCCACTACAATACCTGGAGAAGGAAATGAGAGGACTTTAAATGCTTGGCTTCAACCCAAAGAAATACATTATTAAGGTATGACCCAGTCCACACACACATGTAAAGGTAAATGTAAATATAGACCAAAATAAAAGTTTTGCTTAACCCTACTCTTTGAGAACCGCTCTTATACTTTCTTTTTATTTTCTACTTTTCAAATGATGGTTGCAACCCACTAACTCCATTTCATAATCCATAAACAAGTTGTGATCCACAGTTGAAAAACTCAGTAAACATATGAATCTTTGAGCCATAAACTCAGATGTGTGAATCTTTGGTGCTTCAACCACTAAAGTGATTTCATAATCCACTAATGGGTCATGACCCACAACTTAAAAAACACAATGTTAGACGTGAGTTGGGGGGCAATAAACAAAAAAGCGACGCTTCTGCATTTTTAAACAAGCTGGTTTGCTTTTTTTTTTGAGACACGCCTTTTTTTTTTTTTTTTAATTTGTACTGGAGTATGGCCGATTAACAATGTTGTTTCAGGTAGACAGCAAAAGGACTCAGTCACACATATTCATGTATCCATTCTCCTCCAGTTTTCATCCTGGAAAAATGAGAACTCAAAAAATACCATTACAGCAGAGTCTCTGATCATGTACTTTCAACTCAGGAACTTTCCTACTTACAAGCAAGGATACAGAGTAGAGTAAAAGAAGTGAACTCTACCCACCGCCACCAGATGGCATGCTTGGGTTGAAAGGAGTTTCAGAATTGGAAACTGACCAGTTCCCAACACTGATTCAAATCAAAACATCTGGGAAAAAATGCTCTTACCAGAATTTCTCTGGACCATGAAAACAAGTATATAATATGACCTTGGTTGTTGTTTTCTGACATGAAGAAAAATAACAAGTCACATTCTTTTTCTCCTACTTCCCCTGCTAAAGTCAAGCAGGTTGGCTGGCTCAAGGTGGTGAGAATAAAGTCCTGAATCTGTCCTTCCACAAAGAGTAAGCTTTGGAATGGCATAAGGCAAAGAGCACATTTGGAGTCAGAAGACTGGCATCCTAGGCCCAGTCAAGAGATACCAAGCAAAATCCAACCTCTTTAAACTTAGTTTCCTTATATATAAATGAAGTACAACCACTTCCCCAACACACACGGTGTTATAAGGTTGTTGACACACTGCAAATCTGTCCACAACTCTCGGGATATCTGAGAACATGACTACAACTTAAATTTCCATCCCTGGTTAGCCATCTTGCAGTGCATGCAGTAAGGGTTTAAGAAAGAAAATGCATGGAGCATTATAATCTACCACTTACACTAGAAAAATTATACAAGGTATATTTCTTAATGGCAGTTTTAAAAGTTTACTGTTTTAGTTTTTTAAAGAGGCACTGACATCCTATCAAATTAAAGAAATATAAATTGTCAGAAGCAGATTGTTGAGGAATAACTTTACCATACCAAGACCTGATATGCTCAACACTGCTAATTATTAGAGAAAGGCAAATAAAACTACAACAAGGGACCACCTCACACCAGTCAGAATAGCTACCATCAAAAAGTCTACAAATAAGAAATGCTGGAGAGGGTGTGGAAAAAAAGGGAACCCTCCTACACTGTTGGTGGGAATGTAAACTGGTGCAGCCACTATGGAGAACAGTATGGAGGTTCCTTAAAACAGGGGTCCCCAGCCTCTGGGATCTAATGCATGGTGATCTAAGGTGGAGCTGATGCAGTAACAACAGAAATAAAGTGCACAGTAAATATAATGTTCTTGAATCATCCCGAAACCATCCCCCCGCCCCTGGTCTGTGTAAAAATGGTCTTCCATGAAACCGGTCCCTGGTGACTAAAATCTTAAAAAACTAGAAACAGAGCTACCATATCATCCAGCAATCCCACTCCTGGGCATATATCCTGAGTAGACGAAAACTCTTAATTCAAAAAGATACATACATGCACCCCAATGTTCATATACATGCATAACAATCTTTGTGCCATGTGTACAAACTTTGCTGTACACATGGAACCAACACAACATTATAAATCAACTATATTTCAATTTAAAAAGTTGTTTTAAGACCGAGGTTAATTATAGTGAGGTCTCCAGTAAATCCACTGTCCTGAAACCCTCTCCCTGCTGATCCCTGCACAGGCTCCTGGTGGCAGATGGCTTCAGTGGCCAGAGGTCAGTGCAATGGTTTTCTCTTCCTCTTTCTGGATTTCTTTACCACTTCTCTATGATAAAACTCACCCTTATGATAGGAAAATCAATCTCTGCAGGCCCATCTGTATATATTACTTCCCCAGATGGGTTTGCAGAGCACAAAGCCAAACTTATGAGTGATATTAATAGAACATATCTTGGATTTTCAAAAGATAAAAGTCCCTTAACAAACAGTATTAGAAACTTCTCATGCTAACAGTTTTGTTCCCTGGTAATAAAAACCAGACAGCACTGGGAAAATTTAAGGAGACTATAAGTTAGTTACTATATTGTTGGGATGATTAAAATCCTTATCAAAGCCTTGTTGTCTCTGATTTGGATCTGGACCCTTGCTTGCTTGATGCCCACAGCATGGGTGCATCATACAGCAAATGAAATCTAAGATTACGCTGGTCAAAGAGCTTTTCTCTTAATTTAGGTTGATCTAGGAGCCGAGCTTCTTGGGAATGGGTGCTGGTAGCTCTAACACATCATGATGACACCCAGGTGGATATGCCCAAGGAGGCCTCTTCAGTTGATCCCCTGACATCCCTTATTAGACATAATACAGCAACATTGAAATAATAGATGCATGTATCCTTTGACTCAGCAATTCCACTTTCAAGAATTTATCCTACAAATCTATTTATGCATGCATGCGAGGCTAAGTCGTTTCAGTCATGTCTGACTCTGAGACCCCATGGTCTCATAGTAGCCCGCGAGGCTCCTCTGTTCATGGGATTCTCCAGGCGAGAATACTGGAGTGGGTTGCCATGCCCTCCTCCAGGGGATCTTCTTGACCCAGGGATTAAGCCCACACCTCTATGTCTCCTGTACTGGCAGGCAAGTTCTTTCCCACTAGAGCCGCCTGGGAAGGCCCCAATATATTTAAACATGTACTCAAAAACATATTCAAGGATATTCATTACATTATTTCCATGACAAGGCAGGAAATATTCTGTGGGTGACAGACTTATCCATTAATATCTTTTCTTTCCATTTTCTCCTTAACAGTGAAACTCCCAAGTTAGCCAGGTACACAGCTAATTTCCCAACCACCGTCGTAGGTGAGAATGGTCACTTGATGAAGTTTTGGAAAATGGAGAGAAGCCAGAGCTTCTGGGTGATACATAAAAGGAGCAGCATGTACTTTCTTACCCTCTTTCTGCTGCCTGGGAAAGAGCTCAAGGAAGCAGGAGCAACCGCTGTGCAGTCAGACATGGATGCCCTGTAATAAAGGACTGGAGAGCTCTCTACCAACTACCATGTACCTCTGAGTTGTTCCATACCAGAGGAACAGATTTCTACTTTTTTAAACCACTATATTCTGGGGCCTTTTTCTCCCAGATGCTGTACTATACTCTAACACACATCCCAAATGTCCACCAATAAAGCACTAGATAAATACACTGTGGTACATCCATATACAACCTCGCCAATAAAAAGAAAAGGTAGATTTCTAAATACCAACACAGCAAAACCTCCGACATATGTTGTTAAATGGAAATGTCTAAATCCCACTAATAGCAGAGGTTCTCAGTCCTAGCGAAATATTAAAAATTACATAGCAAAAGTCTAAAAAATACCCAAGAAGGGCCACATCCTAGATCCACTGAACCAGAATATCCAAGTATGAGTATGTCTGAATCCAGATACTGTTTTTTGAATGGGAATTTTTTTTAATGGAAATTAGAATCAGGGTTGAGAGACATTACAGGAGAATATGAGGAAGCAGCATTACAGAGAGAAGGCAAAGAAACTTCACTCACCCTCTCTGACCACTCCTCTTCAACCCCTAATTCTACCACAACTACCAGGTATAAGAGATTCGGGACGTGAGCAGGGACCACTAGGGAGGGGAAACAAAAGCCCAGAGTCACCTCAAAGTGACTTTTGGGTGACTCAAAGTCACCCTTTTCCCTGGCCAGAGCTGTGTTCTCAGCTCTTTCACGGAGAATTACCACATAATATTTAAAAGCACGTGACTTATCTAAGGTCACCAAAAGATACATACCTCTAAAGAATCATTCTCTCTCAATCCGTTGTTCTTTTTACAAGCTTGTGCAAACATTTATTTGGGAGATATAATTCTTCTCATGTTATAGAAAGTCAAGACGTTCATATTTCACTAGGAAGCCTAATAAATTCCTCAAAACATAGAATGTGACTTGAAGCTACAGTAGGTCACCCAGACAGACAAGTGTCATAAGCACCAACACTGAACAAGAAGAAAAAGGGCACTTCTTTTACAATGATTTCAGCCCAAATAAAAAGGTTTTTCTTCTGTAGTTTCTTCTTATTTTCCATATTGCTTATTCCTATACGCTCTGATTACTTATTCAAACACCCTACATCTGGCAAAAGATTAAACGAAATAAAAGCAAATGACAAGCACACATTTTTTTTTTTTTTTTGCAAAATAATTTAACAGCATGGCTGTTGAACCGAGAAAAACAATTATAGCAGCCTAAATATATATATAGCACTAATTATGTGCCAAGGACCATACTAATCACTTTATTAGTATTTTATCACTGAAATCTCTTAATAATACAATCAGGCAAGTAGTGTTATTCCAGTTTACAATAAGGAAATTCAGGCTGAGAAGTCAGTAATTTAAGGCCACATGGCTAGTGACCATGTGAGCTAGTAAGAAAATTTTGACTGTGACTATAAGTTCTTTGTTCCTGAAACATTCTTTCAAATATACAGCTAGTAAGCTGTAGAATCCCAGGGACAGGGGAGCCTGGTGGGCTGCTGTCTATGGGGGTCGCACAGAGTCGGACACGACTGAAGCAACTTAGCAGCAGCAGCAAGCTGTAGAGCAGGATTTTTTTTTAATATAAATGTATTTATTTAAATTGGAGGTTAATTACTTTACAATATTGTATTGGTTTTGCCATACATCAACATGAATCTGCCACGTGTTCCCTATCCTGCACCCCCCTCCCTCCTCCCTCCCCGTACCATCCCTCTGGGTCATCCCAATTTACCAGCAGGAGTTTAAACTATGAAACTAGACTGTAATCCTCACTCTGCTCCTTCATCCAAAGACCACCTGTACATCACTGTGTGCCTTTGTGCATGCTCAGTCATTAAATCATGCCCAACTCTTTGTGACCCCATGGACTGTAACCTGGCAGGATCCTTTGTCATGGGATTTTCCAGGGAAGAATACTGGAGTGGGTTGCCACTCCCTTCTCCAGGGAGACCACTGTATAAGGACATGATAATGATTAAAGTCTCTCCAACGTCAACAGATACGAGGGGAAAGAGAGCCATCTACTTGTCTCTTCTTTGCTTTCTAATTCTGTGGATAATGCAGTTTATCATTACCTCCTTCATGATAGACAATCTCCTTTTCTCAAGATTAGAAATTTCTGGTTTCTGCTTCTTCCATTTCCTCTTCAAAGCTTTTTCTTGGAGCTCCCAGTGGACCAATGCTCTATTCTTTGATTTGTGTATTTCATGACGACGGATCTATATAGAAGAAAAATATATGAAAGAATGTTTCAAGAGCAAAGAACTCATATTCACGATCAAAATGTTCACCAACTCCTAAATTTTCAAAAATTATTTTTTAAAAAAGAAGTATCTAAAACTAGTAGACCCAGAGAGTTCCCTGGTGGCCTAGTGGGTTGGATTCCAGAGTTTCACTGTTGTGGCCCAGGTTCAATCCCTGGTCAGGAAATTAGATCCCACCAGCCACAGGGTGCGGCCAAAAAATAAAATAATAAAACAAGCTAGCAGACAAAATAACATGTCCTCTGGGCTTTGCTTAAAATGCTTCAGTGAAGAAGTAAAGGGTATGATAAATGAAACAACTATGGCAAGATTTTCATAACTATTTTATCTAGGTGAACAGTATATGGTAGCTCTTTTTCCTTTTGTCTCTACTTTCACATGAGTTTGAAATTTTTCATAATACAGAATTTTAAGTCATTTGGGCATCATTATTATCCTCAACAAACATTTAATGAGTACCTACTATGATTAAGATTCCTAGGCCCACAAAGACATATAAGATATGGCCTTTATCCATCAAAAACACTAATAATATGCCCACAGAGATTGGACATATACATCTAAAGATAAATGCCATGCATTAGATGGCATATACTCAATGTCTTATGTAGCTAGTAAGTACAACAGTTCAGAGGTGAAAGGAACTGTTGGGCAGCTTCAAAGAATAAGACTTCAAACTTGCTACAAAACTCAAAGAGAGTACGGCACTAGCCTGAGGATACACAGAGATCTATGGAATATAAATTTGAGTCCAAAACAAACCCTCATATTTATAGACAACTGACTTTCAACAAGGGTGCCAAGACAATTCAGTGCGAAAAGAATAGTCTTTGTAATAAATGGTGCTTAGACAACTGGATCCATTTGCAAAAGAATGAAGATGGACTCCTTATACAAAAATTAACTCAAAATGGATGAAACGTAAAAGCTAAAACTTTTAAACTCCTAAACGAAAACACAGAAGTAAATATCTGTGAACCATGATTAGACAACGATTTCTTAGATATGACACTAAAGATACAAGTGACTAAAAAAATAGATAAACTGGACTTCACAAAATTTACAACTTTTATGTTTCAAAGGATACCATCAAGAAAGTAAAACCACAACCAACAGAATGGAAGAAAACATTTGCAAATCATATATCTGATAAGAAATATCAAGACTATATAAAGAACTATTACTCAATAAAAACACAAATAATCCAATTTTACTTTTATTTTATATTTTAAGTCCCTCTCTTCACTAAGCCCAATTCATAGTTGTCACATATTTCCTCTGGCAATTTTTAAATAGCTAAGGGATTTGAACAGACATTTCTCCACAGAAGATACTACAAATGGTCAGTAAGTATATATAAAGGATACTCAACATCATTAGTCATTAGGGAAATGCAAATTGAAACCACAATGAGATTCCACTTTATAACTAAAACCACACTTTAGTTCACTTTGTGAACTAAAACCACAAAGACAATAATGACAAATATCAGCAAGGGATGTGGAACAAATGGAACCTCCATACATGCTAATGAGAATGTAAACAAGACAGCCACTTTGGAAAATAGTTTGGAACTTCCTCAGAAAATTAAATATAGAAAAATTATATGACTTAGAATTCCACTTCCAGGTATACACTCAAGAGACTAAAAGTATACGTTCACACAGAAACTAGTACATGCATATTCACAGCAGCATTATTTATAACAGTCAAAAAAAAATGAAAACAACCCAAATGTCCAACAACTGATGATAAATAAAACATGGTATATCCATAAATGAAATAGTATTTGGCAATAAGAAGGAACGAAGTACTGATACATGCTATAATATAGATGAAACTTGAAAACATTACGCTAAAACAAAGAAGCCAGATATACAGAGAAACATACTATATTGCATGTATATGAAATACCCAGAATAGGCAAATCCATAGACAAAACAGATTAATTGTTGCCAGGGATTGGAGGTGCATGGCTCAGAAAGTGACTGTTAATGGGGGAAGGGTTACTTTGGGGAGGGAGTGATGAAAATATTACAAAATTAGAAAGTGATGATGGTTGCACCACTCTGTGAATATGCTAAAAAGCAATGAAAGAGTAGACTTTGTGTTATGTGAATTACATCTGAATAAAGCTGTTTAAAAAATAACAAATCTATAGTAGAAACTTTTTTAAAGTAAAACCTGAACTAGGATAAAGAAGCAAAAAGATTCGAACAGAAGGAGAAGAAAGTAGGGAAACCATTCCAAATAAATAGAATAGCATGACCTGGGGCTCAGATGTGGAAATATACATGGCACGTTCAAGGAACAAATTATTATAGTATGTTTGTATGTGTAAGTAATGGTGAATAATGCTAGTGTATCTACAGATAGGAAAAGACAATAAATGTGGACAGGACAATACTGGACTTAGAGACATCCGAACTGTAAACTGAACCTATCTAATGAAATTCTAATACAAGCTAATTATTATTCCTAAATAAAATAAGGAAGTCAAGGACATACACTTTTTGATTTTATATAGACATAGGTAAGATTAAACCACCTGACCTGCCTCTTGAGAAACCTATATGCAGGTCAGGAAGCAACAATTAGAACTGAATGAACATGGAACAACAGACTGGTTCCAAATAGGAAAAGGAGTACATCAAGGCTGTATATTGTCACCCTGCTTCTTTAACTTCTATGCAGAGTACAACATGAGAAATGCTGGGCTGGAAGAAGCACAGGCTGGAATCAAGATTGCTGGGAGAAATTTCAATAACCTCAGATATGCAGATGACACCACCCTTATGGCAGAAAGTGAAGAGGAACTAAAAAGCCTCTTGATGAAAGTGAAAGAGGAGAGTGAAAAAAGTTGGCTTAAAGCTCAACATTCAGAAAACGAAGATCATGGCATCTGGTCCCATCACTTCATGGCAAATAGATGGGGAAACAGTGGAAATAGTGTCAGACTTTATTTTTGGGGGCTCCAAAATCACTGCAGATGGTGACTGCAGCCATGAAATTAAAAGATGCTTACTCCTTGGAAGGAAAGTTATGACCAACCTAGATAGCATATTGAAAAGAGACATTACTTTGCCAACAAAGGTCGTCAAGGCTATGGTTTTTCCAGGAGTCATGTATGGATGTGAAAGTTGGACTGTGAAGAAAGCTGAGCACTGAAGAATTGATGCTTTTGAACTGTGGTGTTAGAGAAGACTCTTGAGAGTCCCTTAGACTGCAAGGAGATCCAACCAGTCCATCCTAAAGGAGATCAGTCCTGGGTGTTCATTGGAAAGTCTGATGCTAAAGCTGAAACTCCAATATTTTGGCCACCTCATGCGAAGAGCTGACTCACTGGAAAAGACTCTGATGCTGGGAGGGATTGGGGGCAGGAGGAGAAGGGGACGACAGAGGATAAGATCACCAACTCGATGGACATGAGTTTGGGTGAACTCTGGGAGTTGGTGATGGACAGAGAGGCCTGGCATGCTGCGATTCATGGGGTCACAGAGTCGGACGCAACTGAGCGACTGAATTGAAGATTAAAAATAACTGAACAGCTTGTAAGATGCTTTCTATTCTGTGGGTTAAAAACCAAGTATCAAGTAAGACATTGAACAAATGACTTAACTTTCCATAGTGAACTTACCAGATCTTCAGGAGTTGCCCGATGAACTGTCAGGTCAGTCACAGTGTTCTGCAAAAAAAAAAAAAAAAAGTGGACTTTCTTTAAAAAGCAAAAGGTTTCTTACAAAATAGTACTACATGCTGGATTTTAATGGCTGAAAATGGATTCAAAGTCCTGAAACCAAAGAGTCTTTGAGAATTAAATTCTCAACTTAAAGATTAACATGGATTATTTTTAGTTGTCTTAAAGAAAATAACAGACTATTAAGTGTTTCATAGAAATTAAGCACTAAATTCAACAAGCAGGCATCCATCATATTAAAACAAAAAATAACACAGGGTAGCATGTAATTCAAAATAAGTTAGTTTAACTAAAGTTGTAGTTTTCAAACTATATTCCATTGAACGAGGCAACACTAAAGATTCCTAAAAGATAAAGTGTGATCAAGAGAGGTTCAATTTGTGTACATGCCAACACTTTAAGCATAGATCCTATCATAACAAGAGATGAATTTTGAGGGTACTGTGTAACTTCATAAGTTATGAAAAGTCAGAGAGGCCTGGCATGCTGTAGTCCATGGGGTGGCAAAGAGTCAGACACAATTTAGCAACTCAACAACAACATAACTTCATAAAATGTGAAAACAGTCATTCAAGTAAAAAGGCAACAAAACAACATGGCAGGGCTTCCACAATGCACAATTCCAGGAGGCTCCGCCAATATCCTAGGCCATGCAAACAGTGCCCCTTGGCCTTGTGCAGTGCACAGCCTGCACAGCTCCGAGTAGCAGCGCCACCATTTGGCCCTTTCCAAACTGACTTCAGTCATTGTGTTTGGTAAGGCAGGAAGCAAAGCAACGTAGAGTTTTAATTCCAAGAGAACTGAGTCTAGTGAAAAACTTCTGATATACTCTAAGACCTAACTTTTGGGCCACAGGTAATATTTAGCTCAAGTCTTTTATATACTAAAGCCATTATCCTTTCATACTGATTTAGCAAAATACAAGGTACAATGATAAGATCATGAGAATTATTTTTAATAACTGTAACAAAAATTCAGGTATATAGTGAAAGCCTCTTGATGAAAGTGAAAGAGGAGAGTGAAAAAAGTTGGCTTAAAGCTCAACATTCAGAAAACTAAGATCATGGCATCTGGTCCCATCACTTCACGGGGAATAGATGGGAAACAGTGTCAGACTTAATTTTTCTGGGCTCCAAAACCACTGCAGATGGTGATTGCAGCCATGAAATTAAAAGACGCTTACTCCTTGGAAGGAAAGTTATGACAAACCTAGATAGCATAGTAAAAAGCAGAGATATTACTTTGTCAACAAAGGTCCATCTAGTCAAGGCTATGGTTTTTCCAGTGGTCATGTATGGATGTGAGAGTTGAACTATAAAGCAAGCTGAGCATCGAAGAATTGATGCTTTTGAACCATGGTGTTAGAGAAGACTCTTGTGAGTCCCTTGGACTGCAAGGAGAGCCAACCAGTCCATCCTAAAGGGAATCAGTCCTGAATGTTCATTAGAAGGACTGATGTTAAAGCTGGTACTTTGGCCACCTCATGCGAAGAGCTGACTCATTGGAAAAGACCCTGAAGCTGGGAGGGATTGGGGGCAGGAGGAAAAGGGGACGACAGAGGATGGGATGGTTGGATGGCATCACCAACTCAATGGACATAACTTTGAGTGAACTCCGGGAGTTGGTGATGGACAGGGAGGCCTGGCATGCTGCGATTCATGGGGCTGCAAAGAGTCAGACACAACTGAGTGACTGAACTGAACTGAACTGAACTGAGTGGTATGCTTAGAAATATATTTATGGGAGAAAATATAATTTCATTAATACTAATATTGCTTAAAACTACATCTGACTCTTGAACAGTATAGGGTTTTCTAAAATTTATTTTTAATTGGAGGATAATTGCTTTACAATGTTTTGTTGGCTTTTGCCATTTATCAACATGAATCAGCCACAGGAATACATATGTCCCCTCCCTCTTGAACCTCCCACCTACCTCCCACCCCTTCCTACCTCTCTAGGTTGTCACAGAGCACCAGGTTGAGTTCCTTTTGTCATACAGCAAATTCCCACTGGCTGTCTATTTTACATGTGGCAATGTGTATATTTCAATGCTCCTCTCTCAGCTCGTCCAACCCTCTCCTTCCCCCACTGTGTCTACAAGTCCATTCTCTATGTCTGCATCTCTACTGCTGCCCTAAAGTAGGTTCATCAGTACCATTTTTCTATATTATATGTATATGTTAATATATGATATTTGTTTTTCTCTTTCTTACTTCACTCTGTGTAACAGGCTCTAGGTTCATCCACCTCACTAGAACTGACTCAAATTCATTCCTTTTTTATGGCTGAGTAATATTCCATTGTATATATGTGAACAACATGAGTTTCAACTATACAGGTCCACTTACAAACGTGGATTTTTTTTCAATAAACACATACTGAAGTGCTACAAGATCCACATTTGGTTGCACCCACGGATGCAGAACCAGAGATCTGGAAGGCCAAACGTAACATTAGATGTGGGTTTTCAACTGTGCACAGGGTCAGTGCCCCTAACCCCATGTTGTTCAAGGATCAACAGTATTTTCTTCTGAAATTGCCTTTAAATCAAATTTACAAGCTATTTCAGAAAACGTCTCAATACTTTCATCACAACAGTTTTATTCAGTTCATCTCTCCTCTCTCATTTACCATTCACACCAAAAGACCCATAACTACTTTCAAGTTCAGTCTGCCTTCAAAAAACAAAGTCTCTTTCAGCACTGGAGATAATACAAAGTAAATGAGGAAGGTTCTGAATGCAATTGCAAATGATGGCTTTTAATTATACTCTGAGCAACAGCAGCCTATCAAATTACATATGGAACTTCCCAAAGTACCCACTCTGAAGGGGACAGCTTTACATTATCTATGCTATACTTTCCTTTTTAATCAGTTTCATTACCTTAGAGTCACATCCTTCTACTATTTTATAAGCAGATGACAACAAAGCAATCTAAACAAAGAGAAATCCATCTCTCCCACTTTCTAAGGCTGTCAGTTTTCCCAGCAGATGTGGCTAGAGTGATTGGCTACAACCGAGAATATTCTAATTCTGAAAGAATCCCTAAGATGCATACTAGTCCCTGACCAGTCACTTTCCACAACAGAAAGTAAAGGCATCTAAAGTCTCATGTCTAAACGACCCAATCAAAAAATGGGCCAAAGAACTAAATAGACATTTCTCCAAAGAAGACATACGGTTGGCTAACAAACACATGAAAAGATGCTCAACATCACTCATTATTAGAGAAATGCAAATCAAAACCACAATGAGGTACCACTTCACACCAGTCAGAATGGCTGCGATCCAAAAATCTGCAAGCAATAAATGCTGGAGAGGGTGTGGAGAAAAGGGAACCCTCCTACACTGTCGGTGGGAATGCAAACTAGTACAGCCACTATGGAGAACAGTGTGGAGATTCCTTAAAAAATTGCAAATAGAACTACCTTATGACCCAGCAATCCCACTGCTGGGCATACACACCGAGGAAACCAGAATTGAAAGAGACACATGTACCCCAATGTTCATCGCAGCACTGTTTATAATAGCCAGGACATGGAAACAACCTAGATGTCCATCAGCAGATGAATGGATAAGAAAGCTGTGGTACATATACACAATGGAGTATTACTCAGCGGTTAAAAAGAATTCATTTGAATCAGTTCTGATGAGATGGATGAAACTGGAGCCGATTATACAGAGTGAAGTAAGCCAGAAAGAAAAACACCAATACAGTATACTAACACATATATATGGAATTTAGGAAGATGGCAATGACGACCCTGTATGCAAGACAGGGAAAGAGACACAGATGTGTATAACGGACTTTTGGACTCAGAGGGAGAGGGAGAGGGTGGGATGATTTGGGAGAATGACATTCTAACATGTATACTATCATGTGAATTGAATCGCCAGTCTATGTCTGACGCAGGATGCAGCATGCTTGGGGCTGGTGCATGGGGATGACCCAGAAAGATGTTCTGGGGAGGGAGGTGGGAGGGGGGTTCATGTTTGGGAATGCATGTAAGAATTAAAGATTTTAAAATTTTAAAAAATAAAAAACTAAAAAAAAAAAATAAATAAATAAATAAATAAATCAAAGAACCAGGCTCCAAAAGAGAAAATCCCCTTGATAATACCACATAGTACTCAGGGTAGAAGTCAGGGATCATGCCTCAGATACCTGAGGCTTGTCTTGTATCTTATGAGAACCTTTGTACTGAAACTGACAAGTCTCTGGAAGTGAGCAAAAAAGAATTTGATAATAGAGCAAGGACTACCCACTTTTTTTCAGTCAAAAATACCAATCTCATGATTATGGTATCAAGGGTTGCTATGGGCAAATCTAAAATATGTTCCAAAAAATGTCACACTTCAGGCTAAGTAGAGTTGCCTTAAAACAGTGACATAAGTTAGCTAAGAGTTGCCTTAAAGCAGTGAGTTCTCAAAGTGGAGGTAGCGGGACTTTTTAAAAACACACTCCCCACTTCTTTAAGATTTCAATTCTTCAAAGGAGGTGGAAGTTATAGCCTCAACATATGTATTCTTTAAAAACTCTACAAAGGCATCTGCTCTTCCCTCTAAGACCTAGGCTATCACATGCCCAGAAACACATTCCACTGTATTGCATGCTAACCCCATTCAGAGAACCATCCTGAGAGCCTAGGGTCATGCCATCATGTCTGTTCCTTCCATGTAATGTTATGTGTGTTAGTCATTCAGTCATGTCTGACTCTTGCGACCCATGGACTGTAGCCCACCAGGCTCCTCTGTCCATGGAATTCCCCAGGCAAGAATACTGGAGTGGATTGCCATCTCCTTCTCTAGGGGATCTTCCCAACCCAGGGATAGAACCCGGGTCTCCCGCATTGCAGGCAGACTCTTTACCAACTGAGCCACCAGGGAAAACCGCATATTATTCTTCCTAGACTTACATCCCATTCTTGCTTCACAGATGTTTTCTTCTTTACTTTCAGTGTTTTCCTTCCTCCTCCACGGGGACCATAACGGTTCACTCGGACAAATGACATCTAGGAGTAATAATCATATCAATTTTTTTTAATACATGAAAAACTAATAATTAATCATCACCAGAGAGGGAAAATTATATCTAGGAAAATAAATTTTTAAATATCAGAAGACATGTTTAAGCATAATGAAAGGAACAGGCTACCAAAAGCCTTGGCTCATTCCCCTCACAGTTATTAGAATGCTGACACTGATAACTATGATAAAAGTCATCTATGTTATGCTATCATATAACTATGATAGCAAGTCAACAAACTAAATATATGTGACTAATAAAGAACTCCAGGAATGCAGCAGTTACAATCTAAAGCAGAGATTTAGAACAAGTCACAAGCTTTGTCGCCCATTACACAAAGTCTCGATGGACAGAGGAAATGTCAGTTCCACGCGGACAACATGAATGTAGGAGAAGGAGAGCAAGAGATAGCTGGGGCTCGTTTCGAAGCAGCTAACACTCAAAATCACTACCAGACACATGTGTGTTTACCTTAAAATAGAGACACGTGTACCCCAATGTTCATCGCAGCACTGTTTATAACAGCCAGGACATGGAAGCAACCTAGACGTCCATCAGCAGATGAATGGATAAGAAAGCTGTGGTTCATATACACAATGGAGTATTACTCAGCCATTAAAAAGAATACATTTGAATCAGTTCTAATAAGGTGGATGAAACTGGAGCCTATTATACAGAGTGAAGTAAGCCAGAAAGAAAAACACCAATACAGTATACTAACGCATATATATGAATTTAGAAAGATGGTAACGATAACCCTGTATGCAAGACAGCAAAAGAGACACAGATGTATAGAACAATCTTTGGACTCTGGGAGAGGGTGAAGGTGGGATGATTTGGGAGAATTATATATTGAAACATATATAATACCATATAAGAAACGAATTGCCAGTCCAGGTTCAATGCAGGATACAGGATGCTTGGGGCTGGTGCACTGGGATGACCCAGAGGGATGGTATGGGGAGGGAGGTGGGAGGGGGGATTCAGGATGGGGAACACGTGTACACCCGTGGTAGATTCATGTTGATGTATGGCAAAACCAATACAATATTGTAATTGGCCTCCAATTAAAATAAATAAGTTTAAATTAAGAAAAAAAGATTTTTAAAAATTGCAAAAAAAAAATAAAGGGGGCTAAATTTTAGAGAATGAGTGAGTTATGATACCATCTCTAGTACATTTTTCACATAATACTAAATGGGTGTCATTATTGATACTAAGCTAGAATCTGAAAATTGCCAACAGTTGCTTGCCACTCTTAAAATAGCAATGCTAAGGGCACTAGACTAAACATTATACAAAATTAGAAAAAGACTCACACTGCCTGAACACTAGGATTGGAGAACACATACACGATTTTTAAAAAGCAATAGATACACATGACTCCTATCCCAGAACTTCTTTACACACCTGAAAAATTACAAAACTTTTCAGCTGACCCCCTTACTCCAAATGACCCTAAAACAAAGACTTGCATATTTTTCTTAGAGACCTCTTTTTAAAAAAATCATTTAGTGCACTGTGATAAAGATGACTAAATCCAAGTATTTCTCAAGAGTTGGCCCATACTGTTAGCAACCACATTCACTTTTTTTTTAAAAAAAATTGGGGTACAGTTGCTTTGCAAAGCTGTACCAAGAAGTGAATTAGCTTCTTATATACATATATCCCGTCAATTCACTCTTTAAACACGATATCTATTGTCAGAGTGTACAACCCAGCAAAGGAGATGAATCACATACAAGTTGGAGAATAACATCAAGTTATTATAGTGATAGTGATGATGCTGATGATGCTGACGGTGGTGCTAATAATGATGGAATTAGCTGCTGACCACTTTCCATAAGCTAGGGAGTATTCTAAACTGTTTACATGTATCATTGCCTTTAATCCTAACACTAATCCCATTAAGTATTTTCTCATTTTACAGATGAGAAAACTACGAGACAAAGAGTTAATTGACTATGAAGGTCACACAGTAAATGTGAGAGCCATATATGTCATTTTAAAAGGTATGGAATAGAACAGAACCAAGAGACCAAAATGAAACTATACTCTTTGGTCAGTTTATATTCAACAAGAGTGCCAAGAATCAAATCAATGGGAAAAGAACAGTCTTTTTAATTAATGGTACTGGGACAACTGGATATTTATATGAAAAAAAATGAAGTAAGACTGCCTACCTCACAACAAGCATAAAAACTAACTTAAAATGAATCACAGACTTAAGTGTAAGAGCAAAAAGTACAAAATTCCTAGAAAAATAACATAAGCATAAATCTTCATAAACCTTGGATGAAGCAATGGTTTCTCAGAAATGACACTAAAAACACAAGGACCCAAAGGAAAAATAAACTGGACTCCACCAAAACCAAAAACTTTTGTGCTCCAAAGGACACAAGAAAGTGAAAAGACAACCAAAAGAATGGGAGAAAACATTTGCAAATCATACATCTAATAAGTAACTTGTAGACTGGGAAGATCCCCTGGAGAAGGGAATGGCAACCCGCTACAATATTCTTGCCTGGGAAATCCCATGGACAGAGGGCCCTGACTGGTTTCAGTTCCTGAGGTTGTAAAGAATTGGACACAACCTTAGTGACTAATCCAGAATACATAAAGAACTCAAAACTCAACAACAAAAAATCCAATTTTAAAATGGCTAAGGGATTCAACTAGATAATTCTCCAAAGAACATACTACTGCTCCTGCTGCTGCTGCTGCTGCTGCTGCTGCTGCTAAGTCACTTCAGTCGTGTCCAACTCTGTGCGACCCCAGAGATGGCAGCCCACCAGGTTCCTCTGTCTCTGGGATTCTCCAGGCAAGAATACTGGAGTGGGTTGCCATTTCCTTCTCCAACGCATGAAAGTGCAAAGCGAAAGTGAAGTTGCTCAGTCGTGCCCGACTCTTCGAGACCCCATGGACTGCAGCCTACCAGGCTCCTCCGTCCATGGGATTTTCCAGGCAAGAGTACTGGAGTGGGGTGCCATTGCCTTCTCCGAAAGAACATACTACAAATGGCCAATAAACATGCCAAAAGATGTTTAAGATCACCAGTCATTAAATATAAATCAAAACCATGAGATGCTTACTACCTCACACCCACCAAGATAGTTATAATCAAAAGATGTAAATAAGTTTTGACAAGAATGTGCAGATACTGCAATTCCCATATATCGCTACTGGAAATGTAAAATGGTATAACCACTTTGGATAATAGTTTGGCAATTCCTAAAAATGTTAAAACACAGAGTTATCACATGACTCAGCAATTCAAGTCCTAGCTACATACCCAAAAGAACTGAAAACTTATGTCCACACAAAAACTCGTATGTATATAAAACAACATTATTCTTAATAGACAAAAAGTGGAGACATCTCAAGTATCCACTAACTGAAGAAGGGATAAATAAAATATTGTGTATCCATACTATATAATATCAATTAGCAATAATAAGGTATGAACTACTGATACATGCTACAACTTGGCTATGCTAAGAGAAAGAAGCCAATACATGACCAAAGGTCACATATTATATGATTCCATTTACATGAAATGTTCAGGATAAGCAAGTCCATAGAGATATGTGATAGATTAGTGGATATGGGGTTTCTTTTGGCAGGGATGAAAATGTCCTAGAATTAGTTGTGATGGTTTCAAAACTCCTAGCAATGTACTAAAAAAACTTAAGTTGTACACTTTAAAGGGCTAAATTTTATGGTATGTGACATATCTCAATAAAGCCGCTATAAAAAATATGGAAAACATCTAACAGTTGTTCAAAAACAGTTTCTAATGTATTTTACTCTTTAGCCACTTAGATCTTCAATTTACTCTGCAAAAACAAAGAGGAATCACAAAATGTCAGTAATCTATATGATGAACTATGTACTCATTAAAATTATATTATGAAGAATGTAGGGAAATACATAGAAAGTTCAGTGTGAAAACTATAATGCAAAAACATATACAGTATATTCTCGATGTTAATATACATACATTATTAATAGAGCACTTACTGGACTGTAAGGAGATCAAACCAGTCAATCCTAAAGGAAATCAGTCCTGAATATTCATTAGAAGGACTGATGCTGAAGCTGAAACTCCAACACTTTGGCCACCTGATGCAAAGAACTGACTCACTGGAAAAGACCCTGATGCTGGGAAAGACTGAAGGCAGGAGAAGAAGGAGACAATAGAGGATGAGATGGTTGGATGATATCACCGACTCAATGGACAGGAGTTTGAGTAAGCTCCAGGAGTTGGTGATGAACAGGGAAGCCTGGCGTGCTGCAGTCCATGGGGTTGCAAAGAGTCAGACACAACTGAGTGACTAAACTGTGCTAAACAATTCACATTTAATCCCACAACCCAATGAGAGTAGTGCCGTAAGATACACTAGAGCTCAGTAGCTAAGAGTATAGCGTAAAACCAGACTGTGTGGGTTCACATCCCAGCTTTGCCACTAGCTGTAAATGCATAAGGTGCTTAGAACCCCTGCCTAGAACATACTGAGTTCTATTTAAGGATTAATGATGATGATGTCAGCAACAATGTTTAACCTCCTTTCCCCAACGAGAAAAGCAGGGGTTTTGAGATATTACTTTAAGGCACACAAATAATAATGGACAGAGCTGGGAGCGACACTCAAAACCAGATCTAATTATAATGATGTACCTTTTAGAAAACATTACTAAAACTGAGTTATCTCTGATTGGCTCCGTATTTTCTAAGCTTTCTACAATGAACCTACGTTACTCTTAAAATAATTTATTTCAAGTTATATTATTTAAAATACTCTATTTATTCAGAGGCTGAAATTCTACCAGACTCAATTCTGAAAAACCATCCTTGAATCTGAAGTATTCAAAGGTTTATGAGCAATCAAAGGGCCCATATACTTGTTTCTTTAGATGGTGAGGCTGTCAATATAATATCAAAATTTGAGTATTTTTTATCATAGCTATTTGTACACTAATGGTGACTTCTGATGGTCACCATTGGATACAACATATTTAAATATAAGAGCTTTTCTTAGGCTAAGAGATATAGAAATTAATATAAGTAATAGATTAAATGCCTGAGTATTAGTTGTGTAAACGAGAACAGTTAAACAATTTTAGCATAAGAAAATGTTACATCCAAAGAAACCATATTCAGGTAACAAACAAATACAGTGGCAAATGAAGGTAGTACATGCTATGGTCTGAATGTGTTTCCCCAAAATTCGTATGTTGAATCCTAGCCCCTAAAGGTGTAAAGAGGTGGGGCCTTTGGGAAGTAAGGCCTTTGGGAGGCAGAGCCCTCAAGACTGGGATTAGTGCTCTTAGAAAAGAGACTTTTATAAGTTACTCTTGTATTTCCATGTTTATCTTTGAAAATTTCAAATATGTTTTGTTATACACAGAATCACATACTTGGTCCACCTTTGAGCACAGTCCCAAAGTCTAGAATATTCCTACTGCAAATAAATAAATATCTTAATAAATGTCTATGCAATTAAAAAAAGTTCTCCAAAGAGATCCTTAGTCCCTTACACCTTGTGAGGATACAGCAAGAAGGGGCTTGCTATGAATCACGAAGAGGACCCTCACCAGAATATGGCCATTCTCACGCCTTGATCTTGGACTTCCCAGACTCCAGAACTATGCAAAATAAATTCCTGTTACTTATAAGCTACTCAGTCTCCAACATTTTGTTAGAGCAGCCTGAATGGACTAAGACAGTATATACTAGTGCCTCGTTTTTCCACTTCAATTTAGCCTAGCAAAGCAGGCTGTGATCATTCTAAGATGACTCCCAATGAGCTGTGTGCGCACTTGGTCACTGAGTCATATCCAGCTCTTTGCAACCCCATGGACTGTGTGGCCTGACAGGCTCCTCTGTCCATGGAATTTTCCAGGCAAGAAAACTGAAGCGGTTGCCATGTCCTCCTCCTGACCCAGGGATTGAACCTGTGTCTCTTGTGTTCCTGAAGCCCCAACGAGTTGTGCCATTCTACAGTTCCTTCCCCGTGAGTTTGGGCAAGACCTATGACTAGCTTTCTGAGTCTGTTTTGCTTTTCCCCGTGACTCGTTTTACCCAACAAAATAAGGCAAATGTGGACATGTCATCCAGTGATTATATTCTGTTATAAAAGTCTTTCTCCTAGGAAAAAAGAACAGAAGAAATCTCTCCTGCTGGCCCTGAAGAAGCAAACTGCCATGCTGTGACACTCAATGAAAAAGGCATGTGTCAAGGAACTCCGAGAGCTGTGGGCAGCCTCCAGCAGAAAGTTGGTCAGAAGCTGAGAACTCACACAGCCCCAGAGAAATGAATCTGCCAACCTAAGGAAATGAGCCTAGAGCAGATTTTTCCCAAGTTGAGCCTCCAAACGAGAATACAGACTCCAACAGTTTAATCACAGCACCCAGCTAAGCTATGGATACTGTGAGATAATAAATGTGTCCTGTTTTAAACCACTAAGCTTGTGATAATTTGCTATACAACATAGAAAATGTACATAATTGTGTATGGATATAAGAGTTGGACCATAAAGAAGGCTGAGCACTGAAGAACTGATGCTTTCAAACTGTGGTGCTGGAAAAGTCTCTTGAGCAAAGAGATCAAACCAGTCAATCTGAAAGAAAATCAACCCTGAATATTCACTGGAAGGACTATGCTGAAGCTCCAATATTTTAGCCACCTGATGTAAAGAGCCGACTCACTGGAAAAGACCCTGATGCTGGGAAAGATTGAGGGCAGGAGGAGAAGGGGGGTAACAGGATGAGATGGTTGGATGGCATCATCGATTCAATGGACATGAGTCTGAGCAAACTCTGGGAGACAGTGAAGGACAGGGAAGCCTAGCATGCTGCAGTCCATGGGGTCGTAAAGAATCAGACACAACTGAGCGACTGAAAAACGGACAACAGAAAATGAAAGCACTGGCCAACTCTAAAATCCAGCCTGTGAATGGCGAAGTTCACCACAGGATAACGAAGCTGCTGTCCCACCTCTGACTTTCCCTTCACCAACCAACTTCACGAAGGAGAAGCCTGTTTCAGCACTTGGATTTACTAATCCCCAGTTCACTTCAAACTTTTGCAATACAGGAACTACTCACGTGCTGTAAAGTGTTCTCTTGAACATCAGCAATAATTGACCAAGGATCAGACTTTGTGGTCTAAGAAGGGGATTCTGTGCCACTTACAGGTACCAGGTGCCATAAGGGAGCTATAGTTTACATGCTGAAATGTGAAACTACAGAGATAGGCTAATGGTCTACAGGGCTAACAAGTCAAATAATAAAATTAGCATAGAAATTAATTAAAATTAGCATAGAAAATCTGGGTTGGGTTTCTCTGGAGAAAATCTAAAAACTAATAGCTTCCTAGTTGCTAAAATTATTGGTCCCTATTTCTCTGGCCTATTGGTTTCCTATTTCTCTGGCCCTTTCCGTCTCTACGGACGCCCACTCCTGGAAACTTGCCCCTCTTTTAGCTTCCATGACACACTTCCTCCTGGTTTCTCTCCTATTCTTTTCTCTTTTTCTTCACAGGCTCTGTAGGACCTCCTCACATTCTATGTAATCAAGGATCTTCACTCAGTTCTATGCCGGTCTTCTCTTCGTTCTATCAGACACCCTCTCTCTATGTCCAAGAATTGTTTTTGAGAGTCTACACATGTCAGGCCCTGGCTGGACACTGGAGACATAATAATAAATGAGTTTAATATGGTGTCAGTTGTCACAGAGCTTACTTTCTAGATCACCAAAGGAGAGTTCACATCTTCCCTCAGCGATCTCACCTACACCCTTGAGCAAAGATATCAGTGCACTGGGCACACAAATGCACTGTGAAAATGAGTGTCAAAGAGTCACACCTTTCCTCAAACCCCTAATGCTTGTTTCTAACCTGGCTTCTGCGCACATCTCCCAAATATTTCAAATACAGTATGGCCAATATACAGCTCCCTACCATCTCTAGTTCTTGATATACAACTGGCTTGGTCAGTAAACATTGCTGAATAATGCTGAACTACAGAATTACTATCCTTCTAGTTGCTCCAGTTTAAAACCTTAGCATCACCTTCTTGCCTCAAAGCCAATCAGATACCAGAATCTATTCATTCTTTCCCTCCAGTATCTCTCTCATGTCCCCTCTTCTTCATCTCTACCATGAATGCATTTTACAGGTTCTCGTTATTTCTAATGGATTTTCCTTTCACACAGTCTCTCACCCACTTCATCATCCATCTATTATTTTGAAAGCACCTGCCAAGAGCCAGGCAACAGAGACAGAGGAAGCTGAATAACTGTGGACGCTCACAGAACTTAACGTGTCAGAACACAATTAAATGTGCAATTGCAATAAGAGGCTAATGTTGGAAGGAAATTCAGTATCAAAGAAATACCTAACTTGCTGTAAATAGTGAGAAAAGGCCACCTCCTCCAACTCCCCTAAAAATGTTTAAGCTGAGAGCAGAACTATGAATAAAAGTTAGAAGTGGGGGAAAGAATGTTCCAGGTTGGGGGCGGAGGAGTGCATTTACAAAGGGTTTGAGAGGTTCTGTTTGACTAACAAATATTTGAGAGGGTTAGAAAGAGGACAAAGAGAAAGGCAGAGGCCAGAACGTGGCCCTGAGCACCACAGCAATTTGAACACTATCCTAAAAACATACAGGCAACACTGAAAGGTTTTAAGCAGAGTCAATTACGATGGTATTTAGCCAACTCACTCTGGCTAGCGGAAAACGGATCAAAGGGAAACAAAATCTCTTTTCGAACTTTATCCCTCCAATCATTCCTACCCAGATATATAGATAGAGTTTAGCTCTCCACACTTTACTTCCTCCCTCAAAAGATGTTAACAGCTCTCCCCTGCAGAGAGGAATCCAACTCAGCTTGGCACTCAGGCCCTTTCCTCGCTCCGGGTAGCCTGGCTGACTTTTCCTTGCAGTCTTTTCTCCTCTCACATCTCCCACACATCCTAAAACGAAGCTCTCGTCTTCGCATACAGTCCCGGCCTCTCCTTATGCTCAGTTTGGAACACCTGTCACACTCGCACTCCCTTTCCACGGGGTTAACTCTCTCTCACTCTTCAGAACTCATTCAGGGGGACCCTCCTGAGAAACCCTTTCGACTTAAACGATCTGCCGTGTTCCCAAGTACTCTGGGTAGTTGATCTTTCTCCTGCGTGATCAGAAATTCCTTGAAAAATACATTACGGCACATCAATTTCTAGCACTATGCAGAAGTGACCGAAAGTGAAGCGCACGCACACACTCAGGATGCTCCTACACGTAGCGCGCTAGACACAAACACACCCAGCCAGTATCCTAACAGGCACACGCACTCGCAAAACACATGGAGTCGCAGGTGCATTTTGTAGTAAGGATCCTCAACCCAGACGCCTGAAACCCCAGGAAACAGGAAGACGCCACCACCGCTCGCCCCGCCCTGTAGCCCGGGTTCTTAAAACTCCATGGGGCCGCGGCTGCACGCCTCCGCCCCATCATTGCAACCTGCCTTGTCGTTTCCCAACAGCTGCCTCCACCACGACTAAAACTTCAAGCTGCAGAACCGTCAGGCCCGCCACAAGTTAACTCAGCTCGCGGCTTCCGGGATGTTGCCTAGGTTACCGGAGCCCCCGCCCCCATTCTCTTGCGTATATCCGGCATGGCCAGTGCGCAGACGCCTCTCAGTTTGGCTTGCACCAAAGGATTACTCTCTCTCTGGTACTCTTGCCTGGAAAATCCAATGGACGGAGGAGCCTGGTGGGCTGCAGTCCATGGGGTCGTGAAGAGTCGGACACGACTGAGCGACTTCACTTTCACTTTTCACTTTCATGCTTTGGAGAAGGAAGTGGCAACCCACTCCAGTGTTCTTACCTGGAGAATCCCAGGGGCGGCGCAGCCTGATGGGCTGCTGTCTATGGGGACGCACAGAGTCGGACACGACTGAAGCGAAGCGACTTTAGCAGCAGCAGCAGCAGCAGGGGATTACTGAAAGTGAAGTCGCTCAGTCATGTCCGACTCTGTGACCCCGTGGACTGTAGCCCACCAGGCTCCTCCGTTCATGGGATTCTCCAGGCAAGAATACTGGAGTAGATTGCCATCTCCTTCTCTAGGGGATCTTCCCAACCCAGGGATGGAACCCAGGTCTCCCGCATTGCGGGCAGACGCTTTAACCTCTGAGCCACCAGGGAAGCACAGGAGAATTACTCCTAGTAGTAAAGTCGCTAAGTCGTGTCCGACTCTTGCAACCCCATGGACTGTAGCCTGCCAGGCTCCTCTGTCCATGGGATTCTCCAGGCAAGCATACTGGAGTGGATTGCCATTTCCTTCTCCAGGGGATCTTCCCGACCTAGGAATCGAACCCAGGTCTCCTGCACTGCAGGCAGATTCTTTACCGACTGAGCTATAAAGGAAACCCAGGGCATTACTAGCGGATCTCAAAGAGTCCGACACTACTGAGCGACTGAATTTAACTGAAGGGATTAAAAGGATTTTCTGTGTCCTGCCTTGGCCGGGTGTGCCAGAGCAGAGTTCCGGGCAAAGCTTTGGAGGATGGGCGTATAATAGCATTAGTCAGGTTCTTGTGAATTCTCGAAAAGAAAGATGTAGCTCTCCACACCAAGCTTCACATATCACATTTACTTGCTTTTACTTGTGTTTATTCAAAAATGTTTATTAATACCTACCAGTGTGCCAGAGACTGTTAACAGCGGGGTCCCTATCCTCAGGAAGCTTATGGTATAATAGGAAATAGCTATCAACAATACAAAAATAGAATTAAAACTGTGACAAGCGCTAAACATTAGGCATACTAACTAGACACTAAATTTACAGAATTATTTGAATTACTAGAAGGGCTGGTAAACGGATGAATAAGTTACCAAGGAAGGGTAAAGCATTCCTATAGGGGGAGCCACATATGCAAAGGTGTGTGGCAAGTGCAAGGGAGTGGAAGAAGTCCAGTATGTCTGGTGTTCAGAGAGCAGTGGGAGCTTGATGTAGGTAAGGCTGTCCTAATTGGGGGAAGCCAAGACAAGCAAAAGCTGTTTGGCCCATGTCAAGATCTTTACAAAGCATTTCATTGATTAACAGAGTAAATTTGCTCCAATAATGCAACCTCCTTTAGCTCTTGGTATTCAACTGAAAGGACACACCTGTACATGGGTCACCAAGTACATGTTCAACATCTTCTAGATGCAGAGAACTGCCTTCTAATAGTTTCTGCTCTCGTTGAGGAAGTTTGATATAGTTATATTCAATGGTCAATCAGTATAATCATTCCCCCCACACACATACATTTTCAACTCCCTGCCCTTCTCTGAGTTACTGTAAACTTGGCAAAACCACAATCCTGGCTAACTCAATACTGTATTTACTAAGTGCCTATATCCTTGCAGGTGAAACTGGAAGATGAAAAACACTCAGCCATACTGACTTTAAATTCATGATCACAAATTTTAAATGGCCCTTTAAAGATGACTGAAGACCATATTATAGTTCTCTGCTCCATTAATTCTCTTACCTTCCTAGATGACAACTTTATACTTCCTCTTATGCTCCAACATCTCTCCTGTCCTGAGTCTCAGCCAGTGACCTTGCTCTCTACTTCATTGACAACACTGAAGCTATATGAAGAAAATATCCATAAGCTCCTGTCACTAATTCAATCCACCTATCAGCATCTTTACCCATGAACCTGCTTTCCAAACTCAACAAAATCTGAAACACAAAGAGTGTTACATCAAGGTACATAATAATCAAATCCAGTGATGAAGAAAAAAATCTTAAAAGCAGTCAGACAGAAGACATTACAGAGAAACAAAAATAAGGATAACAACATATTTCTCATTAGAAATATTGCAAGAAAACAATACATTAAAACATTCTTTTAATGTATTAAAAGAAAAAAGCTGTCAACCTAGAATTCTATATCTGTCAAAAATATATTTTTAAGTGAGGGAAGAAAAGATGCTTCCCCACATAACTGATAGAATTTATCACCAGCAAACTCCCACCCACACTATGAGAAATGTTAAAGTAGATACTTCAAGCAGAAGGAAAATGATACCAGATGCAAGTCTGAATTTATACAATGAAAATGGAAAATGGAAAATCTACACTGGAAACAGCTACAGGAGTAAATATATAGATTATTTTTCTTACTCTTAAAATCGCTTTAAAAAATAATTGACTACTTTGGACTTCCCTGGTGGGCCAGTGCTTAAGAATTTGCCTGCCAATTCAGGGGACTTGAGTTCGATCCCTGGTCCAGGAAGATCCCGCAGGCCTCTGAGCAACCAAGCCTGTGTGCCACAACTACTGAGCCTGCATGCTGCCGTTACTGAAGCCTGCACGCCCTAGAGTCTCTGTTTCACAACAAGAGAAGCCACCACAATGAGAAGTCCACTCTTGAGAAAGCATGCATGCAGCAAGGAAGATTCAGTGCAGCCAAAAATATGTAAATAATATTTTAAAATATATGTATATAATTGACTACTTAAACAAGTATAATAAAAATATATTGTAAGGTTTATAATATATATATAAGTAAAATGCATGGCAACAATAACATAAAAGTAAGAGGAAGTATGTTATTGTAAGACACTTATACTATTCCCAATGTGTTTAAAAATAGTTGATTAATCTAAAAGTAGGCAGAAAAGTGCAAAAAAAGAAATAACAGATGAGAGATAGAAAAGCAAGTTAATAGATATACATTATTACATTAAATGTAAATAGTCTAAATGCTTTGTCTATAAAACAGGTGATATGTATGCTTTAAATATGTGAAGTTTGTTGTGTGTCAATTATACCTCAAGAAAGCTGCTTATCTGGCTTTCTCTGGGTGGTCCAAATACGAGCCAGAAAACTCCCCAAGCCATAACAAGCCCCACTTCTGCTTAGCCCACTTCCAGTTTCTGCATCCCAGATTATAATCAGAGTATTTCTGAAGTCTTCCCAGTATTTCACTATTAACCTTTTCACTCCCTGTTGTCTTTGAGACTCTGCCAAATGCAAATGATACTTTCTATACCAAATGCTGAATTAATAGTCTGTTTATTCTCCTGTCAATAGTCTTTGTTTCCACAACTGATCCTATTCTTTATGACATTTTTTTTTTAATATGGGGAAGATTCTTCTTCAGTACTACCTTGAGAAGAATTACTTTTTGTATGTTCTGATTTTTGAAATGTAGAAATGCCTAAGAGCACTGTGTGTTCAGTTGTGTCCAACTCTGCAAGTCCATGGACTGTAGCCCACCAGGTTCCTCTGTCCATGGAATTTTCCAGGCAAGAATACTGGCATGGGTTGCCATTTCCTACTCCAGGGTATCTTCCCGACCCAGCAATCAAACCTGCATCTCCTGCATTTCCTGCATTGGCAAGCGGATTCTTTTACCACTGCACCACCTGGAAAGCTCAGAAATACCTTAACTGGGCTGTAAATCATAAACATCTCTGCTTGGTAGTGAGGAGCAAAAAATAGGGAAACTGGCAGACATAACCAAATCATGACAATTCTAGGCAGATTGTTGCAGAGGTTATGGTTTGGCTTCCTGGAATGACTGCTACAGAGATTGTGGGTCAAGTTCTATTGTTATATATCATCTGATCATTGTTTGTTTGAATATTCAGTCACAAACACCAACATGACCAGCAAACAAGATCTAGAGCAAATGTGATTTGTCCACCACTGCTCATGTCAATGAGTTGAGAGTGATTTATAAATCTTGTAGAGTTTACGTCAAAACATTAGTTAATACTGCCAAAGTTAATGATAAATTCACCTTCTAGTCTTTTCTACTTGTATAATATTTTCTACTTGTATAATTCTCTCCATTGAGAAGACTGCTCTGATTGTTAGAATAAACAATAAGTCAGCAAATTCTCCAATGAGTCAGGCACAGTATCTGAACAATCAAGGGTGGTCTCCTTTTGTAGCTTGTATCTGTGTCAGAATTTCCATCGTTGATGGTTTATAGAATTAAAGTCTTGGTGCATAAACAAGTCTTAGAATACTATTACTAAAGTGCATAAAGTCTTGGTCTGAGGCAAACGAGACCATGTGCTGTGCCTGCAAAGGTAGTAGCAGCCTAAAGGGGCACATGGAAATCCAAGAAAAAAAGACTTTATCACAACATAAAGTCAAAACCAAGAACTTACATATTTAGATCTCCAATAAACTGTGGAAAATTCTGATAGAGATGGGAATACCAGACCACCTGACCTGCCTCTTGAGAAACCTATATGCAGGTCAGGAAGCAACAATTAGAACTGGACATGGAACAACAGACTGGTTCCAAACAGGAAAAGGAGTGCGTCAAGGCTGTATATTGTCACCCTGCTTCTTTAACTTATATGCAGAGTACATCATGAGAAACGCTGGGCTGGAAGAAGCACAAGCTGGAATCAAGATTGCTGGGAGAAATATCAATCACCTCAGATATGCAGATGACACTACCCTTATGGCAGAAAGTGAAGAGGAACTCAAAAGCCTCTTGATGCAAGTGAAAGAGGAGAGTCAAAAAGTTGGCTTAAACCTCAACATTCAGAAAACGAAGATCATGGCATCTGGTCCCATCACTTCATGGGAAATAGATGGGGAAACAGTGGAAATAGTGCCAGACTTTATTGTTTTGGGCTCCAAAATCACTGCAGATGGTGACTGCAGCCATGAAATTAAAAGATGCTTACTCCTTGGAAGAAAAGTTATGACCAACCTAGATAGCATATTGAAAAGCAGAGACATTACTTTGCCAACAGAGGTACGTCTAGTCAAGGCTGTGGTTTTTCCAGTGGGCATGTATGGATGTGAGAGTTGGACTGTGAAGAAAGCTGAGTGCCGAAGAATTGATGCTTTTGAACTGTGGTGTTGGAGAAGACTCTTGAGAGTCCCTTGGACTGCAAGGAGATCCAACCAGTCCATTCTGAAGGAGATCAGCCCTGGGATGTCTTTGGAAGGAATGATGCTGAAGCTGAAACTCCAGTACTTTGGCCACCTCATGCAAAGAGTTGACTCATTGGAAAAGACTCTGATGCTGGGAGGGATTGGGGGCAGGAGGAGAAGGGGATGACAGAGAATGAGATGGCTGGATGGCATCACTGACTCGATGGACGTGAGTCTGAGTGAACTTCGGGAGATGGTGATGGACAGGGAGGCCTGGCGTGCTGCAGTTCATAGGGTCGCAAAGAGTCAGACACAACTGAGCGACTGAACTGAACTGAACGGTTTCTTCAGCTGTGAAAAGTTAAGTCAAAAATTGACTTGCTAATGTTTCACTAATATACTTTTTGTTTAAAAATGATTACAGAAGACAACTTAGGTGGTACAAACTATACATAACACTTCATGAAGGAGACAGTCTCCTTGTGAAGAACCACAAAATGGAGTAGAAGGAAGGAAGCTTTTATTGGCTATGGAAAAGAGAAAAATAGAAAATATGATTAGCTGGGGCCACACATTCGACCATGTTTGGGTGAGAAGGCCAAGAGCTGGCTTGCACTTAGGGATTGACTGACTAGATAATACTACATTTCTGGTAAACTGGAGCATTTACAGAGCTGAAAAAGTTATTTAAGTTTTGGTTTACTAATGTGGCACCCTTGGCAGGAGTGACTCCATCTTGGGCCTAGAAAGGTATTTCAACAGTTTTTAGCAGTACCTAATAAGGTCCCGTCCATTGAGGTTCTAGAGAGGCTTTTTCCAGTCTCTCCTCCAATAGATGAAATTTCTTAGTTGATGATCATGAAAAGTCAATCTATGAAGTGTCAAGGGAAGCAACCTTATCAAGTTCACCATAGGACTGGGTATAGCACATGACTCCCTTGCAGTATTTTGCCACATCTGCATGCAGCAGAAAAGAATCTAATATCAGGGGTGAAATTTCTAAAAGTATGTGCCTTCCTATTAACAGTTCATAGGGATATAACCAATGTGTCTCTAAGACATACGAACAAAAGGGCTAGTGGGAGTAACTTTGGCCAAGAGAGCTCAAAGGATTTCTCAGAGGTTTCCTAACTTTAATTTAAGGATGTCATTGGTCCTTTTGATTTTTCCCAGAAGTCTGTGGCTGGTAAGGATAGTATAGTTTTTGAGAAAGTGTGATGCCTTATTAAGTTCTTTCATAGTGGTTCATGAAATTGTGTGCCTTGGTCAGTTGACATAAAAGTTGGTATACCCCAAGTTTGAAACACAAAATCAAGCAGCATTTTAGAGACTGCAAAGAATGTTCAGCAAAGATTTTTAGCAAGGAAATGCTGTAACCCATCCTAAAAATAAATAAATCCCACGGAGAGCGGGAGCTGGATAAAATCCATCTGAAGGTGTTCATAGGGTTCCTGGCCATGCCTCACCTTTACAGTTTTTCCAGGATTATATCGTTCACAAGCTGCACATGGCCCCAAAATAATCTCAGCTGTGTTTTTAAAGTTTTCCCACCAATGCTGATTTAAAATAGTTAAGTATTTTGTCCTCACCATAAGAGGATGAGTAGTGTCATGGAGAAATTCAGCTAATATCCATTTGAAGTCAAATGGCCATCTTGAGAGTCCCAACAGTTATCCAAGTGAAGGGTGCATCACACTTCTTCCATTCTTCCCTTTCCAAATTATAGGCAGGGATTTTGATGTGGATATTTGATCATGGCTTCTTTGACTCAGCCCAAAGATTTACCTTTGGGGGTTTAGTTAATAGCATAACCTTGGTTAAGCCTGCTGGTTTGGCAAAACAATCTACTAGAGCATCTCCTTTAACTTCCATTTGATCTTTTTATCTCTGGCACCATGGGCTTCATACTTAAATAGCCATCGCACTGGGAAGCTGAAGTACATCTAAAAATTCTTTAACTAGTTGTCCACTTTTGAGGGGGATTCCAGCAGAAGTGAGAAATCCTTTTTGTTTCTGAAGTGTCATGTACCAACCACTCCAGAAGCATACCTGCTATCTGTATATGTGTTTATTCTCTGGTCCTCAGCTAGTTGACAATCTCTAATAATAAGCGTTTATAAATTCTGTCATCTGGATTAGCTTTCTCTCAGGTAGAGGACTATGCTGATAGATTGAAATTAGTGATAGTGTGATCATCTCCAGTTTCTATTTTGAAGTATGACCCATCAACAAATATTATATCAGGATTCTCAACGGGAGAATCCTCTCTAATAAAGTTTAGCAAGGTACAGAAAGGCTCTAATTGAAGCAAGCCAATTTGGAGGTTCCACTTCTTCTGGTCAGGGCAGAAGAGTGGCAAAAGTCAGGGTGTTGCACAATTAATGAGAGACAGAGAAGTAGTGTGAGAGGGAGAAGTGAAGTGAAGTGAAGTGAAATAGCTCAGTCGTGTCTGACTCTTTGCGACCCGTGGACTGCAGCCCACCAAGCTCCTCCATCCATGGGATTCTCCAGGCAAGAATACTGCAATGGGTTGCCATTTCCGGGCAACAGAAATTCATAAGAAGTTAAGTGACTGACTTAGCAGTATTGTATATTCTTAGTCAAGTCTTTACCTCATGTAGATCTGTAAGGTCAAGCATGGAGCCTAGAATGAACTCAGCAGGAGCGTCAACAAGTTCTGCAGTGGCAGCATTGCACCAGGACAAGGGTCAGCCTTGCAACTGGAGTAAGAGTAAGGCTATGGTAAGTGGTGGGTGTCTGACGGTTCTCATGATGTTCATTTAAAACACCGAGTTTTGTCTAGAACACTCATGTACAAATAGACAAAGGTGTTTGCTGTTGTTATTGTTTTTCGGGATGTCTAGGGAAACAGACTGGAGAAGACAATGGCAATCCACTCCAGTACTCTTGCCTGGAAAATCCCAGGGACAAGGGAGCCTGGTGGGCTGCAGTCCATGGGGTCGCAAAGAGTCAGATACGACTGAGCGACTTCAGTTTCACTTTTCACTTTCGTGCATTGGAGAAAGAAATGGCAACTCACTCCAGTGTTCTTGCCTGGAGAATCCCAGGGACAAGGGAGCCTGGTGGGCTGTTGTCTATGGGATAGCACAGAGTCGCACACGACTGAAGCGACTTAGCAGCAGCAGCAGGAAACAGACTATTGAAGAGCTTTCTTCAGATTCTAGAAGGCTTGTTTAATACTTGGGCTTCCTAAAGACAGTGGCTCTTACTGAAGACTTAGCCATTTCATAAAGAGATATCACAATCTTAGAAAAACTTGCTGAAATATTTAGATGTCATCTCAATTGAAGTTTTATGCCAAGTCTAGGACAGGTTTGGGATAGTCTTCATCCCACCACTAGAGAATGTTTTTCCCTCCTTCAACTAGGTCATGCTTTAAATAATGGACTATGTTTTGACACAATGCGATTTATTTTTTTCGAAAATTTATGTGCCCATTCCTGAGAATGGGCTGAGAACAAGTAAATGAAATTCCTTTTACAGGCTTCTCTGAACAAAATAAATCATCTACATATTCTTATCAGAACTGAATCACAAGGGCAATTTGAATCTTTTACTTCCTGATTACAAACCACACAAAGAAAGAGGGGTTATCAGTGAAGCCCTGGAGCCTAGCTGCCCATATTTGAGTGTTGTCCAGTCAGTTGAAGGCAAAAAGATATTGACTATCCTGGTGTAGAAAATGCACACTGAGAAAGACAGAGCAATAGTCTGCTGCAGTGAAGCAGGCCATGTGGGGAAGAACTGATGAGAGCATAGTATTTAAGTTAGGTAAGTCCCTTGGACTGCAAGGAGATCCAACCAGTCCATCCTAAAGGAAATCAGGCCTGAATAGTCATTGGAAGGAATGATGCTGAAGCTGAAACTCCAATACTTTGGCTACCTGATGCGAAGAACTGACTCATTTGAAAAGACCCTGATGCTGGGAAAGATTGAAGGTGGGAGGAGAAGGGGATGACAGAGGATGAGATGGTTGGATGGCATCACCGACTCGCTGGACATGAGTTTGAGTAAGCTCCAGGAGTTGGTGACGGACAGGGAAGCCTGTCGTGCTGTAGTCCATGGGGTCTCAAAGAGTTGGACACGACTGAGTGACTGAACTGAACCGAACTGGAAGGGGAAGAAAGGATAAAAATTGTATTGATATCCCTGAGATCTTGAACAAATCAATATCTTTGTCCATTTGGTTTCTTTACTGGCAGGACAGAAATGTTACAAGGGTTAGTGCAGGTTATAAAAGGCCTTTGGATAGAAGGCCCTCGACCACAGATTTGAGGCTTTCCTTTGCTCTCTGTGTGTGTGTTAGTCACTTAATTATGTCTGACTCTTTGTGACCCCATGAACTGTAGCCCACCAGGCTCCTCTGTCCATGGGATTCTCCAGGCAAGAATACAGGAGTGGATTGCCATTTCCTTCCCCAGGGGATCTTCCTGACCCAGGGATCGAACCCGGGTCTCCTGCATTGTAGGCAGATTCTTTTGGGGAAGTTTGGGTAAAGAGTTTGGTAGGATTTATCTGGACTTTAATAGATTTCATTCAAATTGTTTTTCTTATGCCAATTCCCATGAAAATTTTAGCCCATAGGGAGTCCGGAAGTGTCAAGATCTTCATCTGGAGTACACATGAAATATAGTGGAGATGGGAAGGTTTATACAGAGCGGACACAACTTGATTATGAATAGGCAACCCCCTGAAACCAGAAATAGTCCCTCTTGTGGGCATTTAATATTACCCTTCCACTTGCAAACTATATCTCTCCATAATAAATATATAGGGGTGGTATCACAGAGCAGGAAGGAATGTTTCTGCGTCAAAGACTCAAGGGTTGTAGTTAAGGAAGAATCTGTGGGTTATCTGAAATACCTATCACTTGTGCGCTATGCTTACGCCAAAGAAGAGACTGAACAAAGATGGCAGGACTTGGAGAAAGATAGTGTTGTGAGAAGATATTTTCTAGTTTCATCCTTTTGTTTGTTGATGATTGAATTATGGTCTATGGTCCAATCAACATTTATTGGAAATGTTTGAGGCATGGCTTTTAGGAGAGTTTGACTTGAATTGATGGGCCTTTTTTTGACCCTGAGGTTTATCATGGAAAAAGGGATTCTGTAGGTCCCTCTCCACATCAGTCCAATCAGTTTTGCAATCCAGAATTTAGCATCATAAGGTTCTGATCAACATGAGTACAAGTTGATATAGGTCAGGTAACCCTGGGTCATATGCACCAAAAGAATTCCAAATTCTTCCATGAATATTTGCTGGTATTGCTTAGGTTCAGGGAAATTTTTCACTACAGTTGCTAATTCCCCCTCTGCACAAGGTTAACTTTTACTGTTGTCTGTATACCTAGCTTATGGGAAGGATGAGCTCTTAGAAGTAAGTGGCATTTGGGGATTTTAGAAGAGTTGTTGAGAAAAGGTAGGTGGCTAGACAAGATGGGGAGCTAAGATCTCACATGCCACATGTGCAAAAGAGAAGAGAGCAGAAAGATAAGAGGAGATGGGGGAACTGGCTATAGGAAGGCAACCGGAAGACAAGGAAGGGGAGGACTTGCTATGGAAATGAGTCTATATTGTTGTTTAAGTTTGTCAAATTTGTCAACTAGCTTTGTCCAAACAATCTTTTAGGGAAGCACTTTTTTAACAGTTTTATTTCAAGTCTTCTGCAAACCAGTTAAAAAAAATGCTTTCCATTAAGTCTGAGAAGTTTATTTTCTTTTTTAAGGTGCCTCTCAAATGAAAGATTTTGTGTAAACCCAGTGTTCCACACAGCGGCCATTGAAGGCCCAGGTCATCCTTGGTGCAGTTATGCCATTTGAAACACAGGTGCAAGAATTAGAACTGTAAAGACTTCTGTGGAAGTCCAGGAAGTAAGACTCTGCGCTTCCACTGCACAGGGCACAGATTAGAAACCTGGTGGGGGAACTAAGATCTCACATGCCACATGTCCAGAAAAATTTTTAATTAATTGAGTAATTTTTTTAAAAAAAGAATTAGAACTATAATGAGCAGACTTATGACATATAAAAAGTAGGAGTCTTTCTAGAAGAAAGAGAGGAATTAGACTTAGTTGACCCTATAAGACCTAGCAACAGTCAGTTGAAAGTGATGCTGGTGCACTTTGAGCCCCAGTGTGATGGTGTGCATGTGTGTGTTCAATCACTTAGTCGTGTCTGACTCTTTGTGACCCCATGGACTATAGCCTGTCGGGCTCCTGTGTCCATGGGATTCTCCAGACAAGAATAGTGGAGTGGCTTGCCTTGCCCTCCTCCAGGGGATCTTCCTGACCCAGGGATCAAACACATGTCTCTTATGTCTACCTGCATTGGCAGGCAGGTTCTTTACCACTAGTGATACCTGGGAGCCCCAGTGTGGTGGTAGCTGCTTCCAAATGTAGACACAACAACCTACACATCAAGGCCAGTGCAGAGTCAGAAAGAAAGCTCTCTATGGATCAAAGTCAAACTCTCAGAATTAAAAAAAAGAAAAAAGAAAGCAACAATAAAAACCCTACGAGGATAGTCTTATTTAGGCTAAGCAACTTTAGTCCAAAAGAATGCCAATCCAATGCCAGTCCAGGGAGGACCATACTGGTCTGTGAGACTAGCTTAAACAAAAGGCTTAAAAGGTCTATGCTTGTATTCTCTTCTAAGACCAACAGCACTTCTAGTTATCACAACACAAAACTAAAGTAGAAAAGAGAGCATTAAAAAAAAAAAAGGATTAAAAAATAAAAGAATGGCCTGAATCCACCAAAGATGTCAAACAAATGGAAACCAATAACAAACCTGAGGTATCAAACTGAAACTCAATAGCCAAAGTACTCAAAGCAAAGAGCAGAGTTCAGACTCGGTGCTGAATCACCAGGTCAACACATACAACTGGCCCCAAGGGGCAGCATTCCATGAAATCTGGAGTTGGCGGTGACAGGCAGTGCAGACATCCCTATGGAACTTTCAGGAAAACTATGGAAATAAAGACCACCCAAAGAAAACAACCCACTCCAGTGTTCTTGCCTGGAGAATCCCAGGGACAGGGGAGCCTGGTGGGCTGCCGTCTATGGGGTTGCACAGAGTCGGACACGACTGAAGCGACTTAGCAGCAGCAGCAAACAAACCGAGGTTATTTATTCAGAGCTTGCTATAGTGAACCACCACCTGTGTTTGGCGGAGACTCAAAGGCAGACAGGAAAGTGGGAAAGCTTTATATAGAAGAAAGGACATCTTCAACAGCGCTGTGATTGGATCTTGATGGCATGGAGAAGCTAGCGTCAGGTGCGTTTTACGGTTTGTGGAACATATTTGGGTTCCTCTGATTGATCCTGAGCTGGAAGCAGGGCTAAATTTGGAGAAGTTGGCAGTCACTGACCAAGTCCTGACTGTTTGGGGCCATTTGGTACAGAGTTTGTGGTTTGGTTTCCTGGACTGGCTGTTGCAGAGGCTATGGGTCAGGGGTCTCTTCATATATGGTCTGGCCATTGTCTGTATGTCCAGTCTCTCACAGTGAAACCTCAGCATTGTAGATATTTTTATAAACTGGCTGATTGAGCATGTTTCATTTTTTAGCTATTGAACTTTAACTGTCATATAGTAATATTTGGTTGTATAACATTTTATATTTTTGAATATAATTTCAAACATATTCTTTCTCCCTTTTATCCTTACAGCAATCTTGTGAAACTGGGGAGGTTAATTACCTAAGGTCATTCATTGGATTGGGGCTTGAATTAAGAGTCAGTCATAGCATAGGCTGATTTGCAATATAACACTCAAATTGTCTGGTATAGATATCATCTATAAAGGCTTTAAAATAGATCTTTTGGGCTCTGTATGATAAACGGTCTGTTCAAATTGCTTCTAAATTCATTACTTAAAATTAGGATAAAGCCTTAAAGAGTCATAGCTCCCTTCAAATACCTACAAGGCTATCATGTGGAAGAAGGATTAGGTTTATTCCTATGGCTCCAGACAGCAGACCTCACACCAGTGAAGAGAAGCACATTTCAATTTAAAATGTGAAATATCTTTCTAGTAATGAGACACTTGCCCTCTAAAGAGGGCTTCCCTGGTGGCTCAGACAGTAAAGAATCCTCCTGCAATGCGAGAGACCTGAGTTTGATCCCTGGGTTGGGAAAATCCCCTGGAGAAAGAAATGGCAACCTACTCCACTATTTTTGCCTGGAGAATTCCATGGACAGCAGAGCTTGGCAGGTTACTGTCCATGGGGTCACAAAGAGTTGGACATGACTGAGCAACTAAGCACAGCTCACAGCCCTCTAAAGAAGGGGCCACCTTGTAAACAGGCCAATTCCTCATCTTTCTTAGTGTTTGAGTAAGACTCCATGATCCTCAGTTCAGTTCAGTTCAGTTCAGTCACTCAATCATGTCCGACACTTTGTGACCCCATGGACTGCAGCATGCCAGGCCTCCCTGTCCATCACCAACTCCCGGAGTTCACTCAAACTCATGTCCATTAAGTTGGTGATGCCATCCAGCCATCTCATCCTCTGTCATCCCCTTCTTCTCCCATCTTAAATCTTTTCCAGCATCAGTCTTTTCCAGTGAGTCAGTTCTTCACATCAGGTGGCCAAAGTATTGGAGTTTCAGCTTCAGCATCAGTCCTTCCAATGAATATTCAGGTCTGATTTCCTTTAGGATTGACTGGTTGGATCTCCTTGCAGTCCAAGGGACTCTTAAGAGTCTTCTCCAACATCACAGTTCAAAAGCATCAATTCTTCAATGCTCAGGTTTCTTTATAGTCCAACTCTCACATCTATACATGACCACTGGAAAAACCATAGCTTTGACTAGATGGACTTTTGTTGGCAAAATAATGTCTCTGCTTTTTAATATGCTATCTAGGTTGGTCATAACTTTCCTTCCAAGGAGCAAGTGTTTTTTAATTCATGACTGCAGTCAACATCTGCAGTGACTTTGGAGCCCAAAGAAATAAAGTCTGCCACTGTTTCCACTGTTTCCCCATCTATTTGCCATGAAGTGATGAGGCCGGATGCCATGATCTTTGTTTTCTGAATATTGAGTTTTAAGCCAACTTTTTCACTCTCCTCTTTCATCAAGAGGCTCTTTAGTTCTTCTTTGCTTTCAGCCATAAGGTGGTGTCATCTGCATATCTGAGGTTCTTGATACTTTTCCTGGCAATCTTGATTCTAATCTGTGCTTCACCCAGCCCAGTGTTTCTCATGATGTACTCTGCATATAAGTTAAATAAGCAGGGTGAAATATCCATGATCCTTCACCTCTAGAAAGCGCTTGAACTGGCCAGGCCAGTTCATCTCAAAGGGAATTACAAACACCAAGTTTATGAAACTTTTTCAAGTTATAAAAAGACACATAGACATTTTAAATACAGCAGTTTCACATCACTCAAATTCTGCTTGAAATTATGTTTCTCAAAAAAAAAAAAAAGAACCTCAGTTCTATTTTAGACTTTACCCCCCAGACCCTTCTATGAATTAGCACTTTTGTCCTTATGCCCATAGATTTTCAAAAATATTTTTTTAAGCAAAAAATGTTTTTAAAGTCTTAATAGGAAGTCATCTAAATCTATCTACATTGTTTTCTGATCACCCAGCTGTATATCAAATGTATTACACTCATTTTTTGATGTTTTAATAAATTGTAGGAATTCAATGAAGTTTAAAAAAGAGAGAAACCCTTTCCATTGAATGGCAAATGCTGGGATTTTAATCTGCAATCTTAACTCTTTGAACATGAACTTTTTTCTTCTTTGTGGCTTCTTTTTTTAATGTTCTCTCAGGTTGATCTCAATTATATTCTCTTCCAGTTTACAAATAACTTGAAGCTGAAATGAAACAGAGTCCTCCTGATCTGGGATTATCTAGCGCTCGAAAAGGATTTGCCAGAGATCCTCTCCTCATTCTACTCTTTTTTTTTTTTTTAATTTTACTTTATTTTTAATTGGAGGATAATTACTTTACAATATCCTGGTGGTTTCAACCCACTCTTGACCTGCCTCTCCAATTGTTTTAAATTGAATCTCCTAATTTTTGCCTGAAGGGTATTTCCTTTTGAATTGGGTTGCGGTTTCTCTCTTGAAAAACAATACAGAATCCTGGGGATTCTGCCGATCTAAGAATCACTGCAGAAGCAAAGTAGACCCGAAATTGGAGCAGAATGTGTCCTCTGCACAAATCCAGGTGCTCTGGGTCTTCTTGACAACTTCCAGGACTCGACTTAAGGCAGTGTTAAGACTGTTTTCTTTACCATATTTATTTTTATATGACTGTACCTATTTACATATGTTCACATATGGCGAGGGAGAGGAAAAGTGATGACGTGAGGCTCCTTGAGATTAGGAGGTGATAAGGAAATAAAGCAGGTGACTGGGAAGGTAGAAGTGAGAATTATGTTCGAGAAGGGACGCTTGAGAGTTAATAACCATCTCTCAGACGAGCAGGAGTTCTCTGCAGGTAGCAGACTGGAAATGCGAACTCTTTGGGGACAGGCTCTGTTGCTTTCTGTTCCTTCACTTGCAGGAAGGTGCATATTTATTTAAAACGGACTGAATTTCCTGCTCAATGGCTGGTCTTGATTCTTCAAGACTAGTGGGTATTTCCTTTTAATGTCTCCAATGCTGTTTTTTTCTTTTTGAGGTTGAGGGGGAAGAGATCGGTTGAAATTCTGGTTGGCTAAGTGAGAGATTCTCAGAAATGAGAAAGGGGGGAGGAAACAGACTTAGAAGGCGGCAGGAGCCCCCGGTCGCCCCCCTTTGCTGCGCACCCACTACCTCCGCCTGGTGACCTTCCGTGGAGACCCCAGGAGGCTGCATCAATATTTGATCAGCCTTTCGCCAGCGCGTTGCCAGCACTCGTCGGCGGGGCTTGCCAGGCATCGCCAGCGCGGCGCTGAAAACAGCGCGGGGCCGCCGGGGGCTTTGGGAGGACCGGCTCTGCGCTCGCCCCCTCCCCCCGGGCCGCTGGGCTTGGGAGCGGCCGGGCCGCGGCGCCCACCATGCGCGGTTGCACGCGGCTGGCGCTGCTCTGCGCGCTGCCCTGGCTTCTGCCGTTGGTGGCACCCGGGCGCCCCGCGCCACCCGCAGCGCTGCGCCGCGACCCCCGCAACCCCGCCAGGGGCGCAGAGTTCGATCGCATCTACAGCGGGGTGGTGAGCCTCCCCACCGAGAACATCTACTCCTTCAACTACACCAGCCAGCCCGGCCAGGTAAGACACTGGCTCCCCCGCGCTCCCAGGAACTTGCCCGACCTCAGAGCCCTGCCGCTGCTCTGGATCTCCGGGGAGTCGACCTCGGGAGACCTCGGGGACCATGGAACCCTCGTTCCCTTTCCCCTTCAAAGCAGTCACTGCCCGAGCTGCCGCATCCTCGCCACCGGCCTCGGGGACAACTCCGCCTCCCCTCCCGCCTCCCCGGCCTGGTCGCGGGCATTACTGGGCTTTGCAGGGTCGCCGGTTCCCCGTACCGTCTGCGGGTCCCGGTCCCCTGACCGGCCCTTCTCTAGGGAGGTCACAATTTTTAAAGCGGAGAAGGAAAATGACCACACCTCTGTTCCCAAGCCCCCGTGGGGAAGGAACCTCATCTCTTTTGGTTGATTCTGTCAGACCCTTCTATTCCATAGCGCCTGGGGAGGGAGAGCTGCTCAGAATCTAAAATGGGAATGTGTGAGGATGGACGAGAGCTGCAGAACCTCTGTGTGTGTGCAAGAGCCACTGCCTGCGTTTCTGTGTCGTCGTCACACGCATGTGCTTCAGAGAAGCCAGAAGACCCGGCCAGAGATACCAGAGCTGAAGCCCTCAGCCGATCTATGGAGGTTTTGAGTTTATATAAGGATGGATAACTGAGTGCAAGTTCTAGACCTTTTTCTGACCAAAGTTGAGGTGAGATGAGGAAAGGAAAAGACTGTTCCAACATCGCTCCCTTTGACACATATACTCTGGTTGTAGGATGTGAGAAAATGCATAGTTAGCTTACCCCCTCTAACACATCACCCTTTGAGGCACAGCGGAAAAACTCCCCAGTGTACCTGCCTCCAGTTCTTCTTCACATAAATGTCTGTGGATGACTGTGTGTATGTATGTATACATTTGTATGAATGTGTATGTATTCCTTGTTGGGCCAGCATTCCCGACTCCCTCGGGAAATTCAGAACGGGACTGAGATGCCAAGATGTGCCTTCCTAACTCTCACTTAGGATAGAAACTGAGAAACCTGGTAGCTTGGAGTGGTATTGAGCCTGAGGGACCACTGTGCTCATCACCACTCCCAGATGTCTCCCCAGTGTGTGTACTGAGCAAGTGCTCCATCTCCAGTCTGGCACCAGATCCTAAGCCTGGTCTTCACCATGGACCATGTCACCATATTCTTACCCTGTCCTGTCCCTCCCGGACCTTCAGGTTGTACATCCTAAAGTAAGCAGAGTGGTTGTGTGCACAGCCATTCCACTGTAGACAAGAGGGAGAGGGTGTCAGTTTTTACTCCTTGCTGCTACTGCTGCTGCTGCTAAGTCGCTTCAGTCGTGTCCGACTCTGTGTGACCCCATGGACTGCAGCCTACCAGGCTCCTCCGTCCATGGGATTTTCCACGCAAGAGTACTGGAGTGGGGTGCCATTGCCTTCTCCATTACTCCTTACATTCCTCCTAACCCAGTTCTTCTGGTTGGGTGTGCTGTATGGATCAGCTGACATTGCACTGAAGCATGTTCCCAGCCCTGTTACTGGCTCAGAAAAAATAAAGTCTGAAAAACCCCATGATCTCTGGGGTGTACTGTCAGTTTCCCTCTAAATCATTGGTAAGGAAACTCAAATGACAGATGCAGAGTAAGATCTAACATCAGGCTTTAATAGTTCTTACACTTCCGCTTAGAGATAGAGTGACTTTTTTTTAAGCTGTTGTTTGGACCTTTTTGCCGGTAGTATTCAGTGAGTTCCCCTACCACAGCACAAGTCACCCTGTTTGCAGTTAGGATCACCTACTTGACTCTCCCAGAAAACCATGAGATATTGATACATTTTTATATCTGTATTGCTACATTCTCTCCACCCTAGTACATAGCACAGTGCTTGGCACATATCAATTTACTAATGTTTTTGAAAAAATGAATAAATAGGTAGGAAAAAACCTTAAGGAATCTTTAAGCTACAACTAAATAAAATATATGCTTTTTAGTAGGTTGACTGTGAGATCATTTCAGATAAAAACAAAATTCAAAAAAATCATTCTGAGGTTATGCTCTTCCTATTTTGCCTTTATGTATGCTAAAATGCCCTTTATTTTGTGAAACAATGGTGATAATTAGCTTTTAAAATATCTTTGCATGATGCAATAAAATACTGACAGTCCCTAAATTTTACTAGTCTGAGAAATACAGTGGGGAACCATGGGACTCAAGTATTTTAATTATTTTAATACCAATATGGAATAATAGGAACCAGATGTCCTCAAATCTTATAGCTTTCTGAAACTTTTCTTTAATGTGCAAATTAGACAGTGGAACCCTCAATCCACTTACTTTAGAAAATTGCCCTTCTTTCTCTCTAGTCCAGTACTCCAGATGCTTTCTCCAGAGATGGCATTTTTCTGACCTAGCCATCCAAACCATTATTCTGTTTCTCTGGGTGGCTTGCTCTCTTCTTTGGTCCCTTTTGCCCTATTTTGGAAACTAGCACCCCCTCCTTCTAATACCATGAACAGAATCCAGTTGGATATAGCAGAATTTTACTGAAGGTTTGGAATAGCCTGAGGGAACTGAATAGCAGAGTAGGTGATAGATTAAATCAGAAAGTAGGCGACAGACTATTTTTTGGGCTCCAAAATCACTGCAGATGGTGACTACAGCCATGAAATTAAAAGACGCTTGCTCCTTGGATGAAAAGTTACAACCAACCTAGACAGCATATTAAAAAGCAGAGACATTACTTTGCCAACAAAGATCCATCTAGTCAAGGCTATGGTTTTTCCAGTAGTCAGGTATGGATGTGAGAGTTGGACTATAAGGAAAGCTGAACGCCAAAGAACTGATGCTTTTGAATCGTGGTGCTAGAGAAGACTCTTGAGAGTCCCCTGGACTGCAAGGAGATCCAACCAGTCAATCCTAAAGGAGATCAGGCCTGAAAATTCGTTGGAACGAATGATGCTGAAGCTGAAACTCCAATACTTTGGCCAACTGCTGTAAAGAACTGACTCATTGGAAAAGACTGATGCTGGGAAAGATTTAAGATGGGAGAAGAAGGGGATGACAGAGGATGAGATGGCTGTATGGCATCACCGACTCAATGGACATGAGTTTGAGTAAACTCCAGGAGTTGGTGATGGACAGGGAGGCCTGGCGTGCTCCAGTCCATGGGGTCAGAAAGAGTCAGACACAACTGAGCAACTGAACTGAACTGAGGTGATAGATTGAATCAATAGGTAATAGATTAAGTCTAGGACTTCCCTGGTGGTCCAGTGGTTAAGAATGTGACTGCCAATGCAGGGGACATGGGTTGATCCCTGGTCTGGGAAGACTCCACATGCCAAGGGGCACCGAAGCCCATATGCCATAACCACTACACCAAGCTCTGGAGCCCATTCTCTGCAGCAAGAGAAGCTACCACAGTAAGAAACCCCTGCTCACCTCAACTAGGAAAGCCTGCACTCGGCAACAAAGACCTAGTGCAGTCAAAATTAAATTAAAAAAATATTTTAATATACCCTTTTAAAAAGTCTGAAATCTAAGCAACGATGTCATAACAATTTACCAGCTATTCCCCCACCAGAAGAAATGTCAAGATAGTAGCACGATTTTCTAGGCCCTGGCTTGTTACCATTTTCTTGGCCACCCCTCACCCCACATGCTGGCCTCTCAGTCTCTAAATTTTTGTTACTGTCTCACATCAAGCAGTTTTGCCTCCATCACCAACTCCACACTTACTGAAGAACTCTGTTAAATAAAGATCTATGAACCCAAGAACAGAAGCTTGGCCATGACCTTTTTCCTTTAGCCCAAGCAAAGGTTTGGTCAGGGCTCTCTCTCCTGCACAGGTCATTTCCCATCTACTCCTCCTCAACACAACTAAGAATTTGGTTTAGACATAGGTATATTCTAATTGGAAAAATGAAAAATATTGAAAGAAATACATAGAACAGTGTTTATATTTGTGCTGGTGGACATGAAGACTTTTACTTTGAAAAGACCCTGGATATTTCCTATAATACATATCTGAAAATACTGATTATAACACTGTAAGTAAAGGAAGAAGAAATTAAAGCAGTGTGGATAAGTGCCATCTAAAAGAAAAAAAAAGAATTTGATTTAGAAATTAAAAGGCTATTTTTTATTTCATTTTATCTTCTTTATCTCCTCAAGCCATTGATAGGTTTGTCATTACTTTTCCTTTATCTCGGAAGAGAAAGGCTATTCTAAGTTTAGACTTTGGTGGAGAGAGGAAACTGTCCTGGGAGACTTTGTTGCTAATCTTCCCTGTCAGCCACTGCATCTCCCATACCAAACTCTGTCTCCCAGAACTATTCAGCCAAGTGTGTCCTGCTAATCAGCTAAGCAAGCACCAGGAAAAGTCCTACATGCCTTCCAGGCAAAGTAATGTAAATATTCAGTTGCCATTAAAAGAAAAACCACTGAAAAAATGGAGTGACTGGTTTAAAAAATGAATAATGAAAATAACTATTTAATACAGATTAGGCAAGATCATGGTTCATTTCAGTTCCCTGGAGGGGCAGTGTCTGGAGGCTCCCTTTAAGGGGCGAGGATTTCATTGTGTCAGTCAGGGTGTTCTATAACCGTTACGAGGCTGGATGGGGCCAAACCAGGAGGAAATCACCTTGTTGAGAAAGTTGCCAGGGATATGTTTGACTACGACATAGAGCTTAAAAGGTTTATTAGGACATGAGAATCTCTTGTAGAGACAGGTGGTGACAACAATCAGATATTTCTGTTTGAGCCAGATGGTGATAAGAAGCCCTTAAATAAAAGTCTGAACATCACCCAACAAGAGGTCTTCTGTTTCAATAACAGAATTCGTCGCATGCTATAGATTTTTGAATTTGGAATGTTTCTCTGGACGTATTTTGTTTATTAAACTGAGGCATTTATTTTTTAATGACGTAAATGTTTCTATGCCTAAGGAACAAAGCTTGGCTTTATTAATATCTAGCAGTATCTAGAACCAGTTATAGCAGCTTTTCAGATCCTGATTCAAAAAGCCTATCCAGTTCCCATGAACGATGAAATACCTATCAGGACATCGCAGGACTAACTTCTAGCCATGTATATTACTGCTTACAAAGACGCCTTTAAAATCTTGATGCCTCAGCTCTCCCCATCTTATCTGTCTCCCCTGTGTTCTATGTATCCTGCAACAGAGAACCTGCTCTGCTGTCCTCCCCCACCTCCTTGCTGAACTGGACTGGTGCTTGTGTGTGAAGAGAGATTCATCTCGTTAGCACAGTATCAGAGTGGCTGGTTACTGTCTCAGTCAGCATGGACTGTTAGAGTACCACAGACGGTGCCTCAGAAAAAAAAAAAACACACTGATTTCTCACAGTTCTGAAGGCTGGGAAGTCCAAGATCAAAGTGTTGGCAGACTTGCATGTGGTGAGAGCTGGCTTCCGGGCTTGTAAACAGCACTTACAGATGTGTCCTCACGTAGCCCAGACAGCAGAGAGAGGAACAAGCTTTCTCCTGTCTCTTCTCTCCCTTTTTTTAAATTTAACAAAATATTTATTTATTTGGCTCTGCTGGGTTTTAGATGTAGCACTCAGGATCTCTAGGTGCAGTACGGAGGATCTACTTCCCTGACCAGGGATCGAACCCAGGCCCCATGCCTTGGGAGCATAGAGTCTTAGCCACTGGACCAGCAGGAAAGTCCCTCTCCTGTCTTTTCTTATAAGGGCACTAATCCCATCACAAGGACTCTAACCTCATGATCTAATTACATTCCAAAGGCCCTGACTTCAAATTCTCTCACCGTGCGGATTAGGCTTCAGCTGATGAATTTGAGGAGAGAGGGTACACAAACATTCATTCAGTCCATAGCGTTACCTCTCACTTTTTTCCTCTGTGGCTCTGAAAAAAAAAAAAGTATTGACATGTCATAAGGGTGTTTAAGGGAGACGGCAATGGCACCCCACTCCAGCACTCCTGCCTGGAAAATCCCATGGATGGAGGAGCCTGGTGGGCCGCAGTCCATGGGGTCGCTAAGAGTCGGACATGACTGAGTGACTTCACTTTCACTTTTCACTTTCATGCATTGGAGAAGGAAATGGCAACCCACTCCAGTGTTCTTGTCTGGAGAGTCCCAGGGATGGGGGAGCCTGGTGGGCTGCCGTCGGACACGACTAAAGCGACTTAGCAGCAGCAGCAGCAGCAGCAGCGGCAGCAAGGGTATTTAAGAGGCTGACATTACTCCAGTTAGAAGTCTGATTTTATGGAGGATCCATGTTCTGCCTGCCTTGACCTGATAGTTGTATGCTAAACTGTATAATGGATTCTGTGTGTGCTGTCCAATATTTTAGCCACTATCCACACGTGACTATCAAGCATTTGAAATGTGGCTAGTCACAAAATGAGATGTGCTATGTAGAACACACACCAGATTTTGAAGACAATGTGAAATAAACAACATAAAATGTGTCATTAACATTTTATTGATCAAATATTTTTATATATTCAGTTAAATACATCAATAAAATTCACCTCTTTCTATGTTCTTACGGTAGCTTCTAGAAAATTTGAAAGCAAAATGTGACTCATATTTTTATTGGACAGCACTGGTCCCAGGACTACAAGACTTTAGAGAAGTCATACACCCTACAGATAATTTTGTCAGAGGAAATGAGGCTTGAAAAGGTCAAAATAGATAAGTAGAACTTGGATACGAACAAAGAAAGGGGAAGGACTGTTCAGATACAGAAGAATATGCCCTATTTCTTCTTTGGCAATACTGCCATCAGAGGTGGTAGTAGTATATATTCCTACCAGGCGACACTGAAGAACCTAAGCCACCCCATTTTGTTAAAAAAGACTCCATTTTAGAGTTCTGAGGAAAGAGTCTTTGGAAATCCCCTGACCTCACCCCACCACCTGCGAGCCAATCAGATCCCAGACCAGGATCTCCTGACTTTACGTTCAGGACTTATGACCTGCCTGGAAAATTCGACTTAAGCCCGGGAAATGGGAATCAATGAGAACCCGTGGCCAACCCGGGAAATGAAAACCAATCAGAACCCAACACCTGACCCTTCCACAGAAGGTAACCAATTAGCCGTCTCCCAACCCGGAAACTCCCGTTTTTTGAATTTTTCGCGTGAGAATACCCTATATAAGCAATGTAACCCAGAGTTCGGGCCTCCTCTCCTTAGCCGCTGCATCGGTAACGGTGGGAGCCCCAGCTCGAGCTTGGTAATAAAAACTCTCTTGCTTTTGCATCGGATACCAGCTCCCTAGTGGTCATTGGGAGATTTTGCGGCTTGGGCATAACAACACATAATATCTAGTCTTTTCTTGCGATGACAGGCACCATTGATCACGATTGTCTAGTTTCATTAATTCATTAGGAACAGTAAGATAATATTGAGTTATGTCATTTATTTTTTCATTTCTGAGCCAGAATAGTTTTGTCTGTCTCTCTGAATTTTTAAAATTGAAGAATGGTTAATTTACAGCACTGTATTAGTTTCAAGTATACAGTAAAGTGATTCAGTTTTACATAAATATGTATATTCTTTTTCAGATTCTTTTTCAGCATAGATTATTATGAAATATTGAGTGTAGTACCCTGTACTATGTAGCAGGCCCTTGTTTATCTACTATCTCTGGGTGGTGAGATTACGGAGAATTTTAATGTTCTTCTCTGTACTTTCCAAACATTTCACAATAAATACAATAAATATTTCACAATAAAAGTAAGAAAATAACATCTTACTTTTACTCAAGGCAAGGGAAGCACTGACTGGGGCAGTGTTTTATCCCTGTGTGTTCTACCCTTAGGTGTTTCTATCCCTTTTACCGCATGTGATCCTTCAGCAAATTCTCTTGCCTCCCTGAACTTTATTTTTCCCACTGATAAGAGGAGAAGATTGCAGTTCTGATCCTTATTCAGGAACTAAGGTTCTGTGTTCTGACTTTTTTTTTTTTTTTTTTTTACCGTGTATGAGATTGTAGATTTTTTTAACTAGAGACTAGAAATTTCTTGCCAAAAAGATAATTTCTCTTTGTCATATAAAAGCAAGTAAATGGAAACTTCAAATTACTGTTTCCAAAAAACTACTCTCTTTTGTATGCTTTGAGGGGTTTCCCATAGGGCTCCTCACTGCCTGGAACTTGGTTTCCATGTGTTACCTGATATATCCCCTAGGTCATTCCTGTCAGCTTGACCTGAAGATACCATGAAACCTCTTGGTTGCTAGAAGTGCTAGCATTTCTTTCTTCATTTCAAATAGAAGTAATCACACCTTGTTGATACTATTACTCGTTGCCATGCAGCAACCCAGAAAATGTTAGCCAGCTCCTCCTGCCCTGTGTATCACTGAAGCTGACTGAAGTTCCATCTCAACACATCAAGATGGTGCATTAATGATTTAAAGGCGCATCTAATGAGCTATTAGAATTGGACCTCACCACCCTTTCTGTCTATTTGGTAAGAAAAACATCAAATATACCATGGGCTACCAGATAATACATTCACAGTCCATTCTATTTTGCTTAAAATAAAAATAAATTTATAAACATTGATTTTCTTCTCTTGAATATTTTGAAAATGGAAACTTTGAGGTTTTCTGGTACAGAGTTGGTGATACAAACCGAAAGAAAACTGATGGACTTGTATTTTACTCAAAACCTAAGATCAGCAGTAAGAGCATCATATTCCATTAAGTCCTCAGCCTAAGATCCTTTGGCTTTTATATATAATGTTTCTAAGAATGTGTGTAAAAATTGTATAGGAGAAGCAGTTGATTTACATGTTACAAGATAGCGCTTCATTCCTAAAAAGCAAAGCTGAGTCTTATGTAGCAAATTTAACTTATACAGTAAATTTTATTAATAATAGCCTTAATTAAAATTAATTTGCTGTACTAAATAATTATTCAAATTTTTGTTCCCCTTACCCCCTCAGTTTATTTGAAGTGACCATAACAGCCAAAGAAATTGATTTTACTACTGGCGAGAAGTTATGTGCAGACGTTAATTTTGTTACAAGATTTGACAGGGAATTTTCAGTTGGTTGAACAAGAAGAGTGAGGCTGACTTGAAGGTGTCATATTGAGAAAATGTGTGCAGAGAAAGCTACATATAAGTTTTCTTTCCTGATAAGAAACTGGTAGAAATCCACTTCCCTGTCACAGTTCCCAAGACTTGGGACGTTTTCTCTCTATCCCTGGTGGCTCTGTGGTAAAGAATCTGCCTATGATACAGGAGCCACAAGAGACGTGGGTTCAGTCCCTGGGTTGGGAAGATTCTCTGGAGAAGGGCATGGCAAGCCACTCCAGTATTCTTTCCTGGAGAATCCCATGGACAGAGGAGCCTAGAATCGCCAAGAGTCAGACACAACTGAAGCTACTTTGCATGCATGAACCACTGAAAAGCTCTTGAGGGGCTAGCTGTCAACCCATACTTTGAAGGAACTTTATTTTGGACCCAGCCTTCTACAGTTGATCCCAAGGATGGTTGGGGTGTCAGTATATAATTATGGAAATGTTGCCTATTTAAAAGTTAAGATCACCTTTTTTTGGTTAAACTTTAAAGTACTTGAATAAAATACTTATTTTCCAAAAATGGTGACAAAATTAAAGTTTATCTAACATCATCAAGTAACATGTTGTCCTGAATAAAACATCCTTTGGCCTCCTGGGAACTTAGACTTGATACTGTGAAGAGTGTAGATAAAAATTAACCTCTCTTTCTGCCTAATCTGGGATGTAAAAGATTTCCAACTTTGTTAGCTTCCTCACTGTTTTCCTATATGTATATATATTTTAACTCAACTTTATTTTTAAAAGCAGTTTTAAGTTTATAGAAAAATTAAGCAGAAAATGCAGAGAGTTCCCATATATTCTCTCTCCACCCACACAGTTTCCCTTATTATTAATATCTTGCATTAGCATGGCAAACTAATGATGAGCTGATATTAATGTAATATTGCTGTCATATTGACCTTAATTATTTATTAAAGTCCATAGTTTACATTAGGTTTACTTTTGGTGTTGTACAGTTCTGTGGGTGCTGAGAAATGCATCATGTCATATATCCGTCATTACAGTAGATTATACAGAATAATTTCACTCCCACAAAAATCCTGTGTATTCTACCTACTCTTCCTTTCTTCGTTTCTCTCAGACCCCAGCAATCACTGATTTTCTTTACTCTCTTTTTAGTTTCACTTTTTCCAGAACATCACATAATTAACATCATACAGCATGTAGCCTTTTCAGACTTGCCTCTTTCTCTTAGCTTTCAAGGATCCTGCATGTCTTTTCAAGACTTGGTAGCTTATTTCTTTTTAGTACTAAATATTCTATTGTTTGGGTGTACCATAGTTTGTTTATCCATTCACTTGTTAAAGACATCATGGTTGCTTCCAATTTTTGGTAATTATGAATTAAGCTGCTGTAAACATTCAGGTGCAGATTTTGTATGGACACAAGTTTTCAACTCATTTGAGTAACTCCCCAAAAGCTTAATTTCTAGATCATATGGTAAGAGTATGTTTAGTTTTATAAAGAAACCTCTCAAACTTGTCTTCCCAAGTGGCTGAACCACTTTGCAGTCCCACCAGGAAGGAATGAGAGTTCATGTTCCACATCTTTATCTGCATCTTGTGTTGTCAGTGCTTTGGATTTCAGCCATTCTGATAGGTGTAGGGTGATATCTTATTGTTTTCACTTGCAGCTTCCGAATGGCATGTGTAGTTGAGTATCTTTTCATATGTTTATTTGCCATCTGCATATATTCTTTGGTGAGGCATCTTCTCAGATCTTTTATTCACTTTTAAACTGGGTTGTTTGTTTCCTTATTGTTGAATTTTAAGTGTTCTTTGTAGATTCTGGATAGCAGTCCTTTATCAGACACAAGTTTTGTAAATATCTTCCCCTCGTCTGTGAGCTTATCTTCTTATTCTCTTAATAGTATTTTTTACAGAGCAGTCATTCTTTAATGAATTACCATTTCTCAGTATTTTTCCCCATGGATCATGCCTTTGGTGTTGTATCTAAAAAGTTGTCATAAAATCTAAGATCACCTAGATTTTCTCCTGTGTTATCTTCTGGAAATTTTATAGTTGGGAATTTCACATTTAGGTTTGTGATTCATCGTGTTGGTGAAAGGTGTAAAGTCTCTGTCTAGAATTTTTGTGTGGTTTTTGTGTTGCTTATGATACCCAATTGTTCTAGCACCATTGTTGAAAAGACTGCCCTAGGATTTCAGTCTTACATGTATATTTGTGGCCTATCTTGGACCAAAGAGCTTAAGCAGCTCGTTTTTTGGGATTCACTGTCCTCACTATTGTTCCCAACCTTCCTCCCTGTTACCACCACCTCCAGTCTCTTGTTGCTCCTTTGCTTTATGTATCTTATGTCTCTCTGCTTTTTTCCATCCCTTTTGTCTTTCCAGTCCAAGGTTCTTGCTCTTCTCTGGCTTTTTGAAGCTTTGCTACTGGCAAAATATTCTTTCTCCTTCATTTCAGAAGATACGCTTGTTGCTTCTTTCCTGATTCAGAGTCAAGATGGGTCCTCTCATTCACTGGAGAGCTGGTCTCTCAATTTTTAAGGTTTTGCTATAGAATTTTATTAATACCAGTGGTGGAGGATGAAGGACATATATTATTTGGGGATTCAGTGTATATTTGTCTTGACTTCATGTGCTGTTTTTGCCTTTATTCATGCTAACAATATTTTCTTTGTCAAGTTTGCTTAGCTGCAGAAATGCATCATTGGGATTGCATTTGAGACTTTTTTCTATCCTTTCCAAAAAGAAATATAAAATATCCCGCAAAACCATAAGAAAGAGAAAATTGTAATTTAAACTTAAGAGCTGAAAGGACCTTATAAATTACCCAATCTCTTCCTCTTAACGGGAGAGAAAACTGAGCTGGTAAAATAAATTACTTGCCCAAATTATGTAACTAGTTTGAAGCAAAGCCAGCAACATAACTTGGGTTCCTAAGGACATTTCCTTGGGATATTTCTATTAAAGCCTCCCATAAAAGCACATCTTTTATGATTATCAACAACAATAAACACAGTTTTTAAGAACTATAGTCATACTTCCACAGTCAGGTCGTTTGATCATACAATTTAAGAGATTTATGTCTGACTCCCTTACAATTACTGAAAATTGAAACAGGATTTTCATTTCTGTTTTTCTTCTAAGGACTGTCTAAACATCTCTTTGCCTGTGTAAGTCAGACAAGCAGAGCTGACAATAAGTACAGCTGTGAATCTGACAGACTTCCTTCAGTGTTTCACGGAGCCACATCCACCCACCAACTGTGAGCCTACCCTGACCCTGTGGACCAATCTTCATCTCTTTAGTGCTTTATCATCATTGATGCTGGGTTCCTCCTTTGCACAGAGAGAGTGCAGCTTGGAGACCCAAGCAGTTAACCTGTTACCCTAAGACATTAAGTATTAATCCCGAGAACTGGTATTTCCAGATCCCCACTGAGTCCGGAAATAAGCTATGAAGATAAACTATAGCAAACAGGAATAACTGACTACTCTGTCCCTTTAGATCTAACTGACCTTTTGTGGATGAAGTGACTCACAACTATTTTAATTTACCTAACCAGTGGTATATATTACACTCCCTCCCAAATTAGCATGTAAATGTTCACCATTTTATTTGATCCTCTCTAATACTTACAAAAAAGGAATCTTGTATTCGTCCCCAAACTCTCCCCATATTGACTTCACCAGAGTGAAGAAATCGAAGATTTCTAGGAGAGGGACTGTGTTTATCTGGGTATTAAAGGGACAAACGTGGGGGATAATGAGAGAGGCAAACAGAGGGAAGTCTGGGTGTGCAGAGGTGGTTTAGGGTGATCCGTGGATAGTAAAGTTCAAGTTAGCTGCAGGATATGAGTAAAGCAGACAGAGAAGGAAAGAGGGTGTGGGGTCAGGCTAGGCTTTTGGCTACATCAACAGAAATCAGCTAACCAACATAAGCAGAAAAAGAATTTACCAGATGGATATTGGGTAGCACCCAACCTGAGTTCCCAAGCTCCCACTAGAGTGACCAAGAGAGAATACACTGTAGAAATAACAACAGTCGTGAAGCAGGAATGTTGCGGCCAAGATGCTCACCTAGGCACCACCACCTTCTCAGCCATTAGGCATGGTCACCCCTAGGCCCTGCTGTCACGGTCCCTACTGATGCCACTACTGACAGTGAATGCTAAACTCTCCCTTCATCTTGTGTCATTTAATCACCGTTGAAAGTACCAGGTGAGAGCATCCAACCATCTGAGCGTGAGTCCTGTATCTGGCCTCTGTGGCGTCTACAGGGAGTCTTTCCTCCCACCAAACACGCAAGTGCGATAGAGGGGAGGACGTTCCTCTAAAACAAGCAAGGCATTTGGTTGCTGTTGTTTAATTGCCAAGTCATGTCCGATTCTTTTGCGACCACATGGACTGTAGTCTGCCAGGCTCCTCTGTCCCTGTGTGTGCTAAGTCTCTCAGTCGTGTCCACCTCTTTGCAACCCTGTGGATTATAGCCCGCCAGGCTCCTCTGTCCATGGGATTCTCCAGGCAAGAATACTGGAGTGCGTTGCCATGCCCTCCTCCAGAGGATCTTCCTGACCCAGGGACTGAACCCACGTCTCTTTTGTCTCTGCATTGGCAGGTGGGTTCTTTATCACTAGCACCACTATCAACTCCACTAAAGTTTTCATGGGGTGTCTCTAGTGAGGATGTTTGTTGGAAGACAGCTACATGGACCCAGACATAAGTGATCAGGGACTGAAGGGAGGAGATCTAGGCTAGCAAAGGCTTCTGTCTTTGCCCATTTAATGAGAAGTATTTCATCTGAGCATCAGAATAGAACCCAAGTCATATATATATCATCTCTGCCACAGTGTTTACTCCACAATTAGAAATAGTTTTGTCTCTTAAATATGGTCCTCCCTGAGATGTCTTCTGCTTGTCTTGGGAAATTTCCTTTGAAGATTTTGAAGAGGAAGATGTTTGCAGATGATTAGCTTTGTCTTGTTTAGGAAGCAGTTTACTTTAGGTTACACTTATGTCCCAACAATACATATTTAACATTATAAATGGCACCGGTCTGGCAATGAATACCACTACAGCAATAAACAGCTGCTAAGTGTCAGATCATAACTCTCACAATTATCGCAGTTTCATAGTGCTTTTCCATCTTTAGAGCATTAATTAAGCAGGCCCCAGAACAGCTCTAGAAGAAGCATGCCTGCAGTGCAATCATTCAGCACATAAATAAAAGCCAGGGAGTAGCTTCTTGTGTTCTGCCTCAAATCAGAAAAATAATCATTTTTCCCTCTTCAACCCCCTCATGGGAGAAGGAGTAGAAGGAGGGAATAGAGAGACAAAGGAAAGATAAAGAGGAAAGAGAAATCACACACAGAGATGAGCACACTCAGATGCCTGAGAGGTTGGTGAATCAGCAGAAACCCCTGATTCTGTCCCAGGAGCCCAGGCTGGAGATGCCTCAACCTGAGGGAGGGAAGTTGGATGGAGGAGCTAACGCAAAGGCTGTGAGAGGCCCTGGAGAGAAGGTGGCCAGCCCTTGTCTGGAGAGGCAAATGGCTGCCCACAGTTCATGAGGCCATGGGTAGGGAACAGGATGGGGGAGAGCTTTCTTGCCTCCCTTGGTTTGGCCCCAGTGGACTGCCACCTGCCCAGCCTTGTCATCATCAGGAGGGAGGAAGCAAGCAGCACCCACCTGGGGATGCTGGCTTGTGGGATGATGTCTGTGGAGGCTGGAGGGGAGCAGGGTAACCACCATGCCTACTGACCTGCTGACTCTGAGCAGCCCCTGCTTCCCCACTGCCGCCTTCTCCGGGTAGAGGCCAGCAGGTCAGGATGGGAGCAGGAATGGTGGGGAAGCGGTGGGGGAGAAGGGGAGAGGTAAAATTGGTGGGAGACAAAGAAGCTAGAGCAGTGATGACGGGTGTGATCAGCTTAGGCTCTCTACCCTTCCGGTGTCCCTGCCGCACTGCACTCCTCTGCATTTAGCGTCTCTCTTCTGAGGTTCTCACTGCTGCCTTAGGTGGATGATGCCTCAGAGAATCAGAGCCTATGGGAGGAAATAACAACAGATTTGCAGAGGGAACTAACATGAGAAACGTCAACCTTTATCAGATGTAGCAGAATTGATGAACATGAGGAGTAAGGCATCATCATAAGCAAAGTGAATATCCTGGGAGAGATATGAATAGGAGGGCACTGTTCAGATGAAACAGGTTACAGTTATAATGATGAACCAACTGGACATCCCAGGTTGAAAAAATAATGTTGTTTACACAAAGACCTCGGCAATGGGCTGAACATTAGAGTGAATGATGGATTAGAGAACTGGAGAATAAAGCTGAGGATTTACCTAAAGAGATGTAGAAATTAAAAAGAAAAAATAATGATAAAAATTCAGAAATTGGGAGGGCAGACCCAAGTATGACATCAACATAGTAGGGGTCTCACAGGAAGAAAACAAATGGAGAGAAAGGAATATCTGTAGAAATAATGCTGAAGAATCAATAACAGCCATTTCCCTGACATCCTGGGGTGTTTTTAAGATTTGTGAAAGGCTACAACCTTAGCTGGACTACCTCCAGTCATATGAAAACAGTAACTGTGGTGTATGTATTAGTGTTGTTAGTCGCTCAGTTGTGTCTGATTCTTTAAGACACCATGGACTGTAGTCTGCCAGGCTCCTCTGTCCATGTGATTCTCCAGGCAAGAATACTGGAGTGGGTTGCCATTCCCTTCTCAGGGATCTTCCTGACCCAGGGACTGAACCTAGATCTCTTGCATTGCAGGCAGATTCTTTACCATCTGAGCCACCACGGAACTAAGTGTCAAATACATGCTTGATTCCAAATACGTCACAAAGTCCTCAAAGAGAGACAAAACAAATACATGGAACAATAAGCAAATGTGAAACATGAAAATATGATGTAATTGAGTGCTAAATTGGGTAGTACAGTTCATACAGTTCATCAGTTTTATGATATTAAATGACGAGATTAAGGTGAATTAAGAGTCTTCAAGACATACCAGACTTGACACCAGTTCTTGTGGGGGAAAAAAAAAAAAATCACAGAATTTCCCAAAATGTGTTCTATGGAATATTGTTATGTGGAATAGTCTCAGTGCTCCATGTAAAAGGGATTCCAAGCGTAGTGAAATTTGGCCATGTTTTGACCGCCCAATATCTGAACCCCATTCCTGTATATTTGGGGGAAAGTCCTCATTTCATGCATCCTTGCTGGAGATAGAGCTCTTTCCACTAGGGAAGCAGAACAGCAGGCATCTGCTTTCTCAAACACACCTTTCCCACACCTACCAAGCTCAGACCTGGGCGTGTGGCCTCAGTGTGCTTATCAGACCTGCTTTCCCCAGACTTTGATATGGAGCCAGTGATCCAGGGAGGCAGCTGTTCAGCAGCAACAGAGGCAGCACTGGGCATCCGGGGATGGTCGTGGCAAAGGGGTGGTAGCACTTAAAACCTCCCAAAGGCTTTCTATTGTCCTTAGAGTAAAGCTCCAACTTCCCTATTGTGACTTTAAGACTCCTCAGGACCATCATGGCCTTTCAGGACCTCACACTTCAGCAAACCTGATTTTCCCTTAATCCTTCAGACTTGCATCTTGCCTTCTCTCTCTCTCTTTCTCTTTCCCTCTTTCTTCTCTTTTCTTCCTTGTGTCTGCGGTACTGTTCCCTTTGTTTGGACATTTCTCTTGCTTTGTCTGCATTTTTCTGGTTAATTTCTGTTCATCCTTTAGGAAGGTATTTCCCAGAAAGTCTGTGCCATGCACTTCCACAGCGACTTGAATGTTAATACACTTGCTTGTTGAATTGGCATTCCGTGTGCAAACATGTGATCTCAGTGAGGGCAAAGGCTATGTCCACACTGCTTAGTAAGGTATCTTCGTGCCTGGGACAATGCCTGGCACAGGGTGGGGAGTCAAATATTTACTGAATGAACAAAGTCCATCCTAAAGGAGCTACAATCTAGACCGTGTATTGTTCTATATTCCTAGCCTGCCAATTATTATACCTATCGTCATTGTTTTCTCATGTTTTTACTGGAATTTAAATGTTTAAAATAAAATTTAAGTCATAAGCCAAATAAGGAAAGAGTATATAAATGTATTTCTGTCCAGATTATTGCTGGCATAATGACATGGGTGAGACAAGGTCTGTAAAGCATGATTCTTAGGAAAGTGCTCTGAATACAAAATGCTGAGAATCTAAAATAGGGAATAAATAGCTTCCAAGGGGTAAACTGCTCTTTTCAATGGGATGAACGAGCTCCTCCAGGAAAGCTGGAAGCCAGACTGTGAAAGGAAATTAATATCCTACGTGAGATGGACTACACAGCCTTCTCCTCTGCCGGGGTAGTTGGGCTTGCGTGTCTCCACACATGGAAAACTGTCAGTCAACAGCTGATTAACTGGTGAACGTGCAAGAGTGGGAAACTACCGTCCCAACCCAGAGCCGGGTAGGGCAGCTCTGCCTTCTACTCTGCCGGATACTCGGCAGGTCACAGAACATGGTCACCAATAGTCTAGGGAGATGGATAGTTGGGGTGTGACTGTTCCCATTCTACAGTTGAGGAAACTGAGAATTCAAGTGATTTTTCCAAAGTCACCCAGATAGTAGATGTCATACCAGAAATAAAATCCAGGTCTACATGTCTTTCTGCATTATAGCAGAGGTTTACAGAAGATGGTTTTCTAAGGCTGCATCAGCCAAAGTGAATTTTAAACAATCACATCAATAACTACAGGAATCACTTTAATGCTTATCTTAAAAAAAAAAGTATGATTAAAGCAACTCAGTTCCCTGCAGTAGTTATGAAACCCATGGATGAAATGCTTCATTTACTAGGACTTTCTAGCTTCGAGTAAGAAAAGGATTCAGAACTGCAAGGTCACTTTGCTCCAGGGCAGCTCTTTTCACTCAGTAGTCACATAATGGACTCTGTCAGCGGTGCCCTTCCTTCAGCATGAAGGCTCTTGGCAAGGGGATACAGGTTGGAGATCAGCTGATGATCAGGAAAAGGTGCAGAGTCCTGGAGATCTCACCACCTAAAAAGTCTACAAATCTAATGTTACAAACTGACTTATGCCCTCCTCCCCAAGTAATGTTGAACTGCTAACCCCCAGGACCTGTGAATGTAATCTTATTGGGAAGAAGGCTCTTTGCAGATGTAGTTTGATTAAGATGAGATCATTAAGATGGGCCCTAATTCAATGTGGCTAAAATCTTTATAAAAAGAGAGAGATTTTGGACCCAGACATGCACAGAGAGGGGAACAGAGTGTGAAACACACACTGACAGAACGCCATGATGACAGAGAGAGGGACTGCACGGATGCAGCTGCTGGCCAAGGAACCTCAAGGATCCACCATCACCACCAGGATGAGCAAGAGGCAAGAAAGCAAAGGACGCCACCAGAGTCTCAGAGGGAGCATGGCCTGGCCGACATCTTGATTTCAGATCTACTCTCTGGAACTGTGAGAGAATACATTTTTGTTGTTTTAAGAACCAGTTTGTGATACTTTCTTATGGCAGCCCTGGAAAATTCATGCACCTAATAACACAGAATTCTAGGCTGGCGCATTACTGTCCAGTGCAATACTGGCTTCATCTTCATTTTCCTTTTCCAGGGAAGAGCAATGCAGAAATGAGCCATGTTCATCAGACCAAAGATAGTGTAAGGTTCTCCAGCCAGTCAAGAGGGAGAAAGAGAGAGAGAGGGGGAGAGGGAGGCTGTAATCAGTGAAGTTAATGTAAGCAGGTCAATCACTAGTAAGATCAGACTATAGCAAAATGAGTCAGGAGAGCAATGAGGGTAAGTTTTGGAGACTGTTTGCCACATCCCTGAATAACAAAGAACCTGTATACAGAATTTGGTATACAGAGAATACTGGTGGTCCAGTGGTTAGGACCTAGCACTTTCACTGCCAGGGCTGGGGTTCAGTCCCTGGTTGAGGAACTAAGATTCCGCAAGTCGTGTAGCCAAAATAAAAACAAAGAACCTGTATAAAATGTAAGAGTGACAGTCGTTGCTCAGAAGTGGGCAAACACAAATGCTAGTGTACCAGGGCTTCTGGATGATGATGATAGTGTTGAAATATTTCGTACAATAAACAAGAATGGAAAATAATATAACAAACACTTATGTACCCACAACGTTAGGAAGCAAAAAGATTATCAGAATTCCCTACTTACCCCTGCCCGTCCTCTTCCTTCATCCCCCAAAGTAACCATTATAGGGATGTAATTTTTCATAGGTCTCTTGATTTATGCACATCTTACAAGAAAGCAAGGACTGAAAGTTTTCTATACCATTCTTTCAAGGACATTTATATAGTGAACACCTCAGAAGACAGAGACGGTGTCCCCCTCTGGGGCAAAGGTCAGGCAGGCTTTCTGCCCATGTTGTGACCAGACTAATAAAGTCCTTGCCTCTAACCCAGGAGTCTGGGTCTTCTATCAGTATTGATGAAGCTGTGGCAAATGGGGTAAAGTCTCAGGTTTTTTCAAGTTTTTTAAAACAATGGTCTTAAATTTGGTGTTTATTATTTCCATGTATATGTATATTTTATTAAAGACAGAAATATAGACAGACAAGTAGATAGATACTGTTTTGCTTATTTACAAAGTTTTTGTAAATAGGATCATGCAGTATGTATCCTTCAGCAACTTTCTCTTCATTTATCTCCTTTAGTTTTTCATACTCATCCATATTCTAGTTCATTCATTTCATTCTTGTTGGTGACTCCTTGTGCGTATGTAAGAGTTTTCCTTGTGTACAAATTTAGGGATGGAAATGCTGGAATCTAATGTGAAACCATCTTCAGCTTTAGTACATATTGCCAGTTTGCTCTCTGATATGGTTGTACCAAACATTTTCATAAGCAATATGCAAGAGTTCCTATTTTTCTCCATTCTTGGAAATGTGGTATTGTCATACTTTTGTTTTTACCTATCTGATGAGTATGAAGTATTCCCATCTTTTCACACGATCTTTGGTCATTCTTCTCTTCAGTTGATGTTTATATTCTTTACCCATTTTTTTCCATTGGGTTACTGTGTTTTCCTATGAGTTTTCAGGATTCTTTATATATTCAAGATACTGATGCTTTGTCTGTTCAGTTTAGTCGCTCAGTCATGTCCAGCTCTTTGCAACCCCAGGAAACACAACACGCCAGGCCTCCCTGTCCATCACCAACTCCCGGAGTCCACCCAAACCCGTGTCCATTGAGTCGGTGATGCCATCCAACCTCTGTTGTCCCCTTCTCCTCCCGCCTTCAATCTTTCCCAGCATCAGGGTCTTTTCAAATGAGTCAGTTATTCACAAAGAATTGGAGTTTCAGCTTCAGCATCAGTCCTTCCAATGAATATTCAGGACTGATTTCCTTTAGGATGGACTGGTTGGATCTCCTTGCAGTCCAAGGGACTCTCAAGAATCTTCTCCAACACCGCAGTTCAAAAGCATCAATTCTTCAGTGCTCAGCTTTCTTTACAGTCCAACTCTTACATCCATACATGACTACTGGAAAAATCATAGCTCTGACTAGACAGACCTTTGTTGGCAAAGTAATGTCTCTGCTTTTTAATATGCTGTCTAGGTTGGTCATAACTTTTCTTCCAAGGAGCGTCTTTTAATTTCATGGCTGCAATCACCATCTGCAGTGATTTTGGAGCCCCCCAAAATAAAGTCTCTGGCTCCTCTTCTGTAAATGGAACATTTGGACTAGATGATCGCCCTGAGTACCTTCCCAGATGTAAGTTTCTCTAACACTATCAGTCCAGGTTATGTGCACCAGCCAGGCAACAGCAGGACCTATGCGAACAGTCTCCTCTTCACTATAACTTGGTAAGTGACTGACTAGCTTCTGTGTTTTTCCCTCTAACTCCTCCGCATGGGTAGCCACTTTGTCCTCTGGGTGCTCACAGCACCGCTCATGTTGCTACTATAACACCATCACATTATGCTTTTGATAATAACACCATCTGTCTCTGTGACTAGATAATGAGCTACACAAGGACAGGGTTGCCTCTAGCATATCCTTAGTACCTCCTATAGCTCCTGATTTAGTGAATGTCTGATGAATGATGGAGGGAGCATGGGCAGGTAGGAAGAAAGGATGGAAACAGAGAAGACAGAGAGAGAAGGAGGAAGGAATGAAGGAGGGACAGAAGGACAATATACACCCAGTGAACATAAGTTATTAAAACAGTTACCAAATCATTTGTATTTGTTTATAAAAAATTTGTTCTGTGATGTTTGTGACATGAAGAAGAGGAACCATTAATGAATATTATTGTAGCCATTTTACATGGAGAATCAGCTTTTCGAGATCACATCATAAAACAATGGTATGCCTAATAATTGTGTGTGTGCTCGGTAGTGTCCGATTCTTTGCAACCTCATGAACTGTCGTCCACCAGGTTCCTCTGTCCGTGGGATTTCCCAGGCAAGAATACTGGAGCGGATTGCCATTTCCTCCTCCTAGGGATCTTCCCAGCCCAGGGATCGAACCTGCATCTGCTGCATTGGCAGGTGGATTCTTTACCACTGTGCCATCTGGGAAGCCCTAATACTGATTTTTAATCTCATGTGGACTGCAAGGAGATCCAACCAGTCCATCCTAAAGGAGAGCAGTCCTGGGCGTTCATTCGAAGGATTGATTTTGAAGCTGAAACTCCAATACTTTGGACACCTGATGCAAAGAGCTGACTCATTTGAAAAGACTTTGATGCTGGAAAAGATTGAGGGCAGGAGGAGAAGGGGACGACAAAGGATGAGATGGTTGGATGGCATCACGGACTCAGTGGACATGGGTTTGGGTGGACTCCGGAAGTTGGTGATGGACAGGGAGGCCTGGCATGCTGCATTTCTTGGGGTTGCAAAGAGTCAGACATGACTGAGCAACTGAACTGAACTGAACTGAATTTCTGATTTTTAATCTCATGTTCTAAGAAAGTCTCATTATTTTAGCAAAACCAAACTAGATCTTGAATTAAACTCACTTTTACCCTCTTTCTGCAACAGAGCTGCATTATTTGCAATTTTGAACTTTTCCCTACTGACATGTTCTAAAGGATTAAAAAGAGACTTTCTAAGCTTTAAGACCTTTCATAATTGTGATCTATATATCAGAGATGGGAATACTTCAGTACTTCTTCCCTCATAATTATAATGCAATTCCCTACTTGTAGCAAACATAGTTAACAAGTTATATATATAAAAGCGCTTTTGTTGTCATGACAACAGGAAGCAGCAACAGAAGGGGAAATCTTGGCTCTTAAGAGTGGTCTTTTATAAGGTATCAGAGTCCGTTATGAATTCAATACCTTCATTTAGTTTTGCCTTTACATGGCTTGCTTCATTGCTGCAAAGGTAATCTAACTTTCTCAGTTGAATATTAGCCTCTGGAAAAGCAAAGCAACATCTGAACAGGACTTTTTATCCTTTCCTGGGGGAGGGGTGCATTATCTGCTCATCTTGAAAAACTGCCCAGTGTTTTCTATCTCTTACTCTTAATGTATTTTTTGCAGTTTATTATGCCAGTATCTCTGAGGTTTGGTTTTTTGTTTTTAATTTTTAATTGAATGATAATTACAGTGTTATGTGTCTATTGAATATAAGCAAAGTGGCTCAGTCGTGTCTGACTCTTTGCAACCCCATGGACTGTAGCCTACCAGGCTCCTCCGTCCATGGAATTTTCCAGGCAAGAATACTGGAGTGGGTTGCCATTTTCTGCTCCAGGTATCTTCCCAACCCAGGGATCAAACCCAGGTCTCCTGCATTGCAGGCAGACACTTTACTGTCTGAGCCACCAGGGAAGCCTAAACAGGTGAAAGTGAAAGCCACTCAGTCATGTCTGACTCTTTGCAACCCCATGGACTACACAGTCCAGGGAATTCTCTAGAGTACTCCAGAGTACTGGAGTGGGTAGTCTATCTCTTCTCCAGGAGATCTTCCCAACCTAGGGATCGAACCAGGGTCTCCTGCATTGCAGGCAGATTCTTTACCAACTGAGCTATCGGGGAAGCCAACACAGTGGCTTTTTAAAAAAATTAATTTCTTTACTTTAATTGAGGCTAATTACTTTGCAATATTGTGGTGGTTTTTGCCATACATTGACATGAATCAGCCACAGGTGTACATGTGTCCCCCATCCCAAACCCCCCTCCCACCTCCCTCCCCACCCCATCCCTCTGGGTTGTCCCAGTGTACTGACTTTGAGTCCCTGTTTCATGCATCAAACTTGGGCTGGTCATCTATTTCACATATGGTAATATACATGTTTCAGTGCTATTCTCTCAGATCGTCCCACACTTGCCTTCTCCCACAGAGTCCAAAAGTCTGTTCTTTATATCTGTGTCTCTTCTGAGGTTTTTTAAATTGTAATTAGTAAGATCGTTATTCAAAAATAAAAAGGTAAGTAGATTATGAGAGCCAGACTAGGAATAAAAGAGTGTGGAGATAAAGAGTGGGTTAGCGTAACCATGGCAGTAATACATCTGCTCTGCTCCTCTTCAAGCAGACCTCTTTCCAGCTGGCCCCACCAGACACACTAGCTTCCAGACATGCTGGTGACATTGGTGATCTCATGATTGTGCACCTTGAGGAAGTGTGATAGTGAAAGCCACTCAGTTGTGTCCAACTTTTTGCAACCCCATGGACTATACAGTACATGGAATTCTCCAGGCCAGAATACTGGAATGGGTAGCTTTTCCCTTCTCCAGCGGATCTTCCCAACCCAGGGATTAAACCTAGGTCTCCCTCATTGCGGGCAGATTCTTTACCAACTGAGCCATCAGGGAATCCCACAAGAGCAACTGGCAAGGTGTTGACAAGTAGGGCCATCCACTAGATGGTTCCTTTGGAACAGCACTTCCCAAAGTGTGGGTGCAATTTATGTGATCAGAATCTCCCCGCATTCTGTTAAAAACACATTATTTTAAAGTTCTATTCCTGATCTGCTGAATCAGAAATGTTGGGGGTTGGGTTTGAGAGATTTGAATGCTAAAAAGCACACTACAATTTGGGAACTACTGCCTTAGAGTGACATTTGGAAAAAAAAAAAAGAAAGGAGGGAAATCCCTCTGGCATTAAGTACATAAGAAGGGAGGAGGTGTCTTCAGCGTAGGTAATGAGAAGGGAAGCAGACAAGCTAAAGATAAAGCTGGCTTGTTCACAGCTTTCCTTAGGCTTTTACCTTGGTTCTGACTACTATAGATTTAAGCCAGACGAAAGTGTGCTGTAAACATATGTGCTGTGGGTAATGCTGGTGTTGGTTTTTGAACCTGAAAAATGAGCCTGCTTCTAAGCTAACTCATTGTGCTAGCACCAGAGTTGCCAATGATGATGTTTTCAGCTTCCCAGAAGAGTCAGGCAGGCAAGCTAAATTAACTGTTAGAATATTGGGAGGTCCACATCCACAGTGAGATACCACTTCATACCCATTAAGATTAAGTATTATCTAGAAGACAGACGGTCGCACAGAGTCGGACACGACTGAAGCGACTCAGCAGCAGCCAGCAGCAGCAGAAGACAGACGGTAGTTAGTGTGGACAACGGTGTGGAGAAATTAGAAACTTTTACATTGCTGATTATGTAAATTGCTAGAATGTATAATGATGCACCTCTTTGGAGAACATTTTGGCAGTTCCTCAAAAAGTTAAACATAGGAGGACTTCCATGATGGTCCCGTGGTTGAGGATCCTCTTGCCAATGCAGGGGACATGGGTTCGATTCCTAGTCCTGGAGGATCCTGTATGCTGTGGGCCAGCTAAGCCTGAGTGCCACAACTACTGAGGCCTGCATGCCCTTAGAGCTGGTGATCCACAACAAGAGAAGCCATTGCAGGGAGAAGCCCACGAACCACAGCCAGAGAGTACCCCTGGCTCGCTGCAACTAGAGAAAGCCCGAGTGCAGCAGGGAAGACCCAGTACAGTCGAAAATTAAAAACAAAAAAAAGTAAAGTGTTTTGAGTTACCATGTCACCCAGAAATTATACTCCTAGGGATGCATTCAAAAGAACTAAGAACACTTGTTTACACAAGAACTTCTTTACAAATGTTCATAGCCCAAAAGTAGAAACAATCAAAATTTCCGTCAACTGAAGAATAAACAAATGTGCTTTATTCATGCCATTGGAATATTACTGAGCAATAAACAAAAATGAAGTATTGACACATACTGCAACATGGAAGAACCTTGAAAACATTATGCTAACTGAAATGAGCCACACACAAGAAAGCATATATATTATTTCACAATATATGGAATAGGAAATCACCTATGTGAAATAGGCAAATCCCTGGAGACAGAAATTAAATTATTGGTTACCAGGCATTGTGGGAAGGAGGGAATGAGGAGTGACTGCCAACGGGTACAGGGCTTCTTTAGCGGGGCAATAAAGTATTCTAGAGTTAGGTAGTGGTGATAGTTGCATAGCTCCGTGAATACACTAAAACTACTGAATTCTATACTTTTAAGAGTGATTTGTGTGGTGTTATCTATGTCTCAATTTTAAAAAGTGATGGAGAAATGGCCAAGAAAGGAGTCAGTTTGACTACATGAAAAAAAAATGGTTTGGGGTTGTCTATAGGAAAAGCTAACTTCTGTTTTCTTCTCTTCACCCAATACTTCCAACATCAGATGTGTGGATCTTACACACATCAAGCAATTTGGTGACACCAGCTGTGTGTCCTATGATTCAATTCAATGCCGACAGGATCTCCTTAGTGTCTGCATCAGATCCCATAAGTTAGGGGCTCAGTCCCAAGCGACCACCCACCTCCCACTTCAGATGCCGATCACAAGTCTAGATTGTTACCCATGCGCTGATCAACCAGCTGTTAATCAGAGGTTGCTGTGACAACCCTCCCCCATAAGGTTTGATTAATTTGCTAAGTAGCTTACAGAAGAAATACAATTTATTTACTAGATTACTTGTTTATTATAAACAGGATCCCCTGGAGTAGGAAATGGCAACCCACTCCAGAATTCTTACCTGGAGAATCCCAAGGGCAGAGGAGCCTGGCAGGCTACAGTCCATAGTGCCGCAAAGAGTCAGACACGACTGAGCAATTAACACTTTCACTTTAACTCAAGATGAGCAATATGGAAGAGGTGCATAGGGTAAAGTCCAGAAGTGTCCTGAACACAGAAGCTTCTATTCCCATGGAGTTGGGGTTCTCCACCTTCCTGGCATTGGATGCATTCACCAACCTGGAAATTCTCCACACCTGTATCATAGGAATTGTTATGGAGGCTTCATCCATAGGGATGACCAATTATTAACTCAATCTCCAGCCCCCTCCACTTCCTGGATGATGGAGGCAGAGCCGAAAGTTCTGAGCTTCTAATCATGGCTAGGTCTTTTGGGTAACCAGCTCCCATTCTGAAGTTATCCAGAAGGCTACCTAGAATCTTCATTAGAACAAAAGAAACTCTTATCACCCAGGAAATTCCAAGGGATTTAGGAGCTCTGTCAGGAGCCAGAAATAGGACCAAATAGTAGAACAAAAGATGCTACTAGTGCTCTTCAGCTCAGTTCAGTTCAGTTCAGTCGCTCAGTCGTGTCCGACTCTCTGCGACCCCATGAATTGCAGCACGCCAGGCCTCCCTATCCATCACCAACTCCCGGAGTTCACTCAGACTCACGTCCATCGAGTCGGTGATGCCATCCAGCCATCTCATCCTCTGTCGTCCCCTTCTCCCCCTGCCCCCAATCCCTCCCAGCATCAGGGTCTTTTCCAATGAATCAACTCTTCTCATGAGGTGGCCAAATATTGGAGTTCCAGCTTTAGCATCAGTCCTGCCAACGAACACCCAGGACTTTTATCACTTAGGAAATTACAAGGGTTTTAGGAACTCTGTTTCAGGAACTGGGGGCAAAGGCCACATTTTTTTCCTATTATTTTACTGTGGTATTAACATGCTGTATTGAGGTAATCAGAGGCCACACAGCCCCCTCCAAGAGAGGGTCATCCGTTTATTGGATGGGATAGAGAAATATCAAGGAAGACTTGCCCAAAAAGGACATTAGGGATGAGAATGAAATTAAAAGGCCATTGTAAAGTAATTAGCCTCCAAGTAAAATAACTAAATTAAAAAAAAAAAGAAATTAAAAGGGCAGATATCAGAGACATAGCCCTTTTGAGAAACAGCAAGGAATTAGGCATGTGAGGGACTACCAGGCAAATAAACTAGAGAACAAGACAGTGATTAAGAAAAGTCCTGAGTGATTCAAACCAGTGGAGAAAAGATAAACTTGTTAATAGGTGGTGCTGGGACAATAGGAGAGCCATATTGAAAAAAAAAAAAAAAGACAAAATCATTCCTCATACCATATACTAGTGTTAATCACAAAGGGATAGAGATTTAAGTATTAATAATGTGATATCATAAAGTACTAGAAGAAAACACTGGCTTCAGCAATCTGGAGTGGTGAAAACTTTCTGGACTCTAATTCAAAATCCAAGGAAAAGACTGAGAGATAAAGTTACATGAATCTAATCAAGCCTCTAGCTCTAACTGCCAGTTTGTAAAAAATACAAGGGATAAAGGAACCAAAAGGTGCAACCAACAAAATCCAGAATATGAGTGTATCAGGTTTTTACTGCTTTGTGAGCAGCTTTCTTCAACAAATAAATGCCAAAAGAGTGTTGCAGTGGGGAGTGTTGCCTTTAGATTAAAAGAGATTCAAAATACTTATCAACCAAATGAAATATATGGATCTTGTTTGTACTCAAAATGTTTTTAATACTGAAAAACACAATTTTTAAATAAATGAAGAAATTCAAACACTGTGTTCTTCTGAAGTTGCTCAATCGTGTCCAACTGTTTGTGACCCCATGGACTTTACAGTCCATGAAATTCTCCAGGCCAGAATACTGGAGTAGGTAGCCTTTCCCTTCTCCAGGGGATTTTCCCAACCTAGGTATTGAACCCAGGTCTCCTGCATTGCAGGTGGATTCTTTACCAGCTGAGCCACAAGGAAAACCCAAGAATACTGGAGTGGGTACCCTATCCCTTCTCCAGCAGATCTTTGAGACCCAGGAATTGAACTGGGGTCTCCTGATTTGCAGGCAGATTCTTTACCAACTGAGCTATTAGGGAATCCCTGTGTTGGTATTGGATAACTTTTAAAATTATCATTAATTTTATTAAGTATGATAATGGTAATATGTTATATTAAAAAGAGGAGGCCTTATCTTTTAGAGATATGGATTGAAATATTTACAGATGAAATGGTATCATCTTTGGTATTTAAAATAATCAAAAAAAGATGTGTGTGGGAAATGGAGTTCAGTTCAGTCAGTCAGTTGTGTCCGACTCTTTGTGACCCCATGGACTGCAGCGCACCAAGCTTCTCTGTCCATTACCAACTCCCGGAGCTTACTCAAACTCATGTCCTTTGAGTCGGTGATGCCATCCAACCATCTCATCCTCTGTCATCCCCTTCTCCTCCTGCCTTCAATCTTTCCCAGCATCAGGGTCTTTTCAAGTGAGTCAATTCTTTGCATCAGGTGGCCAGAGTATTGGAGTTTCAGCTTCAGCATCAATCCTTCCAATGAATATTCAGGACAGATTTCCTTTGGGATGGACTGGTTGGATCTCCTTGCAGTCCAAGGGACTCTCAAGAGTATTTATTCTCCAACACCATGGTTCAAAAGCATCAGTTCTTTGGCACTCCGCTTTGTTTATAGTGCAACTCTGACATCCATACATGACTACTGGGAAAACCATAGCTTTGACCAGACAGACCTTTGTTGGCAAAGTAATGTCTCTGCTTTTTAATATGCTGTCTAGGTTGGTTATAACTTTTCTTCCAAGGAGCAAGTGTCTTAATTTCATGACTGCAGTCACCATCTGCAGTGATTTTGGAGCCAATAAAATAAATTTTGGAGCCAAACAATAAAATTTCATTGTTTCCACTGTTTCCCCATCTATTTGCTATGAAGTGATGGGACTGGATGCCATGATCTTAGTTTTCTGAACATTGAGTTTTAAGCCAACTTTTTTGCTCTCCTCTTTTGCTTTCATCAAGAGGCTCTTTAGTTCTTCTTCATTTTCTACCATAAGGGTGGTGTCATCTACATATCTGAGGTTATTGATATTTCCCCCAGCAATCTTTATTCCAGCTTGTGCTTCATCCAGCCCAGCGTTTCTTATGATGTACTTTGCATAGAAGTTAAAGAAGCAGGGTGACAATGTACAGCCTTGACGTACTCCTTTCCAGATTTGGAACCAGTCTGTTGTTCCATGTCCAGTTCTAACTGTTGCTTCTTGGCCTGCATATAGACTTCTCAGGAGACAGGTCAGGTGGTCTGATATTCCCACCTCTTGAAGAAGTTTCCACAGTTTGTTGTGATCCACACAGCATTTTCTAAAAACAGCTTGAACATCTGAAAGTTCATGGTTCAGGTACTGCTGAAGCCTGGCTTAGAGAATTTTGAGCATGACTTTGCTAGCATGTAAGATGAGTGCAATTGTGGGGCAGTTTGAACATTCTTTGGCATTGCCTTTCTTTGGGATTGGAATGAAAAGGTGTAAATAAAATAAAATGGTACGCTTTTAAAAATAATGATTAAAGTCGGATAAGAGTCAGACCCAACCGAGTGAACAGTAACAACAAAAGCTGGGTGATAAGTATATGAGTGTTCATCATTCTGTTCTATCTTTTCATAAAAATACTCTTCTCATTCCTTTGGAAGTAAGTCTGAAAATTCTCAGATCCACTAAAGGCCTGGTGAGCAAGGATAATGCCAAGCTGAAATTGGCCTCTGAGCGGGTATAGCCCTGGGGATAAGAAGGCTAGATAAGGCACCATCAATGAGGGTCAAGGACTGGACCAGGAGGGTGTCATGGATGGGGGAGGGGAGGAGCTGGGTATGGACACTATGAAACTGGTAGAAGTGGTAACACTTGATGACCTACTGATGGAGAATGCTACAGAAGTAGGAATCAGGGATGACTCAGGCTCAGATTGGCTGTGTGGTTCATTTAACAAGCAAGGAAATTCAGAATTTCCCTGATGGTCCAGTGGTTAAGACTCAGCACATCCACTGCAGGGGGCATGAGTTTGATTTCTGGTCAGGGAAGTTCCGCAAAAAAAAAAAAAAAAAGGAAAGAAATTCAGAAGATATTAAAGTTAGGGGTGAAGGAAGTGACAGGTTCCACTTCAGTTTGTCTTTGTGCCTGTGGAACATCCAGAGCTTAGGAAAAAAGTCTGCAGTAGAGACATGGTGTTGGCCGTGATCAGCTGCAGCATAATTTCCATGGAAACATGTAGCATGTGGGCACAAGAAAACACTTCCTTTGTGAGCAAGCTTTCTTATCTAATTAATAAATTAATCTTGGACTATTGTTAACATTAAAAAGCAAAACTGGCTTCATCAAGGATGATATATGAGACCCGAATAGTAATAATCTATGATACCCATGATACCCTGTTGTCTCTCGATTTCCATTATGAACAGGTCATAGATCTTCAGAGTTTCACTGCAAGGCTTTCTTGTTTCATTTCTTTCCCCTACTTCTCAAGAGAACACTAAGGCTTAAATGGGCTTCACTGGTGGCTCAGATGGTAAAGCCTCTGCCTGCAATGCAAGAGACCTGGGTTCAATCCCTGGGTCGGGAAGATCCCCTGGAGAAAGAAATGGCAACCCACTTCACTACTCTTGCCTGGAGAATTCCATAGATGGAGGAGCCTGACTGTAGGCTACAGTCCATGGGGTAGCAAAGAGTCCAGACACGACTAAGAGAATTCACTTTCATTTTCAAGGCTTAAATACATTAGGGAGAAAACATCTCATATGGAAGATCAACTTTTTCCTACTTTGCCCTTTTTCTATTGTCTATAGTATAAATATTATAAAAAGTGAAAACGTTAGAACCATCTAGATCCAGGGGCATCATTCAATTTCCTATCTTTTAAACAACCATGATAGTTGTTTAAAACTATTCTGTTTGTGTTAGTCGCTCGGTCGTGTCTGATTCTTTGCGATCCCATGGACTATAGCCCTCCAGGGTCCTCTGTCCATGGGATTTCCCAGGCAAGAATATTAGATTGGGTTGCCATTTCCTTCTCCAGGGAATCTTCCTCATCCAGGGATTGAACCCAGGTCTTCCGCATTGCAGGCAGATTCTTTACCGTCTGAACCACCAGGGAACAAAGGAGCTGTTGGTTTAAAAAAGTATTTAGGGATTGATTACACCTTGGATAAGGGGAAAGAGAAGACTCTTCAGCCCCTATCATATCTGTGGCTAGGGGAACATCAGGCCATCTGCTAGGCTTTAACAAAACATGGCAATAACATTTTGGTTGAAAGCACAGAATGATTTTACAAGCCAAAAGTAAAGTTTGTAAGCAGTTGAGGCACTTGTAGGTCTTTTTTTTCTTTTTAAAGGTATTTGTATATTTACCATTTATATTCAGATAAGAAGAGAAGCACACTGACATCTTTCTTTTTCTGTTCTGGGCTTATTCTCCTAATCTTGTGTTGACTGCCCAATTCAAACTCCTCAGCTTGCCGTTCAACACCTCCATAATTTGGCTTCACCCAAAATGACTTAAATCAGAATTTTGAGGGTTGGGCCCAGGCATCAGTTTGTTTTCTACTCTCCCCTGGGGATTGTGCAGCAGTGTTGAAACTGACTGTGGTTACAATATGAATGAGGAGAAGACAGCTGGGATATTTGGAGTATCTGTGAAAGTGAAAAGTGAAACTGATAGTCGCTCAGTCATGTCCAGCTCTTTGTGACCCCATGAACTGTAGCCCGCCAGACCCCTCTGTCCATGGGACTCTCCAGGCAAGAATACTGGAGTGGGTTATGGTCAGCAGCAAATGTAAGAACTGAAGTTTTTCAGAGCTTCTGGTGGCAGCTGTGATGTACATGTCTGTGCGCCTGTGATCTGTGTTTGCTGTGTCTCTGCCCTGCTTGTAGGTGACTGCCGTGCGGGTGTATGTGAACAGCTCCTCCGAAAACCTTGACTACCCGGTCCTGGTTGTGGTTCGCCAGCAGAAAGAGGTGCTGTCCTGGCAGGTTCCTCTGCTCTTCCAAGGACTGTAAGTGGATCTTGCCCTGACAGCTTCATTACATTTGTTTTCCCTTCAACATCCTAGACTTCAACTGCTCTTTCCCCTAGAGAAATCAGACGTTCGACTTGTTGACATAGTATGCATGCTGAGTGCAAACAGTTGACATGCTACATGCTCTGACTGGTTCAGCTCTGTCCAGCTTCTCTCCTCTTTGATAATCTCTGATATGAACCTAGAATTGTAGCACCTGAAGAATGTCTTGGTTGGTTAGTGGGTCCTCCACGGAGGACAGGGCTAGGCCTTGCAGTCACCTTAAGTAACACCTCCCATTCTTCACAGTGTTCACCGAGTGTGCTTTCTTTATCCCATAATATTTATTGAGCAGTACTAAATGATAGATGCTGGGGATACAATGGTGGAAAACAACAATGAAGTCTCTTCCTCATGGAGCTTCTATTTTCGCAGGGGACACTATAGGGCATTGGAGCACTAGCAAGAGCAAACCAGAAAGCGTGCCGACATGGGCACGGAGCACAGTGTGAGGTCATTTCGGAGGCTAAGAACATGAGGACTGAAATACTCACTCTGATGCCTTGACTCGAACTCTGGGGCTTTCTTTATATTCGTTTAGCAAAGGCTTAAAGAGCGGCAAAATGGAATCAGTTTGTTTTATCAGAACAGTTTCCCTTCCAAAATCTGATTAATTTTCTGATTGAATTAGGAGGGTGATATGGCGATGCAGACACAGCCTAAGTGAACTGGGCCCTCAGCAGTCCCCTTATCTGTGTTATAATGTCACACAATTCTGTGCCAAGTACTTTAGCTGTAAAAATCACTGTCGGTAGGTCCAGTATGAAGTTTTAAATATAAGGACCTGGAAAGAAATTCAGAGAGAACTGAAAGGAAATGTTTCTTTTCCTGCTTGTTCACGGAGTGTCCTTTTCCTTCTCGCTGGTTTTCCCTCCCCTGGCTGCTGCAGATACCAGAGGAGCTACAACTACCAGGAAGTGAGCCGTACCCTTTGCCCCTCCGAAGCAACCAATGAAACAGGACCTCTGGAGCAACTGATATTTGTAGATGTCGCATCCATGGCGCCCCTGGGTGCCCAGTACAAGCTGCTGGTTACCAAGCTCAAGCACTTCCAGCTGCAGTAAGCAGGACTCCTTGTGGCCCTTCTCTGTTCGTCTGTCTGCTCTTCCGGTGCTGTGCGTGCTTGGTGCTGCTTCCTCCCTCCCAGATCAGCACTCCCGAAGGAAGTCAGCCACTTGGCATATTGTCTGTGCACCTTCGGAACTCCCCTGCTCACAGCTGGGCAGCAGGGCCTTAATCTGTGCAACAGGGAGGCAGAAGGGGACTGGAGCAGAGGGGAGAGAGGTGGACCCGATAGGCGTATCCGTTCCTGGGGGTCTGTGAGGACCCCCTCCTGTCTGTCATCCAAGCTAGAGTGATGTCCAAGCACTAGTGATGGGTATTTCTGTGTTCCTCTCCAGTGCCACTTTCCTGAAGGCAGTCTTAGTTTTGTTTTAAGGAAGATCTTAAGCTGTTTTTCTCATCCTTATTACTATTCCAGTTTTCTCTTTCTGGTTAGGAATGTATACAGACTGAAAATAATATTTTATGTGGCTTTGTCCTTTGTGTAGAAAACATGATGACTGCTTCCTCCTTCTCCTTGCACTACTGTCTTTTGAAACCAAATCAGTCAGGATACATCATCTCAAGTTGTTTACCTTAGACATGGAGTATAACAGATTCAGTGGAGGGCATTGTCTCCGAAGGTTCTGTTCCCTCTCAGAGGTTACTCATGTAAAATATTGCATAAATCTGTGTGAAAAGGTAAACAGAAAGGCTAAGGTTATTCCTTAATAAGGTCAAAAACTTCAGGGAGTTTCCTGTCCCGTCTTACTCTAAGCTCAAGGGTTCTCAAGGATTCAAACCGTTTCCTCCCTTTTCAGTGTTCTAAGGAAACATCTTAAAATATATCATCAAATTGGTTATATTAAAATTTTCACTTGTACTCATCAAAAGGTATCATTAAGAGAACAGAAAGACAAGCCATAGACTGGAGCTCATGCTTCCGACACACATAAGAAAGGACTCATATACAGAATACGTAAAGAACCTCTGCAAATCAGTAAGAAAACACTGGCACAATTTTGGTTGCCGTCTCCAGTATCACCCACCCTTCAGTGGCTCTGGCTTCTTCTGGTTGAGGATCTTAGAGCCTATGAGTCTGAGCACTGCTCAGGTTCAGACTCCATTTCAGTGGGGCGAATAGGTTTTCTGAGGCAAAAATGAGGAGCTCTCAGGGCCAGAAACTACTTGAAAGAACAATCCCAACTCTGACTGCTCACTAGAACTTTGGGACAGAGTCAGAAGAATCTCAGGAGGAGAATTAATGTTTATAGTTACCCAATGTAAATGAACAACAGAATATGTGATGGGTTTTCTAAATCCCACTAGTCTTACTTGGCATATTTGAGTCCATTTATATGTTGCTTACAAGAGTACAATCTTTTAAAAAGAATGTATGAATGTAAATAAAAGATAATAAAAGAAATATCATGCTGATACTAAATAAAAGAAAGTTGATATAGTATATCATATTATATGAGATATTCCTTAATGCAAAATGCATTATTAGCTATAGAGAAATGTATTTTTGCAGCTTATTTTTCTGATCAGAATGTTCTGCTCTATTATAAAACTCTCCTTAAATTTTCTCAGGCAGTTTATTCTGGAGTCTGTAGCCAGTGGAGTGGCTAATAGCAATCAGATATTTATCTTGGTCTTCTCTGTACCCTGTGACAGTGTATATATACCTGGATATAGATGGACAGATGGATTAATGAATGTTCAGAAGGATGGAGAAGTAGTTAGAGCATTTTACAAGTCCCTCCATTAACTACGGAGTAAAAAAAGTGATGTGATGATTTCAAGAGCAAAGAACCACCTACCTACCCCCCAAAAAAGGCAGAAAAAGATCAATTATATCAGTCTCTAGGAGGGAGGTTTGGTCATTATAATATATATATTTTTAATAGAATCTCCATGTGATTCTAACGTGCAGCTAGAGTTGAGAACAACTACCTTTAAGCAATTTCTAAATGTGGTTCTTGTCTTTGTTTTAATATTTAAATTTATTTGTGATATTAAACGTGTGGGAATGCGTGCTCATAACCTGAAGGACGTGGCACATATTACTTGAACAGAGGGCATTTTGAGCTTCAGAGAAGCCTGCATCTACTAATTGGCCTCTGTGTGTCTACCCTGTCACTGTCACTTGGTAGCAGTGTACCTGAATCCTAGGGCTAGTATCTCTAAGGCTAATTAGACGCTTTGGAGAACTGAATTCTGTGAAACTGAAGTCGTAAGGTCACAAGTCTGCGAGTGTTAATGAATGATTCTCATGTAGTGAAACTGCAAATCTATTCTCACATTGTTTTTTTGTTTCTGCCTCTCACAGTGTGACTTGACTTCAGCAACCAGACATTCAAGACTGTTTCAAAATGCACATAGTTACAAGTGCTTTTCTGAGACTAAAATAAGCCAGAGAAGAGATGGAACTTTATGTGTCCCTTCCTTCCTGGCCCTGGATTGTCCCACACCAGCCTTGCTGTGTGTTAGTTATTCAGTTATGTCTAACCCTTTGCAACCCCATGAACGGTAGCCTGCCAGGCTCCTCTGCCTATGGAATTCTCCAGGCAAGAATACAGGAGTGGTTAGCCATTTCCTTCTCCAAGGGATCTTCCCGACCCAGGGATAGAACCAGCGATCCTGCATTGCTGGAAACCCAGAAATCCAGAGAATGATGGATCAGGCAAGAGCTGAGGTCTGGGGACATCTGGACTCTAGGTATTGAGAGAAACACTGAAGAATTAACTCAACTTTCCTAACATTGAAGTTTCTCTTGTATGTTTTTCTGTGTCAGACTAGCAGGTACATGAAGCATATCCAGGGATTTTATTTTCTTGAATTATAAATTTTAAGAATAGAAGGACATTTGGGGATTGAACTCACTCATTTCATTTTTACAGATGAGCAAACTGATGCCCAGAGAGGTTAAGTGATTTGTACACACACAGCTGGGAAAGGGCAAAATCAAGACTAAATTTGACCCTGACTTGCAGGTCTGAGTTCTTCCCACTATAACATGCTATTTCTACTTTCTGTTTTAAAACTGCCTTCTGAATTTTTGTTGATCTAAAAATATTTCTCCATTCCAAGAAGCATTTCTTTATTTAAATCCAGCTTAAAAAATAAAATTATGCTTTAAAACATTACTCCTCACTGTCTTAACTCTCCTGCACCTGCCTACACACACACACACACACACACGTTTTCCCCTCACTCCTTTTCCCAGACACCATTGCTCTGGTGTTCAGTGTGCCAGAGTGTGATGCTGCAGACAGGGGCGAGCAGAAGGCTGTAGGAACAGGCAGACACCTGACCCTGGGGTGGGAGAAGCTTGGAAGGGCCATTAAGAAATTTGGACAGTTGTCTAAATTGTCATAGGTGTGTGGAGAATGGATTTGAAGGGGGCAAGACTGGAGGCAGAGAAATTAAAAGGACTGATGCTGTGATCAAGATAAATAATAAGGAGATGAATGGAAGAATTTGGAGGTGAAGTTGACAAAGCTTGATTGAATATTTGGGGTGAGGGAAATGGGAGAGTCAAGGATGACCATATAACTTGTAGATGGCGGTGCCTCTAAGAGAAAATGAGAATTTTGAGGAGGGAAGGAAGAGATGATAAGTTCATGCTGAGCTTGAAGTGCAGGTACCCAGCAGAGTGTCGAATGTACACCAGCACAATGCTCAGGAGAGAGGGCTGAGCGACACAGCGCCCACCAAAGAGAAGCTTCATGTGGAAGGCTGGGCCATGTGGTGCCCAAGGCAGAATTACAGGAGACAAAGGGAGAAGCAGGCAGTACCCCATCCTTGCTCTTTGAGACCATTATGCTGTACCAGGGTGTTTAGACTTCACCTTGCAGGTTATGGAAGCCACTAATGAATCTGATCTTTGAGATGATTTTAGTAACCATGTGGAAGATGAATTGGAGAGGCAGGGGTAGAGACAAATAGGCAAATGAGAACTTATTTAAATAGAGAAGAATAAAAAAATTATCAGAACCTGAATATATTATGGCAGCAACAAAGTTATAATGTAGAAAAAGAGTCAAATAACACACATGGGGAAAATTTACAAATCCAAAAAATACACGTGGCATGATCAAACAAGGAGGGAACATATGTATACCTACAACTGATTCATGTTGATGTTTGACGAGAAACAACAAAACTGTGCAAAGCAATTATCCTTCAATTAAAAAATAAATCAAATTTAAATTTTAAAAAGACAGTCATTAAAAAATACAGTACTTGAATCCTTCAACCCTCCTGTAGCCTTCTAAGTGGGATCTTGAGTCTGTTTTGAGAGGGAGTTTTCAGTGTGCTAGCGCAGCTACTGTGCCATAAATAGCAATAGATTTTTGAGGAAATGGATGAGTGAAGAGGCTTTTAGACCATTTTGCTATGCGTCATCCTATGTAATTGCCCTTTGATATTTGGGGTAGACTACATAATGATTTACATTGCTTTTCATGTTTGTTTGTTTGTTTTCTTATTGAATGTTACTTGAGCAAAGACAGTGCTTCACGAGTTACAATTATATAGAATCAGTAAGACAGAGTGAGCAGTAGTTGTGGAGGGGAATCCAAGATGACTCCAACAATGATATCAGGATTCAGGTGAGGCTTATGGACAGATGTGGCAGATAAGGGTCAAGGAAAGGGGAGTACATTCCATTTTGATCATATATGGACTTTGAGATGCCTTGAGGGACAGTGAAGTGCAGAAGCCCAGCAGAGAAGCACTCTTCAGTGAGTGGAGCTCTGGATGTAGCCCTGGGCTGAATATGGAAACTTGTGATTCTCTGGCATTGTTGCAGCAACTCTGTGTGTGTGTGTGTGTGTGTGTGTGTGTGCAGACACATACATACATACATATATATGACATTTTTGTGGCAATTATAACATATGGTTATACATATATGAATGAAGATATATATGGTTAAGGAAAATGAAGAGATCAAAAACAGGACTGTGGGTCAGATCCTCATGTAAGGGATGGTCTGAGAAACAGGAACTCTCAGAAGAAGCTGAGTCGGCATGGGCAGATGCATGAGAGAAAACCCAGGAAAGCAGATGTCACAGAGCCCATGAGAGGGAAAGTTCTAAGGCAGAAGGTGTGGTAGTCAGTGCCAAATGTCACAAAGAGGGAAGGAGCGTTAGGGATTAAGTCACTGGATTTAGCCAAGAGGAGGTGACTGGCAACCTCAGCAAGATGGTAGGGAAAGAACCCTGACAGCAGTGGGGAAGGGAAAGTGTGAATGAGGGATGGGAGCACAGCGCCCTGTGAAGAGGCTGGTCTGTGAAAGAGAGGGAGGATACAGAATGACATCGAAGGGGGGAAATCCAGGGAAAACAGCACAACTTTGTTGGGGGCATTTGTTTGTTATTTATTTTGAAAATGGTTGAGACTAGAGTATGTTTATAAACCAAGGAGAAGCAAGGCAAATAAAGTTTATAGGACAGTTCGATTTTTGTAGAAGCAAAGTCCCAGAGAAGAGAAGAAAGGACAGAATTTAGCACATGCATGGAGAGTTTATCCTCTGACCAGAGCCATGAGGTGGAGGGCTACAGATGGTGGAGGGCTGTGGGGAGATTTGTGGTAAACAAAGTCAGTGCATGACAGATGGCAGGAAGGAGATAACGGGAAACGATACTCTGAAGTCCATAGTCCAGGTGAATAACCAGTGTAATTTCCTTCGACAAACAAAGGGAGGGTTTTGAATCCCCACTCTGCTCTGTGCTAGGGGCTTGCTGTCATATAATAAGATGAATATGAATCTCAGAGTCTTCTCTGTACTCACCTCAAAAAAATGACTTAGCTTTTGACTTTGTCTTTCCACTGATCCTTTCTTCCCATCTCCCTTTCCTTGTTCTGTTTCATTACCTCCTGCACTCTGTCTCTCTATCCCTTCCCCCTGGACCCCTCTCCCCTCTTCTCCCATCTCTCGACTCCTCTGTTCTTTTTCTCTTTCACTTTCCCTCAAGCTAGCCACAGTGAGGAAACAAAGTTAGTTTTTAGGTTTTCTTATTTATTAGGTAAACTTTTGTTTCTTGTGTTTAATTTTTTCAAACAAGTAAGTCAAAAATTATACACTTCCTTCTCTAAAACTGAAGGTGTACATGTGTCTCAGTTAGACTTGTTCTGTTGTTTAATGACTCCTGATAAAATAAACCTTCTCCACCTCTGCTGGAGGCCTATGGGGAAGGAAGCAGAACCTTTCATCTGCAACAGACACCATGTTTATTTTGCACACACTGTTGACTCCAGGAGAAAGAGGAGAGTACATGGGATAGTCTTAAGGAAAATAATATGTTTTTGAAGTTTGTATGTGTTGTACTAGTAAAGACAACAGAAAGAACAAGGGGGAAAAAATAGAAAATTCCTATCCATGTCCACACATTCAATGTCTTAACTGGAATACAAATGACAGGGGAGAATTTAAAAACAAATTTCTGGCCAAAGAAAACTCTTTGCTTCTGGAAATCTTAACCTGTCTGTTGCCAGCCAAGAAAACCACTGTCCTTTTCATTCCTCTGACCTGGCAACAGACAGAACTGAGGGCCCGTGTTGCCCTGGTAACTGCAGATGGCATTCTGCATGCTGCAGAGAGCCATGCACAGCGTGTGGTTCCTGACTCTGGCTGAGGAGTCTCAGAGCACACACAGAGCTGGATTTGATACCAACTTTAGCTTCTTTATGTGACATAAGTTCATGTGTTATTAACCATGCTTCAGCAGAACCAACCTTTGACTCTAATGATGATTGCTATTGAGAGTGGATATATATATAAATTATATCTACTGCTAAATTCTAAGTCTAGTCTGCTAATGGCCTAAATTGTTTGTCATTACCTTTAGAAACAATGCTCAAAATCTGTGACTTCTAAACAACACCTCCAATTACACACTTCATGCGTCAAATGTCCTGACATGCCCTTTCTAAAGGAATCTTTAGTAAAAATGTTAAATGGTTTAATTTTTATAAAAGGAAAAATTAGGAGTGGATAAAACAAGACTCTTTAGAGAGCATCAGGGGATGAAGCTGTGGAGGGGCCCCAGAAGTTCAGGTTTCCAGAAGGGCAGGTCACACTGAAGGGTTGTGTGAAAAAATCTCATGCCATTCTCCTGATGCAGGCATGGAGAATAAAGTGAGTATGTGTGAGTGATCCTCACAATTAAAGATGAGCCAAGAACCAGAAAGAACAAAAGCCCTTGCATGACTACAGAGGAGACCTAATCTGTTTTTGCATTTTCCAGTCTCTTGAACTGTTCACATGTGTCCTTTCCAATAGCACTCTATGCTACCAAAGTATGTGTCCCACATCCTCCTCACTCTCCTCAGTGCTGGATCACTGCTGTCTTTCACAGAAGATGCAAATATCTAATAAAATAATTTCTAGAAAGTTGATAATTGAAAAGAAAATAGCTTCATTATACACTTTTGGTGGTATGTGTATTTTAAGAAGGGTCTTAGACGGCAATGCCTAACCCAAAGAAGACCTGATCTTGGAGGGAAATGTAGACAACTGTGGCGTGCTTGGGGCAGGAAGAGCATGCTCCTATCCCTAGAGACCCTCCCATGGTGATTATCTACTCATTGTGTTGTTTAAAAAGTGATATTTTTGCCATGGATACATCAAAATTATTTTTAAGTTCTATCTGAATTATGCAAAAGAACCCCAAGCCTTCTTTTCCTCTCTCTTTCAGCCCACTTCTGACATCTAAAACTTATAGTTGAGTATAAAATCTTAAGAGAATCTGAAGACAAATGTGTCTATAAAAGTCAAAGTACTTACTTGTATAGGTATAACTTTATGGGTTTATTTAAAGACATAAAATTGATCCCTTCCCCAACTTGATCATTCTTGACAGCTGAAACCACCAAGTTCCCATGCAGTGTACTTTGTCACTTTTATGGGCCCAAACAGAACACCTTTCTCAAAGGGTAGGGCATTTCTTGTATCTAGTTTGAGATTTTTTTAAGAAACAACTTTTGCTTGCTAACTTATGTTTTTCTTTCACTTTTCCCCCTTTCCCTTGTATTTCTCAGGACAAATGTTGCCTTTCACTTCACTGCCAGCCCCTCTCAACCTCAGGTAAGTGAAGGCTTCAAAGTTATCATGATTCTCACCCAAAGAAATCATGGTAACAGGTTGAGTTAGCATGTGGTGTTGCCCTTAATCTTTTACAACTTGAGCTATATTGGTATTTTTGGAATGTGGTTCTTATAATTGAGATTTTAGTCACATCATTAACCTTATCACTTGAACTGGTGTGAAACGGGAGGCGTGACATGTTTACAGATATTCCTTGTCTTAACCTTCATTCATCAGATTGTGGGCCAACTATGCACACCAGGTACAGTGTTAAGCTGTATTAGGTGCCAGGGATAGAAGGATGAAGAAGAAGAGAAGTGCGACTTCTGCCTGCACGGACCTTATAATTAGGATGGGGATGGGGAGACAGAGAATGGAAGGCCACCACTAAACAGATACAAAAGTAAACAACTGATCTGGAAAATATAACAAAAATGAGACAGATTTTAATATTTTAATGGATAAAATTCATTTCTTCCATCATTAAGAAAGAACAGGTATGCTGACAAAAATTATCAGAAGATTTAGATACTTGGGTTATGCTCTTCACTAGGCCATAATCGTAAACCAAATAAACTGATTAAAACTTTGATTCAGGCTGCTTTTCTAGTGATACTGCTAGCTACTTTCCTTTTTCCTTTCATAGATTCTAAAAGAGTAAGGTTCATGCAACAACCAAGTTTAAAGCAGATTTATTTAATGTCCTGGTGTTTCTTGTAAATTTTCAGTAGGCTGCAATACAACTTTGGTCAAAAGTGGCCTTGGATATACTAGAACTGGGATTAACATATTGTATGGATGCTGTTGTAAATCTATTACAATCACTCGTGAGCTAGTGAACCAGTTCTCAGAGCAAAGCCCTGTTTTGTAGAGTTTGCCCATTTCTGCAGTGTAAATACCTCCACCCCGGCCGATTTCAGACTGCCATCATGACATCACGGAACACAGAGTTGGAAATCCATGTGCACAGTCAGCTCCCCAAAGCTGCCAAAGCCAACACCCACACACCTTTAAGAGTCACAGGTCCCATCAGTAAGTCTCCACAGTGCGTGTATGCTGCCCCCCAGTGACAGGAGAGCTACAGAACCACAGTCCACTGACCTCAAAGTATTGGTCACGTAATTCATGAAATGTTTGAAAGCACCAAGTGAGAGGCGCAATGGGAGGTATCTAGATAGGAAGGGAAAAACTTGCACCCAAACTGCAGAAAGAGTACAGTCTAATAGTCCAGTCCAGAGTCCTGAATGTCGTGATGGACTTTGTAGACTGAAAACCAGTGGTGATTATATACTGCAGCTTCTTTCCATTAAAAAAAAATTATTAAACACTAAAGTCCAAACCATTTGTATATAAATTAGAAACTAGAGTAAAATATACCTAGAAAAACTCATGAAACAAAACAAATTCTTTGACACCTGTAAGGTCTTATTTTACTCATAACTGTTCCCATTTTGGCCTATATTTTTTATCTTCTTCAACTGTAGAAAAGAATTTCTGTACCTTTAAATTCATCCAAACTATTGTACAGACTCAGACAACCTGCAACATCACTGCCTACCTCTGTTCCTATAGATAGAAGCAGGTTACGGAAACTGGTTAGGTAATCAGGATGTAAGAAGGTGATTTTTAGCCTCAATTCCAGGCATTGCTTTAGATCCTTCTCATTTGCTTCTTTCTGGTACAAGTACAATATCAAGACAACGGGTTTATTTACTTGGGATTTATGGTAATTCAGAGGTAAAGAAAACTGGTGGGACTTCACTGGTGATTCTTCAAGTGGTTAAGAATCTGCCTGCCAATGAGGGGACATGGGTTTGATCCCTGGTCAGGGAAGATTCCACATGCCTCAGGGCAGCTAACCTCCTGCGCCATAACTACTGAAGCCCTCATGCCCTAGAGCCCCTGCTCCACAACAAGAGAAGTCACCACAATGAGAAGCCCACACACTGCACCTAGAGAGTAGCCTCCACTCACCACAACTAGAGAAGGCTCGCATGTAGCAACAAAGGCCCAGCTCAGCCAAATAATTAAATTAATAAAATTTAAGGCAATTTAAAAACCCAGAAGATTGGTAATGTTTTGGCTTATAGATAAGACTTCAGTAGAGGTCTACAACTTGCACAAAATGAACTCCTAGAATATGTGGGAATATATATGGCATTCATTTTCATTACTGCTAATAGTTCAGTTCAGTTCAGTCTCTCAGTCGTGTCCGACTCTTTGCAACCCCATGAATCGCAGCATGCCAGGCCTCCCTGTCCATCACCAACTCCCGGTGTTCACTCAGACTCACGTCCATCGAGTCAGTGATGCCATCCAGCCATCTCATCCTTGGTCGTCCCCTTCTCCTCCTGCCCCCAATCCCTCCCAGCATCAGAAGCTTTTCCAATGAGTCAACTCTTCACATGAGGTGGCCAAAGTACTGGAGTTTCAGCTTTAGCGTCATTCCTTCCAAAGAACACCCAGGACTGATCTCCTTCAGAATGGACTGGTTGGATCTCCTTGCAGTCCAGGGGACTCTCAAGAGTCTTCTCCAACACCACAGTTCAAAAGCATCAATTCTTCAGCACTCAGCTTTCTTCACAGTCCAACTCTCACATCCATACATGACCACTGGAAAAACCATAGCCTTGACTAGACAGACCTTTGTTGGCAAAGTAATGTCTCTACTTTTGAATATGCTATCTAGGTTGGTCATAACTTTCCTTCCAAGGAGTAATAGCCTTTTAATTTCATGGCTGCAGTCACCATCCGCAGTGATTTTGGAGCCTTCCCCCCACAAAAATAAAGTCTGGCACTGTTTCCACTGTTTCTCCATCTATTTCCCATGAAGTGATTGGACCAGAGGCCATGATCTTCATTTTCTGAATGTTGAGCTTCAAGCCAACTTTTTCACTCTCCTCTTTCACTTTCATCAAGAGGCTTTTTAGTTCCTCTTCACTTTCTGCCATAAGGGTGGTGTCATCTGCATATCTGAGGTTATTGATATTTCTCCTGGCAATCTTGATTCCAGCTTGTGCTTCCTCCAGCCCAGCGTTTTTCATGATGTACTCTGCATATAAGTTAAATAAGCAGGGTGACAATATACAGCCTTGACATACTCCTTTTCCTATTTGGAACCAGTCTGTTGTTCCATGTCCGGTTCTGACTGTTGCTTCCTGACCTGAATACAGATTTCTCAAGAGGCAGGTCATGTGGTCTGGTATTCCCATCTCTTTCAGAATTTTCCACAGTTTACTGTGATCTACACAGTCAAAGGCTTTGGCATAGTCAATAAAGCAGAAATAGATGTTTTTCTGGAACTCTTTTACTTTTTCGATGATCCATCAGATGTTGGCAATTTGACCTCTGGTTCCTCTGCCTTTTCTAAAACCAGCTTGAACATCAAGAAGTTCACGGTTCATGTATTGCTGAAGCCTGGCTTGGAGAATTTTGAACATTACTAGCGTGTGAGATGAGTGCAACTGTGCAGTAGTTTGAGCAGTCTTTGGCATTGCCTTTCTTTGGGATTGGAATGAAAACTGACCTTTTCAAGTCCTGTGGCCACTGCTGAGTTTTCCACATTTGCTGGCATATTGAGTACAGCACTTTCACAGCATCATCTTTCAGGATTTGAAACAGCTCAACTGGAATTCCATCACCTCCACTAGCTTTGTTCGTAGTGATGCTTTCTAAGGCCCGCTTGACTTCACATTCCAGGATGTCTGGCTCTAGGTGAGTCATCACACCATCGTGATTATCTTGGTAATAGTAGCCATAATAATGCCTTTGAGATAACAAAGTATGGTTTCCCTAAGAACCAAGAACACATGTTCGGAATTCCAGAGTATTCACCTTTGGAAGAGCCCTGTATTCTATGTATTTGAATCAAGCTCCAAAATAAAAGCGCAAAATGAAGTGGGTTCTTGAGAGCATTGCCGTCTGTTACAAGGCATGAACAGACTTCCAAACAGTAGCATTAATGATACTCTTTAATCTTAAGATAATTTTTCCCTACTTGGAAGGTTTTGGATTGTTGAAAAGTTCTATTTTCATTGCTCTGGTTCTCAGGATAAGATTAGTTAAGAGGATGATGGAATGCAAAATGAAGTTTTAATGGGTTTGCCACTCCTTCAAAGTGATAGATTTACTAATGCCTGGAGATGGGGGCTTTTTTGTTTGTTTTCCTCAAAGTCTTTTTTAAAAAATTTATTTATTTTAATTGGAAGCTACTGACTTTACAATATTGTAGTGGTTTTTGCCATACATCAACATGAATCTGCCACGGGTGTACGCGTGTTCCCCATACTGAACTCCCCTCCCACCTCCCTCCCCATCCCATCCCTCTGGGTCATCCCAGTGCACCAGCCCTGAGCACCCTGTCTCATGCATCGAACCTGGACTGGCGATCTATTTCACATACGATAATATACATGTTTCAATGCTATTCTCTCAAATCATCCCACCCTCGCCTTCTCCTACAGAGTCCAAAAGTCTATTCTATACATCTGTATCTCTTTTGCTGTCTCGCATATAGGGTTATTGTTATCATCTTTCTAAATTCCATATATATGAGTTAGTATACTGTACTGGTGTTTTTCTTTCTAACTCACTTCACCCTGTATAATAGGCTCCAGTTTCATCCACCTCATTAGAATTGATTCAAATGTATTATTTTTAATGGCTGAGTAATATATGTACCAGAGCTTTCTTATCCATCCGTCTGCTGATGTACATCTAGGTTGCTTCCATGTCCTGGCTATTATAAACAGTGCTGTGATGAACATTGGGGTACACTGTCTCTTTCAATTCTGGTTTCCTTGGTGTGTATGCCCAGCAATGGGATTGCTGAGTCGTATGGCAGTTCTATTTCCAGTTTTTTAAGGAATCTCCACACTGTTCTCCATAGTGGCTGTACTAGTTTGCATTCCCTCCAATAGTGTAAGAGGGTTCCCTTTTCTCCACATCCTCTCCAGCATTTCTTGCTTATAGACTTTTGGATAGCAGCCATTCTGACTGGTGTGAGATGGTACCTCATTGTGGTTTTGATTTGCATTTCTGATAATGAATTATGTTGAGCATCTTTTCATGTGTTTGTTAGCCATCTGTATGTCTTCTTTGGAGAAATGTCTGTTTAGTTCTTTGGCCCATTTTTTGATTGGGTCGTTTATTTTCCTGGAATTGAGAGATTAATTCTTTGTCAGTTGCTTCGTTTGCTATTATTTTCTCCCATTCTGAAGACTGTCTTTTCACCTTGCTTACAGTTTCCTTCGTTGTGCAAAAGCTTTTAAGTTTAATTAGGTCCCATTTGTTTATTTTTGCTTCTATTTCCAATATTCTGGGAGGTGGGTCATGGAGGATCCTGCTGTGATTTATGTCAGAGAGTGTTTTGCCTATGTTTTCCTCTAGGAGTTTTATAGTTTCTGGTCTTACATATAGATCTTTAATCCATTTTGAGTTTATTTTTGTGTATGGTGTTCTAGTTTCATTCTTTTACAAATGGTTGACCAGTTTTCCCAGCACCACTTGTTAAAAAGATTGTCTTTTCTCCATTGTATATTCTTTTCTCCATTGTATATTCTTGCCTCCTTTGTCAAAGATAAGGTGTCCATAGGTGTGTGGATTTATCTCTGAGCTTTCTATTTTGTTCCATTGATCTATATTTCTGTCTTTGTGCCAGTACCATACTGTCTTGACTGTGGCTTTGTAGTAGAGCCTGAAGTCAGGCAGGGTGATTCCTCCAGTTCCATTCTTCTTTCTCAAGATTGTGTTTGTTATTCGAGGTTTTTTGTATTTCCATACACACTGTGAAATTATTTGTTCTAGTTCTGTGAAAAATACCCTTGGTAGCTTGATAGGGATTGCATTGAATCTATAGACTGCTTTGGGTAGTATACTCATTTTCACTATATTGATTCTTCCGATCCATGAACATGGTATATTCCTCCATCTATTTGTGTCCTATGATTTCTTTCATCAGTGTTTTATAGTTTTCTATATATAGGTCTTTTGTTTCTTTAGGTAGATATATTCCTAAGTATCTTATTCTTTACGTTGCAATGGTGAATGGAATTGTTGTTTCCTTAATTTCTCTTTCTGTTTTCTCATTGTTAGTGTATAGGAATGCAAGGGATTTCTGTATGTTAATTTTATATCCTGCAACTTTACTATATTCATTGATTAGCTGTAGTAATTTTCTGGTGGAGTCTTTAGGGTTTTCTATGTAGAGGATCATGTCATCTGCAAACAGTGAGAGTTTTACTTCTTCTTTTCCAATCTGGATTCCTTTCTTTTTCTGCTCTAATTGCTGTGGCCAAAACTTCCAGTAGTGGTGAGAGTGGGCACCCTTGTCTTGTTTCTGACTTTAGGGGAAATGCTTTCAGTTTTTCACCATTGAGGATAATGTTTGCTGTGGGTTCGTCATATATAGCTTTTATTATATTGAGGTATGTTCCTTCTATTCCTGCTTTCTGGAGGGTTTTTATCATAAATGGATGTTGAATTTTGTCAAAGGCTTTCTCTGCATCTATTGAGATAATCATGTCTTTTATCTTTCAATTTGTTACTGTGGTGTGTTACATTGATTGATTTGCAGATATTGAAGAGACCTTGCATCCCTGGGATAAAGCCCACTTGGTAATGATGTATGGTCTTTTTTAATATGTTATTGGATTCTGTTTGCTAGAATTTTGTTAAGGATTTTTGC